>NW_020664462.1:20101817-20349337 GCF_002925995.2 Terrapene triunguis | reverse complement strand
CTGTGCTCTAATTGTTGCTGTAATTATTATTTATTTATACAGCACATAAATGTGATGGCACTTAGACAAAATACAGTATTCCCTGCTCTGATGAGCTAAACGAAACTATAGCTTGATGAGTGACAAGTACAAACACTGTAGGTAGGGGTAAGGGAAAACAAAAGTAACATCAATAATATTGTGTACTTGTTGTGATCTGTACAGCAAGTGTTTTGGAAGTTGTGAGACTTACATGTGATACCATATCTTTGAAGGACAGGTTTCATGGAACATGTGTGTTTTAAGGAGGCACTCGACAAAGGAAAGGGTGGAGGCATGGCAGATGGTGTGAGGAAAGGAATTCCAATGCATAGGGAGCTGCTTGGAAGAAAGTCCTGGAGCAAGAGTGGGAGAAGGAAACATTGGGGGGAGTCAGTCATGAGGCTTGGGTGAAGCAAAGGGAACAAGGGCAGAGTGAAAAGAGGGTACGGCACAGAGGTAGGTTACTGCTCTGTTGTGAAGGATCTTGAAGATGAGGACATGAAAACTGAATTTGATGTGGAAGGTAAGGAGAAGCTGGAAAAAGGGGAAAGTGGTGACAAAGGATATGAAGAGAAGCTGTGTCAGAGAGGTGACAATGGGTATGAAAAGAAGCTATGTCGGTGTGGTGAGTCAGGGTATGATTTTTCCAGAATTTGGATGGCTCATAAAAACAGGGGTACGAGCAAAGTAAGAAGCAAGGAGGACTGAGAGGAGCAATGTGGTGGTAATAGAGAGAGAACAAGAGGATCAAGAGAGCAACTGAAAGTCAGAGCCTCTAAAGGGAGGGTGTGATCAACCATAGCAAAGAAAAAGAACAGGCCAAGAAGGATGGGGATGGAAAAGAGGCTTTGAAGCTTTACTGTGATGGCTTTGGAGAAGGTAACGTCAGTGGGGTAGAGAGGGTAGGAGCCAGACGGAGGGGTTCAAAGGGAGACATGGTGGAGGGAACGTTGAGGTTAATGAAGTAGAGAGCACGGAGGGGAAAGAGATACTAGTAAGAAAGGCAAAAGGAGTCAAAATAATGCTGTGGGACATTACAGTGGCACATTTGAAGGAAGAGGGGATGGTGGTAAAGGAAAGAACAAAGCACCAAGTACCAAGAAAAGTCTCATAATCTCAGAAAAGCTCTTTTTCATTTTAGACAGTGTACTGTTCCCTCATCAGTACCCCAGCAAAATTGATTTTTCTTCAACAACCCCCATACTGAACAAGTTACAATTGAGTATTGGGTGCTCCTTGGGACAATTTTATTTAGAGTTGGGCAGAAAGCAGTGAGGGTTGGGCGGGGGATGTGAACCCTTCGTGAACTAAATACCAACTTTCCATTCACAGTGTACACAAACCCATGATCAGTTTTGTTCACCCTGTGCAGGACCTGAGATCAGGCAGGGCAAATATAGCTTTACCCCACCTTTGCATTCCTCCAGTCCCCAGGGCTACTTTCTACATTCTTCACATAGGATACAAGAACTACAGATGGGAAAGGAATCCAGTGAATGAGAAGAACATTGGTTTAATGCCTTCTTTATAGTCCCCCTCCTAGAGGGAAGCTCAGTAGAAGGTTATTATTCAATACTTTTGGACTCCAAATATTCACCATAAAATGTAAACAGCTCAATCCCCCAATGACTGCAGGGGCTGTGGTGACACAGGAGCCTATTCGCACATTATCTGGACTTGCCCTACAGTAAAAAAAACGTCCAAAAATGAACCCGTTTGTATAAATAAGATTTTTGACAAAAATCTTCCTTATACTCCTTTGATTATGTTGCTTGGAAAAGGCCCTCAGGAGCATTAGGCTATTAGAGAATGTTCCCCATTGAGAACCTTACTAGTAGCTGCTAAAATATGTGTCATTTTGCACTGGCTGCAAAGGAACTTACAACCAGAATAGCAAAGATCCCAGCAATGGAAAGCGTTACCGAGAAACAAATTATGTTCTTTCTTCCTCACAGGATATCCACAAGCAGAACATGGTTTAATCCGATTTATTTATTAATCAAAAACATTTAGCAAATTTTTTTACCATTTTAAAAAATACTATTGTTCAAGCACAATATTTTCTGCAAGAGCTAGATACCTACTATTTGCTATTTGGGCTTTGTTGCTTAGTTGTGATTGGTAAATAAGTTGTATGGTATTATGTTTATGCCCTGATTGGGTAAATGCACAAACACTTCTGGTGTGAATCCTCATGTGCTATTTGGTTCATGTAGGAAATTACTGAACGAAATTCTCTGACCCGTGTGATGCAGGAGGTCAGGCTTGATTATCATAATAATTCATAGATTCCAAGGCCAGAAGAGACTGTTGTGATAAGCTAGTGTAACCTCCTGTATAACACAGCCCCTAGAACTTCCCCAAAATAATTCCTAGAGCAGGGGTCAGCAACCTTTGGCATGCAGCCCATCAGGGTAATCCGCTGGCAGGCCGCAAAACATTTTGTTTACGTTGACTGTCATAGACTCATAGAATATCAGGGTTGGAAGGGACCTCAGGAGGTCATCTAGTCCAACCCCCTGCTCAAAGCAGGACCAATTCCCAACTAAATCATCCCAGCCAGGGCTTTGTCAAGCCTGACCTTAAAAACCTCTAAGGAAGGAGATTCCACCACCTCCCTAGGTAACCCATTCCAGTGCTTCACCACCCTCCTAGTGAAAAAGTTTTTCCTGATATCCAATCTAAACCTCCCCCACTGCAACTTGAGACCATTACTCCTTGTTCTGTCATCTGGTACCACTGAGAACAGTCTAGAGCCATCCTCTTTGGAACCCCGTTTCAGGTAGTTGAAAGCAGCTATCAAATCCCCCCTCATTCTTCTCTTCTGCAGACTAAACAATCCCAGTTCCCTCAGCCTCTCCTCATAAGTCATGTGCTCCAGCCCCCTAATCATTTTTGTTGCCCTCCGCTGGACTCTTTCCAATTTTTCCACATCCTTCATCTAGTGTGGGGCCCAAAACTGGACACAGTACTCCAGATGAAGCCTCACCAATGTCGAATAGAGGGGAATGATCGTGTCCCTCGATCTGCTGGTAATGCCCCTACTTATACAGCCCAAAATGCCGTTAGCCTTCTTGGCAACAAGGGCACACTGTTGACTCATATCCAGCTTCTCATCCACTGTAACCCCTAGGTCCTTTTCTGCAGAACTGTCCACAGGCACGTCCCCGCCGCAGCTCCCAGTGGCTGCGGTTCGCGGTTCCTGGCCAATGGGAGCTGCAGGAAGCGGCGGGCCGCAGAGATGTGCTGGCTGGGAATGTGCTCCTGGGAACAGCAAACTGCGGCCACTTGGAGCTGCGGGGGGGACATGCCTGCAGACGGTCAATGTAAACAAAATGTCTTGCCGCCTGCCAGCGGATTACCCTGATGGGCCATGCGCCAAAGGTTGCCGACCCCTGTCCTAGAGTATATCATTTAGAAAAACATACAATCTTGATGAAAATTTGTGAATGGTAAAGAATCCTCCACAACCATTGGTAAGTCGTTTCAATGCTTAATTACTCTAAATGTTAAAAATTTATACCTTCTTTCCAGTCTGAATTTGTCTAGCTTCAACTTCCAGCCATGTTATACCTTCCTCTGCTAGACTGAAAAGCCCATTATTAAATATTTGTCCCTCAAGTAAGTACTTCAAGTCACCCTTTCACCTTCTCTTTGTTAGACCCAAGTAGCACAACCTATTTAGCTTATCACTATAAGGCAGGTTTTCTAATCCTTTAAATCATTCTCGTGACTCTTCTCTGAACCCTCTCCAATTTATCAGCATCTTTCTTGAATTGTGGGCACCAGAACTGGTCATAGTATTCCAGCAGCGGTCACACCAGTGACAATGCAGAGGTAAAATGACCTCTCTACTCCTACACAAGATTCCTCAGTTTATTCATACAAGAATTGCATTAGCCCTTTTGGCCACAGTGTCACACAGGAACTGTGTGATTATTCATGTTCAGCTGATTATCCACCACAACCCCCGAATCTTTTTCAGAGTCACTGCTTCTCAGGATAGACACCCCCACCCCACCCCCATCATGTAAGCATAGCTTACATTCTTTTTCTTAAATGTATACATTTACATTTAGCCGTATTAAAATGCATATTGTTTGCTTGAGCCGAGCCTACCAAATGATCCAAGCGACCTGTCCTCCTCATAATACCGCTCCCCCAATTTTTGTGTTATCTGCAAACTTTCTGAGCGATGATTTTATGTTTTCTTCCAGGTCATTAATAAAAATGTTAAATAGTATAGAGCCAAGAACCGATCCCTGCAGGACCCCACTAGAAACACACTTATTCAATGAAGATTCCCCATTTACAATTACATTTTGTGACCTATCAGTTAGCAAGCTTTTAATCCATTTTAATGCGTGCCACGTTAATTTTGGATCATTCTATTTTTTTTTTCAAAATGTCATTTGGTACCAAATCAAATACCTCAGGGAAGTCTAAGTATATTACATTGACACTATTGTGTTTATCAACCAAACTTGTAATCTCCTAAAAAAGGTCTGTTTTCCATAAACCCATCTTGCTTGGCATTAATTATATTACCTTCCTTTAATTCTTTATTAATCAAATCCCATATCAGCCACTCCTTTATCTTGCCCATAATTGAGGTGAGACTGACAGGCCTATATTTACCTGGGTCATCCCGTTTACCCTTTAAAGTACTGGTACAACAAGTGTTTTCTTCCAGTCTTATGGAACTTCCCTAGCGTTCCAAGACTTATTGAAAATCAGCATTAACTGTCCAGCAAGCTCCTCAGCCAGTTCTTTTAAAACACTTGGCTGCAAGTTATCCAAACCTTTAATTTTAAAATGTCTGACTTTAATAGCTGCAGCTTAATGGCCCCTTCTGGATTTAAAATCTATTAATTTATATGTGTATATTTAAAATTTGGTTTCTGTGACTCCTCACGTAACCCACACTAATATTGTGTTGGCCTTGGTCGTCCTCAGGTGGCCAGGCCACCTAAAGGTTTTATGAGTCTCATAATGCATGCTGAAGTGGTAGAGGTTCAAGATTTTTGAATCTGTAGGCTGTAGAATCAAACACCCCGTTGGCCCAAGCACCCTTGCTTACCCTCATACATGAGACTCTGAAATTCGTTCTCCACAAGCACTGATGTCACTAAGACACACACACAGATTTGTGAAAAAAGAATATGAAAGGGGCATATGCATTGCAGAAGCAAATTCATTTAAAAATTCAGCCAGTTGTTTAAAGAAACTGTTTTTGCAGTCTTCACCCAATTCTACTTGGTGCTAAGCTCAGCCTCCAAAACATGGACTTTGGCTTGGTATAGACACCTTGGGGCAGCACTGCAGCTCTAGGAGAACTGTAATTTCTCAGGCTTATCATCAAAACAGAAAACTCCAAACTTGCTTAATATTATGGGTCAGATTAAGCCTCTCTTTACCTTGCTGCTTCCATGCAGAGGCCAAGTACAGAGGAAATCCATTGCAAGGTGACTACGGGGTTAAGGCTGCTGCAGATGTTAGGGGGCTGGGGAGGAAGTATCGCTGTGGTAACACCCTTCTTCCATTCTGGCCCTGCTGTGCAGGGAAGAGCAGATTATGACTTGAGTTTCCTGGGAGCTTCAGGGAGAATTGTGCCTGCTTCAGGCGCAGCCCTTGCCAGAGCAGCCTCAAGAGTGCACTTTGGCACCATCCCCACTGCTGTAGCTGAATGCCACAGTCCTGCCCTTTCTGCATAACTTCAATGTAGAGGGATCCATTCAATTTTTTGTCTGGCTTGGATACATTGTCATACATTTTTTGCACATATTTCTGTGGCTCTTCAGGTGTCTAAATACTTTTAAAAAACTGGCCCCCTAGTGCGATTTTCAAAAGCACCTAGACACTTAACTCCCATTCATCTCAATGGGTGTTCGGCACCGACGTGCCTTTGAAAATCTCATCAAGCACCTACACATCTTTAAAAATCTGGCCCTAGTGCTTAATGCTAAGCTCTTATGAACATCTGGCCCCAACTATGGGTGCTGAGATCGTCTGAAAATCTGACTAAACACATACAAGACCAAATTCTGCAACATACTGTGTTTCACTCCGAACAACTCCACCATCATATTTCAGAGCAGCACTAATTGTGCACCCCTCTTCTAGCTGCCCAAAGTCCGTCCCCCCAGTTCCCAGTGCAGATTAAATTGTCTCTAGTTCTGGCAGAGAGAACCTGGTTGAGGGCATGTTGAGCAATGGCCAGGCCAGGACATAATCATGTTTAAATGCATGGACCCTGACTCCTAGGCCCCATTCAGAACCACCCTTTTGAGGATCCCCTGGCAGAGCACTTGTGGAAGGTCTGCGAAGTATACTCACCACACACTTTGTGGGGACATTCCCCATTGAGACACAGTGTTCCTGGCACATGCTTAGGAGTAAACACCAGTCAGAATTCAGCCCACGTTGCACTCACTCTTGACTTTAGATCATAAACCATTTTTAAATTGTTTTATTTTAAAAAGCTTCCTCAAAAGGTCAGCTTTAAAAGGCTGCATTTTTGTGCCACCATGTTATGCACTGAGCAGTTACCTACTATTTCAAAAAGACTCCGAAGTTAAACCCAGGGGCTAAGTGAGATTTATAACATCTGAATTATACCTCACCCGTACAATGACATGAATAGCAGCAGAGTGCCTCCAAACTTCATGTTCGCCATTGTCAAACAGTCTATTCTTGTTCCCTTGGTAAGATTCAAAGGTCCTTCTCGCCCATCGCTAGTGAATAGATCTGAATATCTATTGAGGGAAGTATTCATAATAGTGTAAGATAAGAGTGGTGTTAAAGAATGGCGTAAGAGTTTAGCAATAGGTAGGGTGACCAGATGTCCCTATTTTATAGGGACAGTCCTGATTTTTGGGTCTTTTTGTTATATAGGCTCCTATTTTCCCCCACTCCCTGTCCCAATTTTTCACATTTGCTGTCTGATCCAAAATAGAACTTTACAAAGTGATTTGGACAAATTAAGATGCGTTTAAATGTACCATAGAAAAATGCTAAACTGCAAGTCAGTGATAGATATTCACTTTTTTAGATCTATTTTAGGGTTAGCCTGTTGACCAGAGACATTATTAACAGAAGACTGAGCCTGGCAAGGTAACTCTTAAAAAAAGCTACTTCAAAAGCTGCATATTAATGTAAATGAAAATCAATTAACACAGCTAGCTCTTCAGTTAGAGACAATTTGTGCACACAATAAAGTCAATTTGTAATTCTCTCTCTTAACCCCTTTCTGTGTGACTGAGAATTCAACTTCAGTCTTCCATGACAAGGGATATTCCAGAAAAAAATATATATATACACACACACACACTGCTAAGAAACTGATCAAAAACTAATGCGCTAGTTCCAGTTTCTAAACCACTAGTAGCTAAATAATCATATTAATAGGAACATGGTAGGTACTCTGCTGAATATAGACCACCATGAGTAACAATTTATATGGTGCAAAAGCATAACAGGAAACTTTGATAGTAATGTCTGTGGTACAGTAGGTTAATGGTACACTAAGCAGACAAGACTTAAAACAGTTGATAAGAACAAAAAAAATGCATCTCCCATAAAAGCAATAAACAAAGAAAGCTTTCAAATTCACAAGTGATATTATTTATAGTTGTGGTTTTCAAAGGTGCCTAAGGGAATTAGGTGCTTAGTACCCATTGACTTTCAATGGGAGTTGGGCACTTAATTCCCTTATGTGTCTTTGAAAATTTCAATCTACAGTTCTCTTAATATTTCACTGGGAGCAGTGGGGAGTGGGGAGTTAGCTGTTTCCTTTAACAATAATAACAATAATGTTGTTAGGAAAAATTTAGGATTTGAGTCTGCCCTCGTGCTGTGAATGAGGAGTAGTTCCATTGAAGTCATTGGAGTAACATCAGTGTGAGATAAGAATCGGCCCTAGGCCTTCACAGCACATCAGAGGTAAGTAAATATTGACTTCAGGGGAACTATATCCATTTACACCACTGAGGATTTGGCCTATTGTCCCTTCTTCATTAGCATGCTCTATTTTTATAACCTATGTTGAGAACCGGATCATGCGTGGCCCTTGAATGAGTGCAGAAGTAGGAAGTAGGGCACAAAGAGCCTTACCCCTCTGTCTGCCTTCCCCTCCTACACACACCTTCACACAAAGACCAGGCACAACAGCAACCCTTGCACTGAGATGCAATCCAGCAGCACTCACTCTGGGGCTACTCCACCACCCAATGCAGACCAGTGCCTTCAAAGCCCATTAGGTTTTGGTTAGTTTACACAGGCTCAATCAATTTCAGAACATGACAGTTGTTTGTAGTGTTGTTATAGCTGCGTTGGTCCCAGGTTATTAGAGAGACAAGGTGGGTGAGGTTATATCTTTTATTGGACCAACTTCTGTTGGTGAAAGAGACAAGCTTTTAAGAACATAAGAATGGTCATACTGGGTCAGACCAAAGGTCCATCTACACACACCTCTCCTTCAGATCTGGGAAAGATACTTAGCTGTGACACTCTGAGTACCTTTCCCAGACTTGAAGAAGAGCTCTGTGTAAGCTTGAAATCTTGTCTCTCTCACCAGCAGAAGTTAGAACATGACAACACATTTTTCTCAGCTGAAATGTGCCCCCTGCTGTTCTGCTCCCCCAGTTGAACAGAGAAGGTCTATGAAAGTAGCAAAGTCTTCAGCATGCTCTTACTTCATAGCTTCAGATTCACCCAATCACACCTTCTTGGCTTCTCTTCTCCATCACACAGCTCCATTCTGCTGATTTGCTTGAAGCAGTGGAGGGGGAGAAGAGAGAGGAGGGTAAATTAACAAACTGAAGCAACATTAGTTCCATGCTTAGAATGTGTTTCTTTTCATTTCACCAGCAAGAGAAAGGGACAGAGTTGTGGAGGGAGGAGTGTAGATGGGGAAGGTGGGCCAAGAGAACAGAGCATCACAGAGGATGAAATAAAAACCACTTAGGTAGGGGAAGCAATCAGGGGAACAGGAGCGTTTCCTCGACCAATTACTGTCACCCTCCTGGTGTGCAGCATATCCTGGTTGTCTGCCCACCACCCCAAAGTTGGCCATATTTCATTGGCAAAGCTGTATACCTAGTGTACCTGAAGTGCACTGGGATCCTTTGGGAGAAAAGGTGCTACATAAATGTAAAACACTGTCATTATGTACGCTGAAAGATAACGGATGTAAAGCTACACCTACTGCAGTTGAGTCAGCTTCACATATACAGCAGCATGAAGGTGCTGCAGCCAACTCCAGTCCCAGGCTGTCAGTTATATCACAACAGTGATGAGGATTCTGATGTAATTATTATTTATAAGTATATTTTCAAGAATCTCTCTGTTAGTGACTGACTGGCATAAGCACATGCAAACAGTTCCGTTGCGATTGTAGTCGGAGTCGCCATGTAGTTATGATTTGTTCTGAGCAAGGAGAGTGTGTCATCTAATTAAAGAAAAGCTGCCTGCTCCAAGATCCCTTCCAATTCATCTTTGGCATTTCAATGACTGACATACAGGCAAAAATATATTTGTTTAGGGATTATTGAAAACTGGGCATGGAATTTTGTCTCTGGGAACACTGCAGTAATATCAGCGGCTTGAACAAAAGGACTTGAGCAAAAGCCCTAAACCAGAAAAACTCCCCAGTTTAAGCTTGGGGGGGGGGCGACATTTGGTTTTATTGATCCTCTTTGCTGAAGATTTTTTTAAAAATCTGTGACTGTGTGAGAAGTGGGTTGATTTTCTTATTGGAAAGGTTATTAAAAAGCACACAGAGTATAAATCATCTGAGAAGTGTGCCCTTGAAAACAGCCTTTACAAATCTTGCACAATTAGAAATACTCAAAATGATCCACTATATTTCTTCTTAGTGAGGAAAGTCACTTTGATATTTGGAGGGCCTGAAATGTAACACTGCGTTTCCGCTGAATAATAATTTTATTTGGAAAAGCTGTATTTGAAGCAAGCACTTTGTTACAGATGGGAACACAGCTACTTTCATGCACCTACAGTAGATTACATAGAAAAAGCTCCTTCAGAAATGAACATTGCTATTGATATTTTTACTGCCGCTCAGACCAGAATCACTTCCCATAATTTTCCTACCCGTCCTCACTACGGGGGGGAGGGGGTCGATTTAAGATACGCAAATTCAACTACACGAATAGCTTAGCTGAATTCGACGTATTCGAGCCGACTTACCCCGCTGTGAGGACGGCGGCAAATCGACCTCCGCGGCTCCCCCGTCGACGGCGCTTACTCCTACCTGCGCTGGTGGAGTACAAGCGTCGATTCGGGGATCGATTGTCGCGTCCCGACGAGACGCAATCATTCGATCCCCGAGAGATCGATTTCTACCCGCCGATTCAGGCGGGTAGTGAAGACGTAGCCTTAAGTAATCCTGTAGGTGTTTAATTACCAGAGAACTGAGCTGGTTACTAAAACCAGGTGTACTATAAATATGTGATAGCCAGAATAGGGATTATACAAGCAAGAGGCTTCTCCCAAATATTTGTCATTTGAATATAGTCCTCATGAAAATTAATTGACTGGCTGCCCTCAAGCATGAGGTCCTCTCCTTAGCCACAGAAGAGTGCAGCACAAGTTATAGCAATGCAAACTTCCAACCAATGTGCCTCTGCTCTGATCTGTGACAGAGATGGGAGTGCTCAGGGACCCTAGTGCAGAAGTCCATCCCTAACCAGAACAACACTCAACTTTAGGTACCTATTGACTTCAGTGGGACTTAAGCAGGTGCTTATAGTAATGGTGCTCTGCTGAATAGGAATAGACTTAAGCACACGATTAAATGCTTTGCTGAACTGGGGCCAGACTTGAGAGCATAGTTCAATCTTTGCTTTTTCCATCTGTGGGATCTGTGCTGAGACTGCCAGTCAGGATGCAAATTAGTGATGATTTTTGTGATGTGGACTTGTGAGTAGGTCAGCAGCATCAGTCACTGAACAGCCATCAGGTGGTAATTTGGTCACTGCTATCAAGGCATTGATCTGAATCCATGACCAATATCACAAAAGCTCTTTACCTCATTATGATTACATTGCAGCCCCATGACGATCCAGTTCCCACTCCCAAGTATTTTGAAAAGGAAACACCAAGCTTTCCGTTCTTTTGTTAGCAAGAAGAACCGTTATCTCAAGGACATGAAAATAGCGAAGCATCTTTTTTCATGGACAGGCAAATGTGTACTGGGAGGTGTCAGAACAATTTAAGGACACAATCCACTCCTTATAAAATGTAATGGAAAGCTAATGGAAGCTAAATCAGGCCACAAGTTAGACTGGCATAGAGACACTAAGCCTGCAAAACATGAGATAGTCTGAGAGCCATTTTTAAGACTGAGTGGACTAACTAGCTTGATAGTTCTCATAGGGGCTGGCACTGGAAACCAGTCAAGAGCTGCCTTCCCCATTGAAACTTGCCTGCTAGGTGAGTAGGTCTGTTATCTGGTCTCTCTCTCCTCCATGGCACAGGATATAGGTGATATTCTGAAAGGACCTTAGTTCTGGGATAATAAATTTATACTCTGTCTTCACATTTCAGGCACAGGTGCTTCTCTGAATTTTTTCCCCTCATTCTTTTAGTTGCGTTCTCCTCTCTTTCTGTGTATTTAAAGTCAAGGTCCGCCTTGGGTGATCCACAAATCTTATTGCCTTTCTAATGCTATTGCTGGGCTGTCCTTGGCTGGCTGGGAGGGACAGTCTTGTCAGGCAGAATAAGCACAACAATGGGATTTAGGAAGCCCTGAGTTCTAATCCCAGCTCTTCCTTTAAATAACTCTGTGATCTTGAGCAAGTAACTTCACTTTTCTGCCTCAATCTCCCAGTGCAGATAATTATATTGATCTACCTCTCAGGATCATTGTGAGAATTAGTGAATGTTTATACAATGCTTTGAACACAAAGGGCTGATCTGATCACACTTATACCATGTTTTCCATTGATATAATTCCACTCACTTCATAGACTTAGTCATCCCTAACAAGGGTGTCAGCGAGATCAGAATTAGCCATATAAAATCTCTGTAAAGATGCTACAGGTTGGTATTTAATGCAAATAATAATCATTACTATCTCTTTATTTATTATGTGAACTCACTAGCCTATTTTTGTAAATAAGACCCGGGTAATCTACTTATGATATGCATATTGGTGATATTTCAGTCTTGCGGAACATATGTTGTTTTTCTGTTTTCTCTTTCCTTTTCAAACAAACATACGGGGGGGGGGGCGGTTTGGAGGGAGGGTATAAAAGAAAATGTCATATATTGAGAACGACACTGAGATCTTGCAAGTGTTTCAGTCTGAAAGGAAGAGTTGCTGTCTAATATATTTTACTCTGCTTCGAAGCCAATTCTGAATTCAGTGCTGTTAACTGAACTCTCTATTGCCTAAGCTTGCATTATTAATTTTGCATTGCAATAAGATATGCATTCAAAGAGTCAGATAGTCCCTTCCTTTAAAAGTGACATTATTTGCAGAAATGACCACACTTTTTTTCCCCAAATGAAGTTATGCAAATCTGATAGACTAAAGTAAATGTTTCATAAAACCAATGACTGTTTAAATTGTGGGACTAAATTGTTTGTATATAAATATTACCTTTTATATTCCATTTGAGTTTTATGTAGATGAACACATTACTTTAATGACCTGCATTTATGGAGAGAGAGAGGGAAAGTCTCACTCTGAAATCCTCAGCAGCCAGATGGCTGCCTTTTCTTGCATGAGATTAAAAGATGTTTCTCATTCACAGCCCTGCTTCTGAGGCAAATTAATATAGCCAGCTAAATTGCTTGTGTTTTTGGAATAAAATTTAAAGAGAACTTTTTAAAGCAATTGGTGTCACAGGTTTCTTGAGCAGATTGCTCTCCAGGTACAGCATGCTGGTTTTAAACATTCCGTAATTAATGGAAAGTATTCCGTGTTAATTGACTGCTTCAGGAAAGGGAAATATAATGACTCCTTATTAATCATGAAAAGAGACATACAGCACAGAGGCACCGCAATAATTGCACTAACGGTTGAGAAATGTTAATTAATGAAAAGAACAATGATGTAAGAAATTAGCTACATAATGCTTGCTGCTGATGGAGATTGTGCTTTAAACACATTATTTAGCATTGTAACCACTGGATGTTGCCTCAAATAACAGACACCTCGAAACTCTTTCATTCGGCTCTGGATCTCCAAATGTTGTCAGCTTTTATAAGCCAAAATGCTCTCCCCAAAAGCACATTTTTCAAAAGAGTTTCTAATTTGAGCTCAGTACTACCCAAAACGAGGTGAAAAGCTTTGAACTATAAGTGTCACTTAAGTTCAGGAAAACATGTTTGTGTTCATTTAGAAAGGAAAAATATTTCCCATTAAACTGGCACTGAGCAAGACAGAACCTAAGGTTGGCAAGTGAAGATAACTGTATCTTGAAATCTCTTTTTCTCCTTTTTCTCCTTTCTGCTTTTTATCTAATTATATATCCTCTAGAGAATTTAGAATTTGGATTCAGTCTTATTTGTAACTAGCTTTATATAAAAGAATTGTACGTATTAAAATGCAGAGCAGCTCTTTCAACTAATCCAATAGCAGTTATAAGGAGCTCAAAATCATTAGCAGTGGCACGGCCCTAAGGTTTTCATCGTCATTCTTTTCTATCTGTATTGAGAGCATCAAGGCAAGGCACACTCAGTCTGACTATATCAGAGCTCATCGAATTATTTGTTATGAATAAATTACCTAACAAATGTAACCCTTTTTTCGGTTCAGGAATAAACTTTGATTTTTTTTGAAGGTATTTGCTCTTCATATTGCATGGCAAGCAGTCTGTGCAAACAAATGTCAGCCTGTGAGGTGTTTGCAGCAAACTGGTCATGACAACTATGTGGTGTGGCACTTGGTCACCTACGAAACATGGCATCGTGTCTGCCCCATGAGTGGATGACCGAAACTTTCTTAAAGAAGAGAATAGCAAATAACATACGACCAATAGCGAATAAGGAATACCAGTGCTTTTGTTTCCACTCTAACCCCATTTCTAACGTAAGAACATGGATATTTTTATGCAGGACAATTTTAAAAATCCATAAAAATGTGTGTTAAGAATAAATGCAAAAGGCGCTTCAAATCAAATAGCCATTCCAAGGATTGTGTCCAACATGAGGCCTATAAGTCAGACGTAACTCCACTAAGTCAGCAGAGTTACACCAGGCTAATACCAGTGTGAGAGGAGAATCAGTCCTAGTGTTTTCCACTAGTTGCCCAGTGTGAGATAATCTGTGGGCCTGATTCACTCCTAACTAGCTCAGCTTTATGCAGGAACAACTCCATTGAAATAGGTCCGGTTGTACTAGCATAAAGCCAAAGAAATGCAGTGCTGGCTCAGGCCTAATGAGCTAAATCCTCAGCTACACTATGCTTGGCACAAATGATCCGGGGTGTGAGGGATAACTCTAAACCACCTTTCTGCTTCCAATCCAGGGGCCACCAGCTCCATCCCTTTCTGCCCCGACATGTTTCCGACATGTCACGGCACACTCTGATGCTACAGCAGGAGGAGCTTTATGCCAGCCAAAGATCACTCCACACCGAGGGAATCCTCAGCTATATATTTAGGGTAGTTTAAGGTGACTTAGCCAAGTAGAGCGTCTGACCCTAAATGTTTATCTCTGGAATCAAAATTCCAAAGATGGGAAAAGTCTCCCTCACCCATGTGTTGACATTTTTTTTCCTCACAGTCTCTCACAGGTTCGTTTCTGTACCAGTATGTTTTATCACTGCTGTATTTCTTTTCCAGATGGAACGTTCTTGGGTTACAAGGTGCTCTCCTCAGTTACTTCATCGAACCCACATACTTGCACAGCATTATTGTGGGAAGCCTCTGTCACACTGGTCACCTTTCCAGGGTAATGAGCCATAGAATAGAAGACATTGGTCAGCTGCCAGCTTCATACCGGCATAATCAGTTGCTCCTCAGTGGTAAGCAAACACCTGCTTGAAAGACAAATGATCACCTTTCCCATTACTAATTGCACTGGACGTCAAGAGGAAAGTTAACTTCTTAGCATTTGTTTACACCATGTGTCCTCCATGCATCCAAGCTGCATGTTTTCCTCTCATTCTCCTTTGAGCAATAGCAATACACTGCTCCAGGCTACATTGGGAGAGGAATGATCCAACTAACGCAGCAGGCTCCCAGGGAAGCAATTTATTCCTAATGATAATCAGTAGGAAGGACTGCTGGTCAATAGGGACCACCAGGATGCATAGCTGGGGTGACCATGTGGGTTACCTGAATATGTCCATAAGGGTCTGATCTGGCACCCATTGAAACCAATAGTAAAGTTCTAATTGACTGCAATGGGCCCAATCCAGCAGGGTGCAGCATGCCCACAGTTCCCACTGAAATCAGTGGGAGTTGAGTGCACTTAGCACCTCACAGGAGTTGCTCAGCGCCTTGAAGGATCAGGCCCTAAACTCTTACAGTGGCCCATTGGTGGCCATGAATGCTACACAGCTTTAAATGCTTAAAGTGGCATCAGTACTTTAGCTCTTACAGCCCAATGGACTTCATTCCCCTTGTACTCAACCCTGGCTGCCCAACCCAGCCCACTCCTGACCCAGGGCCTCCTCAAGCTCCCTCCAGCCCAACTCCCACTTGCTCAGAAACATCTTCCCCCAGACTGAAAATCCTTCCACTTCCTAGCTAACATCTCCACAGCTCAGAACCAGCCCCTGCAGCTCAGAGCCCTTTCTCGTTTGACACTCCCAGGCTCAGGGACACACATACACACACACGCACACACACACACACAACCCTACAGAGTCAAAATACCCATCCTCAGGCTCAGGACCCTTTCCTCACCTACCTGCTGCCCACCATCCGCACCCCAGGAGAAGTAGCCCGCCTCCTCCCATCTGAGAGCCCCCTCGCCCAGACCCCCTACTCCATTCCTTGTTGCTGGGTCTGAACAGAAGCATCAGGGAAGGACTGCAGGGAGGTTAATGCAGGGATCCCTGTACTGTCAATCAACCCCACACAAGCCTTTATTCCCTGTTCCCTCCCCTGGCTGCAGTCTGTGTAGTCCAGCTCTGGCACCATAAGGAGTCCCCTTGTGGCAGCAGGTGGTACAACAGCCCGCAGTACATCATCCACACTACACAGTAGTAATAGTATTGGTAGGATGTAATCCTATCAGCCCCCATAGCCTAATAAATCCTTATTAGCCAGGGCCTGATCCAAATCCAGTGATGTCAATGGAAAAACTCTCATTGATTTAATTGGCCTTAGCCAGCAGCCAGGATTCCCAACTATTCTGAAGCTACCTTAGGGCCGGATCCTGAGAAGTGGGACAACATCCTGCAGATTGCTGAGTGCCTTCCAGTCCGTTTGAGGTAACTGAGAGTTGAAGGTCCTCAGCACCTCATAGGATCAGGCCCTTCAGTCAGGCTCCTGGAACACTGGAGAACTGTGATTGTTGGCAAGGATGCACTGAGATACCAAGGGGATGACTGTGGTAGGTATAAATGACTTGCCAGGAGCCTCTGCTGATATCGCAGCACTGACCTCAATGGAGTAACTTAAAGCACCTAAGTCACTTCAGTGCTGTTGGATAGTTTATCCTTTATCTATTTCTTATTCCTCTTGCTGAGTTTTTATGTTTCACATGCGTCTTTGAGATAAAAATTAGCTTTGCTAAGCGTGAAGAAGTGATAGTTTAGCTAAGGGGGAAATTGACTGTTTCACTGTGGGCTTAGCACATTAGATTGGTACCACTTGCATGTTTGTTGTCAGGGTGAGTATGTCAGAGGTAGCTGCTTAGCCTGTTGTCAAACATTTGCTTTATAAATCTTCGGTATAGTTAGACAAATATAGAAGATTGTCTAATACGAATGTATAAGGAATCCCCATACATATTTCATCATTTTGTTTGAGATTACATTAATAACTATATAAATCCTGTTTATCAATGACTACACTAGAATGAGACTTGGCCTCTAAAGTGATTTCCATATAGAGTACCAGTACATTCTCCCTTTAGTGGGGAAAATTTATCCCTGTGCAGAAGGCCATCACACACTTAAGCCAATTAAGTCCTCAAAATAGGATTTAAGTGGGACTTATGTAGTTCATAGTTCTTGTGCTGGACCTCTGCACAGGGGTGAATTTCACACATTGTGACCATAATGAACTTATTTCATATGTTATTACATCAGTTTTACATAATAGTACATCAGTGTACATGAGATAAGAATCAAGCCCATTTTCTAATAAGTCTCACTGGAAGTTTCCTGTGTACAAAGAAACCCCACACAGGTTGAAAAGTGATTAAAAATGATAAGATTTTTAATCTTATCTGGGCTGGCTGTGGGAAATGACCACAGCCAGCCCAGATGATACTGGCAAGGGTTTGGCTTTATACTGTACATTTATGTTTGTGAGCCAATGTCACATATTTTCAGGATGGTAAAGCTGCAACAAAGGGGTACCGATGTCACTTGCAATGTATTTGTCTCATAGAACTTGTCCTGTTTCTTCTTTCACTGAGAGTTGTCTTTGTTTGGGAAAGCTTTCTCTTTGCCTTTATGCTGTCTGTGAATTTCCTTTAGACTGGGAGCAGTAGTGGGTGGAATCTGTCTCTCCAGATGATTTGATCTGTATTGCTTTAGTTAAGAAAAACATTGTTTCATACATGCTCATGACTCCTACGGAGCCAGTGTCAATCCATATTAAATGTAGGTTGTTGTGATTTATGTTATGTGCTTCACAGCTGTAAAACTGTGGTGCACAGAAGACTTCCTCAAATGAGAGGTTTCGAGGACAAAGTATTCAGTGAAACTAATGGCTAATGAAATGGGTGACTAGAAAAAGGCACGTGGAATGCATTGGAACCCATAACTATCTCAAACCGGGCAGCTTCTACCTCTGGATTCCAATTAGAACTCAAACTAATAGAGATTAAAAATTATTGGTCCCCTTTGTTTATGAGGATACCTAGCATTTTTGTTATCTCATTTATGCCTTAAGGTAGGCCATTTTAGTGAAGAAAAGAGTTAAGGCCCTGATGAGGACAGCTGAGATCATTCCTTGCTACCACAGTAGAAAACACCTGTTTGATTTTTCTCACACACCAATTCCACTCAAGTGAAATTCCATTGACTTCAGTGGCATTACTTTTGATTTACACCACGTGACTGAAAACAGAATAAGGCCTAGCATTAAGGGTTTTTTTGTTTCTATTTCTTTTTAAAATCTAACCTGTTATAAAAGGTTCTCTTACTGATTTGGGGGAGGGGAGAGGAGGGAGAATCCTAACTCATGATATTTAAATGCTTGGGGTTGGCAATGCTGTGTATCCCATTAAGTAAAACAGTGTAGGCCCACGCTGTGCCATCAGCTACACTTCTGCAACTCCTATGACTCCAGTGGGACAGAACCGGGTGTGATTCAGGGCACAATTTCGCCTAGTTTGTTTCAAAGACTTTAATATTCATGAGCTCGAGGGGACTGCCTGGATCCACAGGAGCCCCTTGTTAAAATGCCACTATCAATCAAAGGGCCAACCTGGACCTGACTCTAACAAGGTAATACAGAGGAGTAAGGGGTAGTAAGACTCCAATCCCCTCCCTTCCCCTGAACTTGGGCACAGGTGCAGGGGGAAAAGAACAGAAACCTGCTGTGCGCTTGGTATTCCTCTCATCCCCTGAGCAGGTGGGTCAGGAGGAATAGGGAGTAGAGAGAATCTTGGCTTCACCCACACTAGCTGGTGCAAAGGAAGGAATATTCTACAGTCAGTAAATGGCTGAAGTAAATGATCCCCTCCCAGGAGCAAGTGAGGAGCAGGAAAGAAATTGTGATTCTCTGAGTCACGATTCCTCCTTGGGGCTCCTCCACATTTGGGCATTGAGCAATGGTTCAATCTAACCCTAAAGAAAGGATTGGAATGATTTCCATGTCTCTGGTCAAGTTCACCCTCTCTCTGGATATGGCTGAATTATCCTGCCAGAGAGGACTTCTGTCTGGAGCTCAGAAAAATACCTCTGGAGGTCATTTTCCCCCCTCTCTACAAATAAGATCCCCAACTTTTCCCACTCCCCCATAATGTATACCACAGGCAGAGAGGAAACATTTCTGTGGGATTAAATTATCCACTGTGCAAAACTGTGAGTTATTAGCTAAAGAACACTCTGGCCTATGCGTCCCTCAATCACTGTAGATGTTCTCAGGTATGCAGGTGAGGCAAATTAAGCCATTTTATTCCTTTCTGCATGGATCTGGAGATCACCTGATCACCTCACCATGTTACCCACCTGACACTGTTAACTGACACTGTAACAGGACCAGGTGAAGAGATGATGTCTAGATCTGGGCATGGGGGCTAAATTTCACCCATATGATTGGCAGACATGCATTGTCATGTGCTATTGCCTTCATACAGCCTTTAGGTTTTTGGGCTGTTCATCAGTAATATCAGTTTCCCCCCCCCCCCCCCCGAGTTTCTGTTTTTAATTGTGCTGTTTTATGCACTGGTTATTGCAGAGCTTCAACTATTGTTTAATGTCAGCTTGGTTTCGGCTTCTGTGGGTTTCTATGATCCCTTCCGCTATTGTAGACCGCTCTCTATTGGCACGGATTGCCTGGGGTTGACCTGTTTTTTTTTTTTATTGTTTAAGGGATTAATTGTAATGTATGTATGCAGAGCTCCTGTTAATTCAAATCAAATTTTTGTTTTCCTCTGGTCATTGATTTTGCTGCATCTGTGTTTATTCTATGACCTGTGGCTTTTTGCTAGACAGGGGCTGGCTGAGCATTTGCTGCCATATTTTTAGCACTCAGTCCTTTAAGCTTTTTGGTAATATCTTGACAGAGACTGGTGCGTAAGTGTCAAATACCAGATTCTGATCAGTTTGCATCTTGTTCTGTATGGAGGTATATGAATAGGACCCTGGAGTTCTCTGACATTCAGGATTTCAGCAAAAGGACGTTTTTATTCTACTGCTTAGGAGAATTGGATTTTGAGATGCAGACTCATCAGTTATCTCAGAAAAAAGCTGAAATTGGTATTAATGTGACATGAAAGTGATTGCGAACCCAGTGTGTGATTATGACTCAGTTTTAGTCTTGTCTTAAGCCGTCTTTGCGCTGTAGCTAGGATAGTTCAGTCACCTTGGTCATTCCTCTGATGCCGTCCATGCCGAGAAGCCATAAATACCCAATAGCTGTATCTAGTGTGACCACTTTCATTGTATTATTTTGTTTTTTAATGGCCTCATTTCTTTCCCTCTACATGCTCAGTCCCCCTTTACTCTAGCAGACACTTTTTTTCCATGTAGAGAGAACCATGCTGGACAATATTTGGAGCAGAGAGTGAGCAGCTCTCTATGACATTAATTCATGTCCTGCTGAGAGGCACACAGCTGAGAGGTGGGAACTGTTTTAAGTGGCAGAACTGGCGCTGCTTCTAATGTTACAAGTGCTGGAAGCATTTTCACGCAGGAGGACTCCAACAGTATTACTGTGATGGCAATGCGGTCCAGTGAGTAGGATCCCAGTGTGGATTTTGTTCCCCACTGGGCTTGCTGAATGACCTTTGGCACATTACTGAGACCTTTCAAAAGTGGCCACTTATCTGGTGTGCCCCCATTTTTGGAGGCCCAACTTGAGACACCTTGGGATTGATTGTTTAGAAGTACTGCCCACCCATAATCTCAGCTGCAGTCAGTGGGAGCTCCTGGAGTGCAGCATATCTGAAAAGCAGGCCCTCAGTGTCTTAAGCTCTGAACCCAGAAATTAGTGGACAGTTTTGAAAGTATTGGCTTTAATTGTTCTGTGCCTCAGCTTCCGCATCTGTAAAATGAGGATAGTGATTCCTTTCCTCCCTTGTAAAGCACCCTGAGAGCAATGGCTGAGAAGTGCTAAAATATAAATTTAAAGTGACTGTAACCATAGGCGCCGGTGGGTGCTCGACCCCACTCTGCCCCCAGCCCCGCCCCTTCACCCCTGCCCCGCCCCCTCCCACCCTCATTCCAACCCCTTCCCCAAAGGCCCCTCCCCAACTCCGCCCCCTCCCTGCCCCATTCGACTCCTTCCCCAAATTCCAGCCCCAGCCCCGTCTCTTCCCCATCTCCTCTCCTGAGCGTGCCACGTTCCTGCTCCTCCCGCCTCCCTCCTGGAGCTTGCTACAGCTGTTTGGTGGTGGCAGGCGCTGGGAGGTAGGCGGAGAAGTTGGGACGCGGCACGCTCAGGAGAGGAGGCGGAGGAGGAGGTGAGGTGAGGCAGGGTAGAGCGGGGAGCTTGGCTGCCGGTGGGTGCTGAGCACCCACTAATTTTTCCCCGTAGGTGCTCCAGCCCCGGAGCACCAACGGAGTCGGCGCCTATGACTGTGACCGGGGTTCCAGTGGGGACCAGCTATGGTCACTCAATTAGGGTGAACTGCAAAGAATGGGGCAGACAATCCCCAAAAAGCTGGTGGATATTCCAATACCTAGATTTACCAAGCCAGCATAAAAGAGTTGCTTTATTACCTTACTGGTTACTCAGAAGTCCAAACAACACAGTTCCCTTAGAATCATAGAATCATAGAATATCAGAGTTGGAAGGGACTTCATGAGGTCATCTAATCCAACCCCCTGCTCAAAGCAGGACCAATTCCCAACTAAGTCATCCCAGCCAGGGCTTCGTCAAGCCTGACCTTAAAAACCTCTAAGGAAGGAGATTCCACCACCTCCCTAGGTAACCCATTCCAGTGCTTCACCACCCTCCTAGTGAAAAAGTTTTTCCTAATATCCAACCTAAACCTCCCCCACTGCAACTTGAAACCATTACTCCCTGTTCTGTCATCTAGTAACACTGAGAACAGTCTAGATCCATCCTCTTTGGAACCCCCTTTCAGGTAGTTGAAAGCAGCTATCAAATTCCCCCTCATTCTTCTCTTCTGCAGACTAAATAATCCCAGTTCCCTCAGCCTCTCCTCATAAGTCATGTGCTCCAGCCCCCTAATCATTTTTGTTGCCCTCCACTGGACTCTCCAATTTTTCCACATCCTTCTTGTAGTGTGGGGCCCAAAACTGGACACAGTACTCCAGATAAGGCCTCACCAATGCCAAATAGAGGGGAATGATCAGGTCCCTCGATCTGCTGGCAATGCCCCTACTTATACAGCCCAAAATGCCATTAGCCTTCTTGGCAACAAGGGCACACTGTTGATTCATATCCTTATGACTTAAAGTGATCCAGACTCAGGACTCCATCCAGGTACCTAAGTCAAATATGATGAAGATTCCTGAAAAATCTTATTTCATCAAAAGGTTCTACCAATCCCAAAGAATAGGACACATTACCTCCCAGGTTATTGACTATTTCAGATCTTTCCCAAATGCATGCCACAGCCAATTCTTATTGACTAAACTAATGTTTATTCAAAAACAAAAGAGAGAGAGTACGGTTAAAAGATCATTATACATACAGACATGAGTTCAGTTAATTGAAGTTCAGATTCATAGCAGAGATGGTGAGCTTTGTAGTTTCAAAGTGTTCTTTCAGAAATAGTTCATAGGTTATAGTCCAATGTCCAAATATCATATTCAGGGCATACCAGCATAGCTGGGACCTCAGTCTTGTGACTCAAACTTCCCTCGATGAAGCTTAAGCAGATCTGAGATGACAGAATCAGGACCCAAAGACCTTTTATACAATTTCATGTCCTCTTTGACAAGTTGGGAATTCCTCGGGGAACAAAAGGTAATTGGGATGACTTTGAAGGAGGTCCATCACTGGTACTTAACTATAGAATTAACATAAGGCAATTTGCTTATTCCTCCACCATTCACCATTATTTGCTATACATTTCAAAAAGAGATGAATACAGAGATATCTCCTGTTTACAATTCATTTAAATGCTAGGATGTTCTTTTGATCTCTGAATTATGAGAATACAGCATAGACAGGGATTGTTGATTACATTGTCGACCCTACTCGTACATATGTAAATACACAAAAACACAAACATAATGTCCCCACTTGTCTTTTGAGGATTATTTATTTTGCAAGATGATTAACCCTTTCTGGCTATGCATCACAGTGACATTCATTGTTGTAATCTATCAAAGAATAATAAATGGAGTTTTCCAAAAAGCTGTAAAAACAATACATCATTGTGTGCACCCACTACTGTAGCCTGACACTCATGTAGGAAGGGCAGATTGTCTGTTAGTTGGGCTGACAGTCCAGGCTTCAGTTTGGAAACAGCGAGTCATTCCTGGACTCCAATCCATGCCTATTGCCAAGGTAACCGCTCCCCAGTAGGACAATCCACTGCTGTCCAACCACCAGGCTGGCCTCCTCTATCCAGGTTTGTGGGGTTAGTTGTATCTATGGCAGATCAATGAAAAAGAGAACAAGTGAATCCAAACATACTGCCAAGTCCCTGCATTTTCCACATATCCTTCAGGCCACCATCTCTTTTCTAGGTGGGGTATTACTATCAGACCCAGAAGTTGGAGCTCTGCACCTAAAAGTCACTATTGAGCATCCTGGTCCAAAGCTCTCTTCATGCCATTTATGTTGTGCTGGAAAATAAACCCAGCCCCTTCCTTACTCCTCTTATCTCCTTGGGCTGACTCTGCTGCTGATCTATTCCTGGTTCCTCGTGCCTCCAGGCACAAGAGAACAAGATGCAGGAGTTACCTTAAGGAGGGAGCTAAGCTACTTTGTCACCTCTAATGTTGTTTGTCACAAAGATCTCCAGTATAAAGCAAACACCCAGACATGTTGTGGCCACAAGAGTCTGTGCACTGATGCTGGTAGGAAACCTGTAGTCATACATGATGGGGCAAGGATGAGTTGTCTAGGACAGAAACAGTAGCGGTAACCCATATGACTTGCACACTCACCACAGAATAGCCATGTGGCATCCACTGAGAACTTGGAATGCCTGAGGCACATTCAAGGATAGGGCAAAATCCTGCGTCTGCAGTAGTGATCATTCCCTGTGCCGGGGGTATAACAGTAGTCAGTGGAGTGACAGGAGTGTTGATCTTTGTTACCCTGCCTACATTATGTGTGGGGGGGCAGAGGCCTGTGAATTCAAAGTTAGTGCTGTGAGCCTAGGAAAGGGTTGTGATGACTGTCCTTAGACAGCCTCTTATTAAGGTGTTTGTACATATTATTTATGATCTATGGTATTTAGAAGGCCCCATCAACTTGGGGTCTAAGTACCAAAAGGAAGATCTCTTCCTTTCCATGGTAAATGCCAAGTTGAGAGATACATATCTTGTTGTTATTATGTCACATCTTTATTGCCTGCCATCCAGAGGCCCCAGTTGGGATCTCAATGTGCTACTTACTGACCAAACTCAGTCCCCACCCAGAGGAGATCTTAGGAAGAGATGTGTTTATTGGGGCTGCCTGTTAGTTCTTTTTAAAAATTGGGTTTTACACTGAAGCCAGTTAGAGGAAGCCCCGTTCATTCAGCTGTTATAACGCTGCTCACTGCCATGCATTACCATGTAATTGCATTCCCCATCCTAAACATAAGGTTTGTCTGCTAAGAAAAAGTATCTACAGGAATGGCTGAATTATTCCATCCTCGTATGCCCTAAAGAGGTGCCAGTTAAGAGACAATAATAACAATATCAGAGTGCACAGTAGGTATGTGTTTGCACAGAGATATTTCATATTTTAACCAACAAAGGCCCAGGTTTGCTGGCTGTGAAAGTTTGGGGCCATTGATATTAATGCTCTTCTGCCCTTCTGTTTGTCCCTTGACAGGAGTGAGTAATGCTGAGGTACGGCAACCAGGAAAATCTCCCAGTTTCAGTGTGAACTGGATAGTGGGTAACACGGACCCCGAAGTGATTAACGCCACAACGGGAAAGAGGACCTGCGGGGGCTCTTCACGGCTCTGCAAGCACACATTTTATGTTCAGTGGGCAAAGCTTTATGGAAAGGTAGGCCTTGTAAACTATCGGGGATACAGCCTCACAGTCAGCCATGGGACTGCTGGAAGCTTCCCAACCGTGGATCTGACCTGGTATTAGCATTTCAGCCTTGTTGTGAGGGAAAACTAAGAGCTCTGCTTTCTTGGTCCCCAGGGCTGTAGAGTCTGTGAACAGAGACTGTGCCTTTGTCCATAGCACAGGCTGATCCCTACTTTATGGCCAACCTCTTTGACAGTCCACATGTAATGATGACAGCCTCCAAAGGAGCCCCAGTATTCCTCATTAGTAGAGACTGAAAGCTGATGGAGATCCTCAGGAGTCATGTACAGTTGAGATGGCATTAGCTGGAATGGACAGGAGCACAGAGAGACCTAACAGCTGAAATAGCACCCGAAGTTGTACTGCAATAATCCTGGCAGTTTTCAAAGGGAACTGCCCACATTGGTCATTCTGGACAGTGGAACGCTCCATTTTCAAACTGGTAATACAAAAATAGGACACTGTATTCCTGATTTGGGTGCACATAAATTGGCTGTTTGGTTTCCTATGTTCCATCCTGAGTACCCACATTTGAAAATTGGGCTCTGATTGTGACTGTTATTTAATATTGGTAAATACCTCTAATGCCATTTCAACTTCTTACAAGTGAAGTACCCGATCCTGCAAGATTCGGAGCACCCAGAATTCCCACTAAACTCCACAGCAGTTATACCCTGGTTGCCCCTAGCCACCCTTTCCCATTGTTTTGTCAATACAGCAATCGGTAAAGGATCCCCTGAATGACTCTCTCTGGCATTATCCCTTTCCTTGGAGGGTGCTCGCCAAGAAACTTTTTGTACCTCGGAAACTGCACAATCTGTGTAGGATCACCAGATAGGCACTAAGCTGTGGCTATTTCTGCTTGCTCCTTCCTCATCTTGACCCTCTTCTTGGAGTCAGCCTTGCTCTTCTCTTCTAAGGAGTTGCTACAGGAAGAGGAAGAGCTGGGTTCAAAGAGCTGAGAGCTAGGCTCCACACTTCCAGGAGAGAAGACAAAGGAAACTGAAAGGCTTAAGGGGGATGCTGCCTTTATATAGCCTTTGCCTCCTTGCTTCCTGGTCGTTATAGCACTGATTGCCAAGAATCATCCTGACATTCTCTACAGGATGGGAGAAGATGGGGACAATCTGCAAAGTATTTTGATTTGTACCAGTTGGGCATTTCCTGAGCAGACAAAGCATTACTCGTGTCAATTGGCATTCTGAGAGGACTTAATCCAGCCACAACCACTTGGAAGAAATGTGGTGAAGGGGAGGTGGTGTTCCTTTTTCTTATGTCCTCTTCTTAGTTGCTTTTCCTTTATATCCCTTTGGTTTGTAAATTACACTCATTTTGCATGCAATTCCCCACAACCACCCCACTATATGAAGGTGTAAAGCCTCCCTGTGTGGGTGTGAATTCCCACTCCACAAAACAGCAGAAGTACTGTGAATGGTGTAGTTCTCTGGAGCCCTGATTGCAAACAGAAGCTGGGTAGGGAGATGGAAGGAAATCCTGGACCAAGTTCCTGTGGCAAGGTCTCTTGAGAAGATGAAGGGATAGCTGGGGCATCAGCAGTGCAGGAACAGTGGCTGTCATAGCTGCTGCTACAGGGACACAGCAGGCTCTGGGGCACAGGTCCGGAGAGCAGCCTGGTTATGCGGCCTGACTCCTGGTGAGTCTGCACTGAGATACACATGAGAATCAGCCAAAGCCGAAAGGGAAGGAGGCCCTGGATCAGTGACTGAGGGACTGTGTGGGGTGGATGCATGGTGTCCTTCGTGTTCCCACGGGTGGGCAGCCCAGGCTGTATGTTGCTCTGGCCAATAGAGAGAGTGAGCAGGGAGCAGTACTGCCAGAACCCCTGGGTGAGGGGTTGACCAGTGGATCTGATCTGGGGGCAGCTGAGACCCAGCAGAGAAGTCCAGACCAGCACCAGGACTACAGCAGCAGGTGCCATACATGGCAGGGGCCCAGACTCAGCACTCTGAGCTTTCAGGCAGTTTGCACTTTTAATTGGTTTGTTGATGAGCAAGATGCCTGTTGCTGATAAAGCTGAATGTGTGTGTGCTGATAATGGCACTGCAGCGGCCCCTGGGTGAATCCCTACCTCCCCAAAGGCAGCAGGAGGAGCCCCACACACTAAGGCAAGGAGCAGGAGTCTGGAACCCATTGATAGCAAAGGGAGCCCCCATTCGGCACACTACTTTGCCACTTCCACCTGTTTTCTGGACAACACACACCTGACCTGTAACTTGCACCAGCATTTAGACCCTTTGCTGTATTTGGCTGAATATACCAATAAAAGCATTAACCTCCCCCTAAACTGAATGAGTAACATTGGCCCAGAGATTTCCATAGGAGTTCGACCTACTCACTTCAGCCTGCATTTTAGTCTCTCTCTGTGATGTTTGCTCCTGGAGGTTGTGCTTTGATGGGGAGTTTTTCCTACAGGATGTAATTTCGCTGGTTGTAAGCACTAGACGTTCACCTGTATGCCTGCTCTAAGGCATTTTCCAGACCTTGATTGTTTCCATATAATGTCAAAGACTCACTGTTGGCTTGACTGTGTTAAGACTTTGGAAGGTCAGAGACGGTCATTGATTTAGTCCTTCTGAAATACAAAAGGTGCTTTCTTCTTGTGTGTGTGCTCGGGGTGATTGTTGGACTGCAGACATGCGTCTTTGTCTCTTAAGACAGTTTCTGGCAGATGCTTCAGGTTTTACTTCAGAATGTTCACTTTTGTTGAACTAGCCATGTTCCCTCTCAACAAGACAGCTTCTCAGCTATACATTCTGGCATAAATCCCCGAAGCTTGATTACTGCCCTATCCTATGCATGTTTCACAACATCTTTTATTATAACAGATTTAAAGGAAGAGGGGAAGAGAATCCTCCTCATATTGTCTCTTGGCATTAGTTTGACTGGCTCAAGCTCTGAACTGCTCTGCTTCCTTTAGTGAAATCAACCACGTCCTCTTCTTTTCGGATTCTCATAAAGGTTATTTTTTCCCCCTCCTCTAAGCACCCTAACTGACAAGCAGATTTTTCTTTGCAAAAACACCAAGTGATTTGCAGGTTTATATTTGCCGCTGGTTGTACCCACTTCAGGAAGGCAAAAACTGTTTTCCTTTTTTTGCATTTGCTCCACGTTTTCAAGATAGGAACAATGTCTTGTGCCTTATACCTTCAGTATTTTGTTGTTGCAAATCAAAGGCAAACAGAGAAAGCCCAGAGATAGTTTGTTGCTTAGGAAATGTAGACGGGAAGATTATATGGCTGTTGAAGTCACCTGTTTCTGCTAGCTTGTTGATTTGCTTTATTTTTTTCCCTCTCCTCTGATTTTGTTCTGCAGCTGAGCACACGAATGCCAAGCCATGGAGACATGCCATCAGTGTACAGTGAGGCTAAACTGGTGGCTCAGACGTACCAGGCTGTCAAGCAGCAGCTGTTTAAAGCATTTCAGAAAGCAGGTCTGGGCACCTGGGTCAAGAAACCCCCAGAGCAAGATCAGTTTTTACTAACTGTATAAATCATTCGACACCTTTGCTACATGACCGGATCAAATCAACTGGAGAGAAGGATAGGCAGGATGTGTGGGCTGATAAAATGGATACAGTTCAATATTTAATAACAACCTCCATGAGAACATTTTCTTTTAATTCTGTATTGGAAATGCATAAACATAAGATGTGTTTGATTAATACAGTGAACTTGACTTTAGGAAACTGCTTTTTCCTACTGATCCCCATACATGGATCTACATGCCCAGATTATAAAATGTTTCTCACAAAGACGCTGCTGTTCATTGTTTGTAGTACACAGGATTATTATTTATCCAAGAAGCAGCTGCATTTCAGACTTGAGCAGGCCATGCATCTGACATAAAATACAGTTTATCCAGTGCTCAATTTGTAATGAAAGAGGTGCCGGGGCTCAAGCAATTAGGTGCCACGGCTCAAGCAATTTTTTTTACTTTCATAACTGACCCAGCAAGTCCTGAGATGCCGGGGCTATGAACTGCCAAGCCTAGAGATGCTGGGACTCAGTCCTGGCACAAATTAAACACTGAGTTTATCTTCCCCCCACACCATCAGAGCAATAATGTTGCTGAATGAGGGAAGATACTTTAGTTAGTGAATACATGAAAATACCTTCATACCCACAGTGTGACAGGGAGTCACAGGACAAGCATATTCATCCACAAGGAGTTGCGTATCCTCTATGCAAAAATCGTTCTGTCAGCTGCTTTATTTTGACTACAGGGATTCTTTTAAACTGTGTTTCCTGTTTTCAGATCTGAGCATAGTACGAGGAGCCAGGATTTCCTGATTTCTAAACCTGACTCCTTTTGAGTCCTGCGGCAAATCACTTAGGGCCAAATTTTCACCCATGGTCCTAAGTTTTTGGTGCCTCGTCTTTTGGAAGCCACAAACTAAACAGAGTTAGGCCCTGATTTCTCAGAGGTGCTGAGTCCCACAATTCCAGATGAAGTCAATGGGAGCTGAGGGTCCTCTGTACCTCTGAAAAATCAACTATTGAGTATCTGATGTTGGATACCCACAAAAACCTCAGATACCCAAAATTAGAGACCACTTTTGAAATTTGGTCGTTCACTGCCTCAATTTTTCCATCTGTCAAATGGGGTTAATAATATTTATCTGCCCCATGGGGAGCTTCTGATAGTAAATTATTTAATTAATGGTTGGTTGTAAATCACTGTATAAGCTAGACTCTGTCACACTTATGTTGAGTGGTACTTCACTCTGTAGATAGTCCCACTGAAACCATACAACGGACATGACTACTCCCAGAGTAAGGCTCTACGCAATGTGAGAAAGATAGGCTTGCCAGTTTTGGTTTGATGTATTCCTGGAGGTTTCATCATATGACATAATCTTTAATTAAAGATTAATCTTTAATTCCTAGAGACTGCTAAAGGGTTTTCAGATTCTGGTCCTATGTAAGTACTAAATAGTCTTATTAAATTGACTACACATTCATTTGCCGTCTGAAATGCAGATTGTTTTCAATTATAAGAAGACTAGCTTTTATCTGCTAAATCATATCTTCAAACGGAAGGACTGAGTCTGTTATTATTGATCTATTAATCATTTCACTTCATCAGAATGTAAGGGATGGGAGATCTAAACTTCCATAGTCCAACGACAGAACTAACTGTCAGACACACTGTATTTTTTAATTTTATTTTTTGTTTGTTTTTTTAAATGACAGGATTTGCGGGTATATAACAACGTTTCTTTTTATTCCAGTGATTCTCTTTAAATCTGTATATAACATGCTGCTACTGATTTGTGATAATTGTCTAGATATTTCCTCAGAACAGTCAAGATGAGTTACTTTTCAAACAAACACATAGCTCATATTTTTTCCATGTAATTTCCTTTACACAGGAAACTGTTCCTATCAATAAAGGTAGATGCTCTTTGTATAGCGTTTATCATGTTTGGAGAGCCATATACCGTAAATACATTGTTTATTGATGCCCACAATAGACTAGCTACAGTATTTTGATGAGATCTTATTTTTACATTATAAACTACAAGATGTAGCTATAGTGTCTTGTATAAAAATTATTGTGATAAATTAGAATTTTTAAATTAGATAAAGCAGAGCTCTCCCCTTATGGAAACCTTTCCAATAAAATAATACATTCCATATTAACTACCAAAAAAGTCCTTAGAGTAGTATTATATTTAATAACCTGAAGTTGTTTCGATAAGTTAGGGGCAAGAAGATATTTTGTGGTAACCACTTTGTTAATATGACCCCTTCCAGGGTTACCCTTAACGTTTCAAAATAACGTTAAGCTCCTTCTGGAGATTCCATCTGCACTTCCAAATGTCAAACATTCCCCTGTGTTACCTTCGCATCTGGCTTTGGCCCTAGCTCCCGCTGCTGTTGATGGAAGATGTCCCCAGTGACATCAAGGAGAGCAGGATCAGGCCCACAGCCTGCCAGCTTTGTGTTCGTGCAGAGGGAAGCCGCTTTGTGAAGGTAGCAGGGTACAGGTCTGTGTAGTGAGTTACACACACAGCTTGTGGCTGCTCCGCAAGCAGGTATGAATGAGGGGAGGGTGGGCAAAGGGAGTCCCCTCGCCCCCATGCATGGGCTCCTCCAGGGCCAGGCCCCAACTACACAGTGGCTGCACTTGATGAAGCATAGGGTCTGCTCCCTCCTTTAATCCCAAGGGCCCAATCCACTCCACTGGGGGTGGGGCCATGGCCCTGCCTCAGCATGGCATGGGGCTAGTGTGTAGATGGGAGCACCCCTTGAAGGTATATAGCCCCCAGTGGCCCAGGGAGCTCAGGGAAGAATTCTAGCATCCTGAGACAGAATTGCCCTCCAAGATCCCCCCATCCCTTACTCTGAGCTGAGCACATTTGCACAATGGAGTCAGTGCACTAGCAGGGTTGAAATCCGGCCACCAACATTTGAAAGGGCCCAGTTCTGTTGAGTCTGACCTCCCCAGCATGAAGAATACTGGGGCTCTGTCATTTAAACTGACCCCCTCCTCATGAAGGGTACTGGGAACTCCTTCTTGAACTACTGGGTCTCTCTACGTTAACCCAACCTAGCCACATGAGAGACATCAAGGCTCCTTCTTAAACCCCCTGGGTTCAGCCCCAGCATGTTTCTTATGGATGCATAAGGGCTGCAGGGTCTGGTGTCAGAGCTAACATGACCATGAACTGAAGGAGCTAGTTATTTTAAGGATGATAAGACAGGTGGGGTAGACTGATCTAGCCTTTGTTTCAACAAATAAATTTTAAAAATCCTGGATTCGATTGCCAGACCTAATCGAGGCAGTGAGGACCGAGCTTGAACCCTGTTATAAGTAGGCATATGATAGGTCCATTGAAGGTAGTGGAGTCGCAGCTGCTTACACCAGGGTTGAATCTGGCCCAAGCTGTCTACCGTTCCTCATTATATGCATCAATACAGTGTGTACCACATCCCAGCAGCACAAATTACCAACATACAGCATTTCCTGAAGCAAAGGAAAACTTTCTCAATAGTAATTCTTAAGTGACGATTATGTACATAACACGCATGAGTGAATGGCAATACTGTACTAATGGATGTAAATTTGTAATATTTGTAAAAAAAAGACAACAAAAGAAAATAAATCTGAATTTACATATGTGAATTTGCTGCTAAGTTCTGTAAATTGCACTTCAGTGATACCTGATAAGTGAATGTTTCTGTTAAGTGAATAAAATACCGAGTAAAATTGTTTCTTCATTGTTTGTTTGTTATTTTTCACTATGACCTCGAAATCATATTCGCTTTATTTATTCAATAGTCAATATATTCTCCCTTTGACATGCCCAATTACAGTGCTTCATGGGAGCTAAATGGTTGTATTGAGCGAAGATTATCCATCCTGGATGTATTTGGATTCTGTTCTAAAAGTGATGGGAATGGTCTTGCACTGGGAGAAGGATGAACTGGACCAATCTCTAATTTTAACCATTCCAGATTACAACTGGGGCTATTGTTTTAAGTATCTGCATTATAAAATTTTTACTTTGTCCACAGACTTAACTATCTTGTTCATCTATAAAGATGTTTAAATTGTCCATTGCCAGAGTAGCTAGGTCTGAATGGGATTGTAAGAAACAGTGAAAATTGTCCAGAGAGACATTCTTCATCCTGTTCTTTTAGTACAAGTGTGAAATCTAACATATAAAGAAGTGCAAGGAGTGATTTCCCCTCATGCAAAACTTGGAGGAGGCAAAGGGTCATTTTTTGATTCACAGAAATACAAAATTCCCCAGAGGCTAGTGATTTCAGACACTTTTGCGTCCTTTCCCACAAAAGCATCTTTCTTTTTAAGCCAGGATTTTGCTGGTGGTATAACTGTGCTTTGGGGCATGTAGGTAGAAATGACGGCTACAGTGGAACACTTTCAGAGTCAGGTTTTCTCCACAGTACCAAGTCACTGAGGGTCAAGTCCAAACTCCTAACTCAGGCAAAACTCCCACTGGAGTCAGAGTTTTGCCTGAGTAATGAAAGAGTCCAGCCTCTCAGTAGTTAGCAGGTCTTGTCTACATAGAAAAGTTGCACTGTTTTAACTGTACCGGTATAGTTAAACGCTTACCACCCCCATATTGTGCATGCAGTTATACCGGTATCAAAGTGCTTGTACCGATAAAAGCTTATTCCCATATAGGAAGTGGAATAAGCTATGCTGGTAAAAGGGCCTTTCATAAAGTTATAACTGCATCCACACTAGGTGTTGTGTTGGTTGTGACACTTTCTCAGGGTGTCCAAAACCATAGGTCACTATCTAACCTCCGCTGCCTCAGCAAGAGAGAGATTTGCTGGGGCTAATTGGCTGACAGTTCCCTGTCACACCAGTCTGTTAGCCACCCCGACAAACTTCTCAGTACTTTGCCAGTCTTTACTTTGCCTTGAAGGTAACACTTGGTGTACCCCAGTTCTGGTGAACTCTGGAAGAGCATTTGCCTGGAACAGCCAGCGACTGTCACCAGTCACTCACACAAATTACCAAGTTTGCTATCTGCAAAGAGACAGTGCACACACCTGCTTGTTTGATTTAACTAAGAATTCACACTTTGCTCAATATTACAGTATTGAGCTCTACTTATGATAAAAGAAAAAGGCATTTATTAACAAAGATAGAGCATTAAGTGATACTAAACTAGGACAATGGAAAAAAAACAAAAATATAACATGCTGCTAAGAGACTAAACATAACTTTAGCAGGCTAAAATCTTTGTCTTTCCTGCAGCAACCTCTCAGGGTCACCAGCTCCCAGGGCCAGGATCCAGCTTTCATTGATGCAACAAGATAGAACAAGGAGTAATGGTCTTAAGTTGCAGTGGGGGAGGTTTAGTTGGATATTAGGAAAAACTTTTTCACTAGGAGGGTGGTGAAGCACTGGAATGGGTTACCTAGGGAGGTGGTGGAATCTCCTTCCTTAGAAGTTTTTAAGGTCAGACTTGACAAAGCCCTGGTTGGGATGATTTAGTTGAGGATTGGTCCTGCTTTGAGTAGGGGGTTGGACTAGATGACCTCCTGAGGTCCCTTCCAACCCTGATATACTATGATTCTATGAAAGTGCTGACCTTTCTGCTCCTTCATTAATGGACCATCAAAGGGTTCTTTTCCCCCCTTCTTACAGTCCAGTAAACCTTTGAAATGTATCCGTCTGGTCATCCCAATCTCAAAAAAGATATACTGGAATTGGAAAAGGTACAGAAAAGGGCAATAAAAATTATTAGTGGTAGGGAACTGGTTCTATATGAGAAGAGATTAATAAGACTGGGGCTTTTCATCTTGGAAAAGAGACAGCTAAGAGGGGATAGGATAGAGGTCTATTAAAATCATGGCTGGTGTGGAGGAAGTAAATAAGGAAGTGTTATTTACTCCTCATAACACAAGAACTAGGGGTCACCAAATTAAATTAATAGGTAGCAGTTTTAAAACAAACAAAAGGAAGTATTTCTTCACACAACACTAAGTCAACCTGTGGAACTCTTTGCCAGAGGATGTTGTGAAGCCAAGACTATAACAGAGTTCTTAAAAGAACTAGATAGCCATTGATGGACCTGTCCTCTATGACCCTATTAGCCAGGATGGGCAGGGATGCAAAACCATGCTCTGAAGTGTTCCTATCCTCTCTGTTTGCCAGAAGTTGGGAGTGGATGACAAGGGATGGATCACTTGATGATTACCTGTTCTGTTCATTCCCTCTGAAGCACCTGGCATTGGCCACTGTTGGAAGACAGGATACTGGGCTAGATGGACCATTAATCTGACCCAGTATGGCCATTCTTATGTACCCCCAGATAAAGGTCTTCTCCCCTGCTGCTTGTTTTCCAGTAAGCTGCTTTCTTATCTTCCTGTTAACTTGTTTGTCCTGCTTACCTCAGATGCAACTGTAATTCCCATCACAGGTGCCCACTTTCCAAAGCACCAGGGGGTGTTCAACCCCTGGCTCTGTCCCAGGCCCCACCCCCACTCCACCCCTTCCCTCAAGGCCCACCCCCGCCTTTTCCCACCCAGTTCGGCCCCCCTGCCCAAGCACACCACATCCTCACTCCTCCCCCCGCACGCTGTGAAACAGCTGTTAGCAGCGGGCAGGAGGTGCTGGGAGGGAGGAGGAGGCACTGATCCATGGGGCCCGCTGGTGGGTGGGCAGGAGGCACTGGGGAGGAGTGGGGGAGGAGCTGATAGGAGGGCTGCCGGGGGGTGTTCAGCACCCACCATTTTTTTCACCATGGGTGCTCCAGCCCCCGAGCACCCACGGAGTTGGCACCTATGTTTCCCATTGTTTTAGGCTTACCCTGCTTCACTTACCTCAAAGGCCTAGGCAAATAGGTAAATCAACATTCCTTTGTCTGACATAAACTTGGTTATCAATCCTGCCTCGTTACCAAGTTTAATCATACTTTCATACATACACACTACTTCTCGCATGACACCGCTACATACATCTCACAATGCTTACAGTGCACAGTATGATGTAAGCTTTTATTTGCTATATTACACAACAGTCTTTATAAATAAATAGTATAACAGCAATGTGTGAGGTGTAGTGAATGTGTCAGGCCTGATGAGAGTTGCCATTATAGAACAGTGACCCCTTTGCCAGTTGGCACTGAAGGGCTTTTTAGGTCACAATTAAAAAAAAAAAAAAAAAACACCTCACACACACCCTAAGCAAAATAGTTAAATGGGTGCAAAAATCCATGTGTAGACCAGGCCTTCTAAACAATAGCTCCACTCTAACCAGAACTGCAAGCTGCATACAGCAATTCATTGTAACAATCTACAGGGTCCATTATTCCACTGTAAGCAGTTTTGCTCCAACCATGTTCATTTTAGGCAGGTTCCGTGCTAAAGTAGCTGTTCAGGCCATGCTACATCCATGGCAGCTGCGGTGACATGATATGGCTGCTGAAAACAACTGCAAAGCAATCACTGAGTCTGGGGTTAATCTCATTAAGTTTAAAGGAGAAATAGTAGAATGGCAGCTAAAACATTACAGGCATGCACCACAGCGTTATCAAGCACAGCTGAAGTTTTTTCCAACTGTATCTTGGGGGAAAACAACAACATAAAACATGAGTAATTTGATATATTGTCTTAATAGAGGGCTTCAGTGAAGTGCCTGTTTCTCAAATAAAATAAATAAGTCCTTCTGCTGCAGTTAAGTCTTGATAGGCATGATTGGGCATTGAAGAATAAAATGGCAGTGTAAGAGCTTTTTAAACCTTTTGATTCATTACTTCTGTGTCTACTTTGGAGCCCTTAACCCTGATTACTTTGGTTGGTTTCAACTTGAGCATGGATACACTAGTTTGGCTGGAAAGCCAGCTGAAGCTATGGAAAAGTCAGCTCTCTAAAGGGCCAACAGCGTTTCTGCTGAAACCCCACAAAACACCTGCAATCCACACATGCACACACACAACTCCAAGGGTTATGAGCTAAATAATGTGGCCTTGGAGAAAGAGGATTAATAATCGCTGACTTTTCGTCAGTGAAATCATTCTGCTCAAATGCTCTGTTCAATCTGGCTTTCCTGGTAATTTCATCCCTCGCTGGTGTAGTTTATGTTCTATTTTATCAACTCAAGACTGAATTACTTCCATTAGGCCATTTAAAACTAGCCTATCCCCTATGAAAAAATGGTCACATTCTTTAGAGTTTTGCCTTTTCACCAGAACAAATGTACTTTGAATCTGTAATAATCTAGCAACCCCCCTCTCTGCCCCCTCCCCCGGCCCAGAAAGGGTGCTCGGACGCTATGGTGAGGAGCCCCACGTAAGTAGAAAGATACATTTATTATACCCAGGGTGGCCAAAACAGCCAGAGATACAAGCTTATAAATCATATGAATAGTGGTCAAAACTGAAGGGCTGGAGCCACAGCTGCCAACTTTCATTTTTCTGGGTGGGTGCTCTGCCTCGAGGTCCCACCCCTCACTCCGCCTCTTCCTGCCCCTGCTCCGCCCCCTTCCCCAGTGCCCAACCCTGGCTCCGCCTCTTCCTGCCCCTGATCCGCCCCCTTCCCCAGTGCCCAACCCTCGCTCCTCCTCTTCCTGTCCCTGCTCTGCCCCCTTCCCCAGTGCCCAACCCTCGCTCCGCCTCTTCCTGCCCCCGCTCCAGCCCTTTCCCCAGTGCCTCCCACTCTCTGCTGACCAGCCCATTGGTAAGTGGCTGGGCTTTTTCCATAGGTGCTCCAGCCCGAGAGCACCCACAGAGTCGGCACCTATGTCTGGAGCTGAGGCTCAGCCAGTGCTACCTGCTGTAACGGGTGCCAGGTCTACACTACAAACTTACACCAGTATAACTACATCGCTCAGGCATTCGAAAAATCCATACCCCTGAGTGACGCAGTTGTACCTACCTAGCCCCCGGGGTAGACAAAGCTACGTCGACAGGAAGGCTTCAAGTGCTAATGGCTGCAAGGATTTTTTTTTCTTACAATAACAACAGCCTTAGTGACTCTACCCTGCACAGCTGATCTGCTTTCAACAGATGCACTTTTACCTTTATAACTGAGAGACATCATTTCACGTTGAACCCATAGCTCTTGCACAACAAGCAATTCTTGGCCCTGATGCAGCTGCACTGACTCAGGAAAATAGAGGTGGAGTCCGTGTTGCCAGAGGCAAAACAACTATCTACCACATTAGCCTTGGCATTTGAATTTGATTACTGTGGGTCAGCACTATTTTTTCCTTAGCTGAACCAACAACGCTTTAACTCTCTATTAACAGTGAATATATTTGAAGAGCCCTTTACTGTTACTTTGGGGATATGCTGCAAAAATTCAGACACTTTTTAATAAGGTATTTATTTAACTATTTTCAGGTTTCTAAATAGTCTACTTACTGCTGACACTGAAATTTTCACCCCCTACTTTACTCTGGGATAGTAACAGGTCTCTGCATAGTCCAGTGTGGCAGCAAAATAGAAAAGTTCCAGCGCACTGCTCTGGAGGGGACTAACCACATAAGGTCAAACTCTGCTCTGTTACCTCGTGCAACCTCTGAGGTAACAGAGCAGAGTTTGACCTTATGTGGGTACCCTCTCCAAAGCAGTCACCCAAGTGTAACAAAGCAGAATCCAGCTCATGACGTTTGTTTAGGCTACATGAAAAAGATTGTTTACTTCATCATACTTGCATTTTCACAGAATGTCTCACGATTTCAAACTGTACCATTGAGCATCAGAGCAGCCTCATATAATCTCGAGGGTAAAGATTAATCTGTGAAATAACATTAGGATGGTGACGCTTTTCGGTATTTATGGGATTTGGCCAGCGGTGCCAGAATTTACACATGCTTCAAACTTCAAGTCACTTTTTGTTGTCCTAGCGTCTGGCTATTTTAAATTAGTGCAATAAGAGTTGTTCAGTTACCAGTGCAAGAGATTCATACACGTCAGGGCTCGAAGGGACCACTATGATAATCTATTCTGACTCCAAAGAACCTCACCCCATAATTCCTGCAACAGACCCATCCCTTCTGTTTGAGCTACACCCTCTCATTTTAAAAGATCTCTACTGTATCCAAACATTCGTCCCAACATCAGCCCTTACAATAAATTGTCCCAAATTTCCCTAGCAGAGAGCTGTAAGATTAAGGCCAACAGCAAGAGCTCTTCAGTGTCACAATGAGAACCGCTGACATAGTGCTTGATCACTCATGCTGGAGCATTAGGTTCTTTTTAGGATCCTCTGCTGGAATTGGCATATAGCTGCAGCTTAACATAGACAAATGTAAAACAATTGGTTGAGGAACAATAAACCAAAACAGAAAACAGCTAAAATGCAGCAGTTCTGCAGTTCCCCTCACCTCCTACCAAGGAGATTTACAATAGCTCCTGAACTCCTGCAGCACCGTTTAGTTTGGTATTAGTGATTTTTTTCTCAATACTCATTGTTGGCTGTCATTCCCCGGAGGGAGACTTAGCTTCAGACACGGAAGAGGGGACACCTGGGCTGCTTATAAAAAACTCCAGGATCCCTTGTCCTGGTGGCTCCCTGGTCTTGTAAAGCTCAGCAGTTCTGCACCAGTCCTGGTTCCTAAAGCTTTCCCTGTTTCTTCTATTAATGTGGCATCTAAACCCTGCCAGGGAGCTGTTCCAGTTTAGACACACCACCAGGCTCATAGGGTTGTACAGCCTTCACTGCACAATCACTTTAGGTTCAAAGGTGTAACATGAAAATACTGTAGTGAAACATCTTTGCAGTGAAAATCTCCAGTTCTTGTTCTGCTCCAAAACAGACCCATTCCCCAAGACTGGACTCCAGGCACAACATATTACCTCACTAGCTTGTGAAGCAGACAGTACCCTCATAAAATACTATCACATTAAGCTGCCTTTCAACCCCTACTGAGTATGAGGCGTTATGGGAATCTGTAAACTAGACATGCCTGGAACTGGCTAACATAGGTTCAAGTCTATGCAACTGTCAGTCAGAGAGGTAGTGCTGGCTTGTAGCAAGAGTGGGGGAGTAGGCCTCAGAAATCCTTGAGTTCAATCCACCATGGCCCTGTGTGTTGCATAGTTATTTGCATCAGTGCAAAGCCATTGGGTGTAAAATGCTACCAAATCAGAATGGCAGCTCTTTGCACACACATTGCCAGGAACCAGTGAGTGCACAAGGCCCAGGACAATGATCAGTCAGACCCTTGGATACTATGACTGATTTGGCTGTTATTTGCTCACTATGTGACTATCATGTCCCCAAAGCCTGAGTAAGACAATATGGGGCCCTAGGCATGCCATGACATGTCCCCTGATCCCTACCCTCATATTCCTGGCCCCACCAGGATATGTGACAGAGGAGGTCCCATTCTGTCCCAGAAAGGCCAGCTGGGGCAGTGGCACCCTCTCCCTGTCAAGAGGAGCAGCAGCAAGGGGTACATACAATGCAATAGGATATTCATGTTCAACAGATCAAGACTTTTAAAATGATACCTCACAAGGCATGCACTGTACAAACACATATCATAATCATAGCACAGTGGCGAATATGGGGGTTCCAGGGTGCTATTCTGAGGAAGAGAGTGTCACAATGATTCATTCCAGAAGCTCCTAATCAGTTAGGACACAACAAGTAACACCCCACCAGGATACATGGAACAGTTCTCCTCCCTCGGGTCTATTGCTTCAGGCTCTCTGCACATTCAGGTAGAGAATTGAGGGAGGGATAGCTCAGTGGTTTGAGCATTGGCCTGCTAAACCCAGGGGTTGTGAGTTCAATCCTTGAGGGGGCCACTTAGGGATCTGGGGCAAAATCAGCACTTGGTCCTGCTAGTGAAGGCAGGGGGCTGGACTCGATGACCTTTCAGGGTCCCTTCCAGTTCTATGAGATAGGTATATCTCCATATTACTATCACTGCACAGGCTACATTCCAGGTGCGTTTTCAAACTTTTCTTCATAATCATGAGAACTACAAATGTTGTTTGTTTTTTAATGAAAAATATTTTGATGTATTCACGTGACTCTAGGAACTAGGGCCCTAAGCATGGGCCTATATAGCTGCAGCCTTAAGCTGGCCCTTCATGTATAATTGTACCTGTCTGTAAAATTGCCATAATAAATACCCTACAGAGATGTGGTCAGTCTTTGGTTAATATATGTAGAGCTCTTAGAGAGCCTCAGATAAAAGGCACTATGTCAGGGCAACGTATGGCTATTATTCCTACAAGGGATAAAGCAGGTCAGACCTATTGGTCTTTAAAATCTGCATGCCTTAGCCACCTTTAACTTCGCCCCTAAAATTGGCAGCATCAGCCTGAGCCGGTAAAACAGCCATGGCTGTAGCTGAAGCTGCCCTGAACCGCAGAAAGAAATTATAGGCTTAAGGTTGTGGTTTTTTAAAACCCAATACAGCTGACAAGCAACACTCCTGATCTGTGACTAGAATACAAATGGATGGTTGCAAATTGCTGCCTCTTTCTCTTTGGGCTGTTAAGTCTGAGCTGCGGCTACTTCAAAAGGCTTTGCATTCAGGAGACAATGAATGGCTGGGGCTGTGTTGAAGCTGCAGGTTTCAGGGCAAATTCCTGTCTGGAGATCTGGAGGGCAGAGCACAACTCTGATTTCCTGCTCTCCCTACACGCCCATTGGGTCCTCTGCACCTGAAGGGGACGCAAACTAGCAGAGTCAAGCTCTGCGTGCAGCTCTGAGAACAGAATTTTACCCTGGAGCAGTAAAGACATCAAAGGCCTCGCAGCCATAGCTAGCCAATGTTTTGTTTATTTTAAATTGATTTAAATGAACTAATATTTGAAATGGAAGTTGGTTTACACTATAGATTTGTAGGTATCTTTAGGCAGTGAGCAGCCCATCCCTCTTCAGCAAAGAACTTAAGAACATGCTTAACTGAATCTGGGACTTAACACTTTACCAGGACATTAACTAATTAATACGACCAACAACCATGTGCTTCACTGCCCCCATTTTACAGCAGCTCAGTGATGTGTTCAAGGCCACCATTGTCCAAGATAGGATAATAACCCAAGACTTCCTGAGACTGACGTCTGTGTTCAGACTATGTTGCTCTCTCAACCCTCCAAATTAATAAGAAAAGAAACTACCTATAAAACTGGGGAAATGCATGACAGGGCCTGCAATTGTGAGCTTTCCTTATTTCTCACGCCTCACTACGTGGCTGAGGCATACAGATAGCTCCCAATAACGGCACTATTCCCTGTTGCATGATCTCCCTTACTTGAAAAAGCTTCTTCATAAGTCTAAATACCTCCTGTGATGAGAGCGAGGACCATTTGCAGAATGAGAGATGCTAACACCTCAGGAGGAGCTGGAAATCGACACGTCACAGCCCATCAGCAGCCTGTAAAGTATTCATCTCAGGCACATTAACAGAGAGAGAAATTGTTTCCTTTATTCATGTATCAGAATGGGATTTCAATCTGGCTATTTTAGCAGAATTATAGCTCAGTGATGTCTTCTGATCCGTGCTGAGATATAAGCAGTTGCATCTAATACGTTCCTGTCAATAGGAGAATTGGGTTTATTTGTGAATATGGTTGTTTGAAATATCTCTGCTCGGTATGAGGCTTTGATCTCTTGGCATAGTTTGCTGCCTACTTCCTACATGCCATTTTTCATTATGCTGAACTAAATATAAATTGAGAGGAAGGATGGATAGTCTTGTAACTAAAGAAAGGGAGTCAGGAGTCCTGTGTTCTAATCCGACACTTCCACACACTTCTTATATGACCGCAGGCAATTCGTATGAGCCTCTTTTTTCCTCCATCTAAAGTTTACCATCTTTGACATCAATGGATACAAACACTGTGTACTGTAAGTGCCAGATTAATTACAGATAGAAAACTTTTTGGCACTTAAATGTATTAGGTATTATCTGTTAATAGACACCATTAACTGTAAATAGACATAATTAATGACTGCTTCTTGGAGCAGCTAGTCCTGGAACCCACAACAGGAGAGACAATTCCTGATTTAGGCCTAAGTGGAGCACAGGATCTGATCCAAGTGGTGAATATAACATCCTTGTGGGAGGGAAAATTCCAAAGAAGCCCACCACAGCAGCATTTAACTTCAGAAAGAGGAACTACACAAAAATGAGGAAGCTAGTTAAAAGGAAATTAAAAGGTACAGTCACAAGAGTGAAATGCCTTCAAGTTACATGGAAACTTTTTAAAAACACCATAAGAGGCTCAAATTAAATGTATACCCCAAATTAAAAAAACATAATAAGAGGACCAAGAAAGTGCCCCCATGGCTAAATAGAGTAAAAGAAACAGTTGGAGGCAAAAAGGCATTCGTTAAAAATTGGAAGTCAAATCCTACTGAGGAAAATAGAAAGGATCATAAACTCTGACAAGTCAAGTGTAAAAGTATAATTAGGTAGGCCAAAAAAGACTTTGAAGAGCAACTAGCAAAAGACACAAAAACTAACAGTAGAGAAAAATGTAAGTACATCAGAAGCAGGAAGCCTACCAATAAGTGGGGTCACTGAATGATCAAGGTGTTAAAGGAGCACTCGAGGAAGATAAGGCCATTATGGAAAAGCTAAATGAATTCTTTGATTGGTCTTCACTGCAGAGGATGTGAAGGAGAGTCCCAAACCTAAGCCATTCTTTTTAGGTGACAAAACTGAGGAACTGTCCCAGATTGTGGTTTCAATAGAGTAGGTATTGGAACAAATTGATAAATTAAACAGTAATAAGTCACCAGGTCCAGCTGGTATTCACCCAAGAGTTCTGAAGGAACTCAAATATGAAATTGCAGGACTAGTTGTGATATGTAACCTATTGCTTAAATCAGTTTCTGTGCAAGGTGACTGGAGAATAGCTAATGTGACACCAATTTTTTAAAAAGGCTCCAGAAGCCATCCTGGCAATTACAAGACAGTGAGCCTAACTTGAGCACCAGGCAAATTGGTTGAAACTATAGTAAAGTACAGAATTATCAGACACATAGATGAATATGATTTGTTGGGGAAGAGTCAACGTGGCTTTTGTAAAGGCTTTTGCCTCAATAATCTATTAGAATTCTTTGAGGGGAGTCAACAAACATGTGGACAAGGGTGATCTACTGGGTACTGTGTACTTGGACTTTCAGAAAGCCTTTGACAAGGGCCCTCACCAAAGACTCTGAAGCAAAGTAAGCAGTCATGGGATAAGAGGGAAGGTCCTCTTATGGATCAGTAACTAGTCAAAAGACAGAAAACAAAGGGTAGGAATAAATGGTCAGTTTTCAGAATGAAGAGAGGTAAATAGGGATCCTCCTCCCAGGTCTCTGTACTGGGATCAGTGCTGTTCAACATATTCATAAATGATATAGAAAAGGGGTAAATAGTGAGGTGGCAAAATTGGCAGAAGATATAAAATTACTCAAGATAGTTAAGTCTAAAGCTGACTGCGAAGAGTTACAAAGGGATCTCACAAAATTGGGTGAGTGGGCAACAAAATGGCAGATGAAATTCAGTGTTGGTAAGTGCAAAGTAATGCACACTGGAAAACAAAATCCCAAGTATGCATACAAAATGATGGGGTTTAAATTAGCTCTTACCACTCATAAAAGAGATCTTGGAGTCATTGTGGATAGTGCTCTGAAAACATCCGATCAATGTGCAGCAGCAGTCAAAAAGGCTAACAGACTCATAATGCCGCTATATAAATCCATAGTATGCCCACCCTTTGAATACTGCATGGCGTTCTGGTCACCCCATTACAAAAAAGATATATCAGAATTGTAAACGGTATAGAGAAGTTCAACAAATACGATTAGCGGGTGGAACTGCTTCCATATGAGGAGAGATTAATAAGACTGGGACTACGCAGCTTGGAAAAGAGACGACTAAGGAGGGATATGATAGAGGTCTATACAACCATGACTGGTGTGGAGAAAGTAAATAAGGAAGTGTTATTTACCTCTTCACATAACACAAAAACCAGGGGTCACCCAATGATACTAATAAGCAGAGGTTTAAAAAAAACAAAAGGAAGTACTTCATCACACAATCAAGAAGCTGTGGAACTTGTTGTCAGGGGATGTTGTGAAGGCCAAAAGTATAACTGGATTCAAACAAGAATTAGATGAATTCATGGAGGAAAGGTCCATCAATGGCTATTAGCCAAGCTGGTCAGGGATGCAACCCTATGCTCTGGGAGTCCTAAACCTCTAACTGCCTGAAGCTGGGTATGGACGACAGAGGACAGATCACTCAATAATTGCCCTGTTCTGTTCATTCCCTCTGAAGTATCTGGCATTGGTCATTGTCCGAAGAGAGGATACTGGGCCAGATGGACCATTGGTCTGACCCAGTAAGACTGATCTTATGTTCTAGAAAAATCTAGCCGTTTTTTTCCAGCTCTATTTGCATGATTCTGTGAATTTATTTTACATCACTGAAGTTCACTCTGAAATTGATAGCTTATCTGCTTCTATCTTCTAGGACTACACACTTCTTTCCTAAGATCATCCTTCTGTATTAGTCTCTAAATAGTCATTTTTCATAGAAGAGCGTGGAACACTTTAGCATTTTAAGAAAACCATAATTTGTTATAAATGCTTGAGCTGCAAACAGTTACACTGCCCTTTTTTTTTATTATTTTTAAAGCACCACATCATCATGTCTCAAAATAAGGGAAAATGTCAGATGGAATTTAACACACTTAAAAGCATCAATGCTGGGAATTCCAATCAGTGTGCAGAGACGAGCCCAGACTTCAAGATGATGTGATCTGTGTATACCTGCCAGCGTGTGAAAATCTCGATTGCTGAAATTAATTGCCAGCTGTTCCTGGAAGTTCATCATCACCTCCTTCACCTTCACGGTCCTCACCTTTTGCTCACTACAGTGCTATGTCTTGTGCTCTGTAAAAATTTTCCTGGACAGAGTCAAGAAAGTAGCCCTCTGAGCAAGTGGATTTTTATACTGGCAAGAAGCCTACCATACCTTTGACTTCAAGCAGTTGATCCAGATTCTGCTCAGTCTTTCTTTCTGACACTAAGAGTTCTCTAAATATCCGTATTCCTTTGGGGAAGCATGCATAAGGGCCCTGATCCTTCAGTAAGTTATGCTCATGCAGTTCCCCACTGGCTGCATGAACAATGACTGGCAGTTTGGGGGCCATGATGTGTGTCAGCTTCTGCAAATCAGATATTCTGACTATATTTGTACTGGGGAGGGATTAACATGTTAGAGGTGGGGCATACATTTCTCAGTCTTCCTCTCCTTCTATAAAATAAAATAAAAGTATTGGACCTTCAGTCACTAGATGGTGCTATCACAAATAATGTGGAGTACTGTTTATCTCAATGTATAAACAGTTAACTCTTGAAAAATGCTGATTGTCAGCTGTGATGCAATTTTTTTAGTTGCTGGTCCTAACTCCAGTAATACTGACTCCCTGTCTTAATCTCAAAAGTAAATATATCACCCCATTACTATCATATCTGAGCACTTCACAGTCTCTAATGTATTTATCATCATAACATCCCCCATGATGGCACTGAACTGAGGCACTGAAAGACTAAGCCCAGTTCCTCAAAGGCATTTAGGCACCTAGATTTTATGAAATCCATGGGAGTTAGGCACTTAAATATCTTTGTACTTTAGTGTTGTAGACCAGGACATAGGTTGTCAGAGCAGTGGTGGTCAGGAGACAGGAACCAGAGTTGGGGGTCAGAGTTGGAGTCAAAGCCAGGAATCTAGCCAGGGGTGGGGCATGGCAGCAGCGATCTAGATCAAGGCAGGAATAGGACAGGAGAGTAGGAATCATGGGTGGCGGGTGGACTCCCCTTCGGGGAGGCTAGCTCCGGCTCCGCCCCTTCTGCCTGTGCCCCTCCCCCCCCGACGGCCAGAGCCCCGAGACCCCCTGTACCTCCCACAGCCGGAGTCCTGTCCCATGACTCCCCATGGCCAGAGCCCTGAGACCCACCCCCCCCTGCCCACAGGGGCCCTGACCACCCTCCCACACACTTGTCCAGAGGAGTCCTGGGCCAGCTGCAGCCACTCAATGCCTCTCCTCCCCAGACCCAAAGCTGCCCATGGAAAAGCATCTCTCTGGTCCAGATGAAGCTTTTGCTATGCCCCATGCAGGTTCCGGGGTGGCTGAGGAGGCGCTACTTGCTAGTCAGGTTCCTGGGTTCCTCAGTAATCTCCCTGGACTCCAGGCAGATAACTGATGAACCCAGGAAGCTGAATAGCACATACTGCCTCCTCAGCCATGCCGGAACCTGCATGGACATAATAAATCAAAAACTTCCCCCCCAAAACCCCACAACTGGGGGTCCGGCCTCCCCAGGCCTATCATACCCGCTGCCCATGGTAGGAATCAGGAACAAGGCAGGGCTCAGGAGTCAGGTGACAAGGTGGGGTCTGATATAGCAACCAGCCAAGAAATCCCCTAGTTTGCTCAGACAACGTCCTGTGCCGCCTTCTGGCTTAAATAGTGAGTCTGAGCCAACTGAAGAGGCAAGATGTCTACTCCAATTGGGAGCTTTGTGGGCAGTGCCTATGGTGGGTTAGGGTCCACCAGCAACTTGCCCAGAGGTGGCTGTGGTCAGAGGACTGTCAAGAGACTTCCTGATGCAAATGGGCGTGCGTGAGCCCCCCCTACGGGGAGGCTAACCATGCAGCCCTGCCCCTTCTGCGCAAGGCCCCACCCCTACCAGCCCCCATCCACTGGAACCCTTAGCGCCCCCCCTCCCATGGCTGGAGGAGCCCCAGCCAAACCACCCCGGGCCACCAGCTGCCCTCAGCGCCAGCCTGCCAGCCACCCCTAGCGCCGGCCTCACCGATGGGCCACCGGCTCCTACATCAGCCCCTGTGCTGGGCCGCTGGCCTCCAGCTGGAACTGAGCTCCCACTGGCTTGGAGGAGAGGGTAGAGCATGGGCAAGTCCAGGGCTTGGCTTAATTGGGGTTGGTCCTGCTTTGAGCAGGGGATTGGACTAGATGACCTCCTGAGGTCTCTTCCAACCTATGATTCTATGATTAGGGGAGGGTTAGCCTCCCCTGGCCTAATATACCCACCACCCAGGCTGACCCAGGTTTGAGACCTGTGCTCCCTCACACTTAGTGACTTACCAAAGGTCAGACAGGAGGTATGTGTCAGAGCAGTTCACTAATCCCAAGTCTCCCAACTCTGTGTGTGCCAACAACTGGACCAAACTTCCTCTCTCACTCGTTTATGTCTTAGGTGAAGAAATGACACGCAAGCAAGCAAGAACATTACAAGTAACAGCAACCAACAACTGTGATGGGCAAAAAAATATTGAAGAACATCCATTTGTTATTCACCTAGACCCTCTTTCTTCCCTACAGAGTGTAATCGTTATGTAGAATTCTTCCTCCCCAGAGGTACAGGCTGAAACGTATCAATCATATTACGGTTTTTAAAAAGCCATGATTACTTGGACATCACCGGCATTGCAAGTAATAAATAGCATTAGATGCTTAACTAGGGTTGATGTGTCTTGCTCACATGCACACGGCTGAACTGATCATTGCATTGGAGTTCGGAAAGTATTTTCCCCATAGTGGCAGGGGCCTTGTGGGTGGAGGAGGGGAATTAATCCTTCTTCTAGAGCATCAGTTTTCAACCTGGGCTTACAAGCAAGTTTCAGCAGGTTGTGACCACACTCCCTCTCTTTATGGCTAGGTGGGGGGAGGGACTTGAAACTTGTTTCTGTTGTAACACAGGATCACAGTATGAAAGCAGTTGACAACCACTGTACCAGAGCAATAAAAGGGATCAGCTACAAATATCCTACATTTCAGTCACCTATGACGAAAGGAGGCTCACACTTGTGGATCTTGGTCCTACTTATTTTCTTCTGTTGCATTAGACTGCGTCTACTCCTTTTACAGGATGGAATTTGTGAGAACAACTCCACAGGACATCAAGAACTTGTCTTCCAACACTGCAGGTCTGCCCAGAAGTGCTGTGTTGGGGAGAAAAGAAATGGCAAACACTGATGACATCATCCACCAAGGTAACACCCAAGAGACTAATAAAAACAAGTTGATTAACAGAGATGGATGGCAATGATGGGACATTGTATGGAGGAACATTTCAACAGTAGCCATTTGTAATGCTGGTCATTACAAATTTTTTGCTTTGTTACTTCTCGTCACATTATGACAGAACTCACTGAACAGATTGTTGGTGCCTTTGTGAAATCATGGCTATCAGGTAGGACAGGGTTAAACCAAAGGTATCATGTAGTCAGACTCACTGTGCATCATATGCATGGCGTGAACCATGACCCCCCACCCATAAGCTACAGCTCTCCCAGGTGAGCCAAGGAAAGGAATGACCAAGCTGATAGAGCTTCTGGACTTCACTCACCTGGATGCTGCTAATCTTACATGGCCACTGTGCAGTCGAAATAAAGCCTCTAAATATATGTCCTCTCCCTGAATTCCAAGGACTATCGTGATTTCACAGGATTGCAGACCAGTGTCTCTAGTTGCAACCAGTTTTTTGTCATCCACTATCCATCACCTATAATGTATAGATGAAGTGTTTGGCTACAGTACATTTGCACTGTAATCAAATCATTAGCCTGGGGGAGGCATAAAACATTAACGACTTTAGGAATGTTGGTTAAACTTCAGTCCTGATCAAAGAGACCAAAATTTATTGTCATTCCACTAATAGCTGTGCAGTAACCAAAATGAAATCAATCTGATGAAGATAATTAGGTTCCCATCTCCAAATCACCAGGCATTTAGCACAATTAGGTGAATTAGCTTCCTCTGCTAGCAATATGATAGAATGAACACAGATGAAATTATCTTCTCAAATGGTTCCTCCTCCAGGTCTGAACTGTGGATGTCCAGACCTTCTCTTCATCTACTCTTTGAATAAGCAGCAAGTATCAGCAATAGAGCTACTCAAATCATGAGAAAACAGATTTACTAACGTACTCATCAGTAAATGGGCAAACTTTACTCCTGTGGTATTTATGGCATTCTTATAGTCCTCCTATGTTCCACTTGTGAATGCTCAGATGACGTTTTGGGAGGGGGGGTGGTATGTTTGTAAACCCCTATAGTTTCCTGAATTTTAGCACAAGTGACCTGTACATTTTCAAAGCAGGAATTCAGCACTTGGAAGCAAAGACTAACATTTTCAAAAGTCTCTTAACTGCGTTAGGCTCCTAAGTCCCATTAAAAGTCAAAGCTTTTGAAAATTTTACCCTAAAGCTCATTGTGACTCTTAAAAATCAAGGGTGAATGGTCAAAGGACAGCGTGTTCATCCTGTCCCTCAAACATAGCACTGGTCAAATTTTGAAATTTTAACAAAAGGTCAACATTCAAAATAAAATATTAAGAAAATTTTTGACACATTTGTTTACCTTTCCCCCCTGTTTTTGACCATCAAGCTGCTCGCATTTTCAAAAAACCTTTTTAAATTTGTGGAAATTTCCTTTTTTTTTTTTTCCTTTTCCTTTTTTTGACCCCCACATTTCTCCCCCCTACCTGGTCTACTCAAACAGTGGTACTCAGAAGATATGCACCCATTCCTGCAAACTGGCAGGATACTAATGATGCCTAGTTTGCATAGGTTTCATCCACAGATTTTAAGGGCAAAGGAAGTCAGTATTATTTTTCCCCACTTATAACATGGGGGTAATGAGGCACAGAGACACGAAGTGAGTTACCCAAAATCTTCCAGATCAGTGCCAGAGGTGAGGATATACCCCAGATCTCCTGCATTATTCACCAGTCCTTCCGCCACTTGGTCTCACTGATGAACAGACTTCTTAGACCTCAATCCTGCAGCTAACTGTGCACAGGCAGACTGCTGCACCTATCTGCAGGCTGCAGCCCAGTGGCCTACTCTACCCACGCACTACACAATGCAGGATCAGGGTGACTGTAGCATATAGTTCATTGAGCCTACTATGGATTGTCCTGTGGGTCTTATAACACAGTGCTACTCACCTAGATCATTAATGCTATTGCACTGATCATTCCGATTGGGGCTTGTTTGTGGAGCCAGCAGGGAATAACCGCCAGGAGAAGTCAATGAGCAGGCATTCACATGCAAAGGGCTGTGCATATTTGCCACAAATACAACAGAAAGGGAGTGTCAAAAACAATTAGACCCCCCTAAAAAAAAAGGTGATGAAAACATCAATAGAAAAACTACATGAATTACTCTCGTATTTAATCACAGCTTCTGGTATTCTCAGAGGAAATATTATGATGAATAAGCAGAGAAAACTATTGAAATTCTTGTGTAATGAGCCCTATGTTAATTGCCCCACTGGCCATTTAAATACAAAAGACAGTAATGAAGCACACAATCTCATTGTCCTCAGGCAGACTTTTGTTAAGCCTCTGTCTCTAAATGCTACGCATCCAAGACAACTACATGATACAGTGAACTCCAACAAAGGGCCTCATCTTGTCTCAAAATGAAGAATCCCTCAGTGTGGCCTGGCTTAGCCTGACCATATCAACAGCACTACTGGCATGTTGTTAGCGCTAATGGTGGGAACTGAGGTATCATATAGTCTGGGACCTTAATTCTTTACTGTGTAAAAGTGCACTGTATACTGGCACCAGTCCAAGATCACCTAGAACTTAATTTAGAAGGGTAGCCGTGTTAGTCTGTATCAGCAAAAACAACAAGGAGTCCTTGTGGCACCTTAGAGACTAACAAATTTATTTGGGCATAAGCTTTCATGGGCTAAAACCCACTTCATCCGATGCATAAAGTAGAAAATACAGTAGGCAGGTTCAAAAACAGACTTCAAAGAGAAACTGCAGAACTGGAATTAATCTGCAAATTTGACACCATCAAATTAGGCCTGAATAAAGACTGGGAGTGGCTGGGTCACTACAAAAAGTAATTTTCCCTCTGTTGATATTCACCCCTTCTTGTCAACTGTTGGGAATAGGCTACATCCACCCTATTTGAATTGGCCTCGTTAGCACTGACCCCCCCACTTGGTAAGGTAACTCCCATCTTTTCATGTGCTGTAATATATATGCCAGCCTACTGTATTTTTCACTCCATGCATCTGATGAAGTGGGTTTTAGCCCATGAAAGCTTATGCCCAAATAAATTTGTTAGTCTCTAAGATGCCACAAGGACTCCTCGTTGTTTTTGTTAGAACTTAATTGTTACTATACTACACACCACAGACACTCAACACGTCACATCAACAGCTGAGAGAACCCAGGTCCTCCTGCTTCAATAGCACAGGCCACTATGACTTTAGCTAAAGGAGAATCTCCGCTAGTTGTTAGTAGTATAGGGCTTATGACACACACGTGAGCAGTTCCGATCATACATAAGTTACTAAGTGATAGTGTCTCATTCTCAGGATCAGTGATTAGACCATGAGAGTTGTTCTGGTGATGTTACATTTGTTAAGCGTTTTGTTAGTGAAGGTGCTGTGGGGGAAGAATTGGCGTTTCTCAGAGCCAGTGTGAAATACAGCCTCAGGCTACTCATGTAGTTTGAATTGAAACTCAGTTAAAATTAAGCATCTTAATAAAGCAGATATTTTCCTAGCTCACCTCTGGCTCTTTATTGCCTTTACTCCAAACACAAGAAAAACGTGGACATGAAGGTTCGGTGCTGCAGCTTTTATTAAGGGCAGGTCTACACTAGAAGCGCCACATCAGGGATTGGCAACCTTTGGCACGTGGCGGGCTGGGCCGGTTTGTTTACCTGTCGTGTCCACAGGTTCGGCCGATCGCAGCTCTCACTGGCCGCGGTTCGCCACTCCAGGCCAATGGGGGCTGCGGGAAGCGGCGCGGGCCAAGGGATGTGCTGGTGCCACTTCCCCGCAGCCCCCATTGGCTTGGGACGGCGAACCGCAGCCAGTGGGAGCTGCAATCGATCGAACCCTGCGGACACGGCAGGTAAACAAACTGGCCCGGCCCGCCTGGGGGCTTACCCTGGAGGGCCGTGGGCCAAAGGTTGCCGATCCCTGCACTACATCATCTGGTGAAGACGCTCTATGCTGACGGGAGAGCGCTCTCCCATCAGCATAATCACTCCATCTCTGTGAGAGGCGGAAGCTATGTCAGCGGGAGAGCATCTCCCGCCGACATAGGGCGGTGTGGACAGCATTTAGGTCACTGTAATTTGCGTCGCTAGGGGGGTGTCTTTTTCACACCCCAAGCCACATAAATTAGATCAGCTTAAGCAGTAGTGTAGACCTGCCCTAGGTTAGTAGGAGTGGGAGCTTTGCCTAATTAACAACAGCAGACAGGGTCTCAGCAATATACAGGAGACAGGCAGTGTGGCCTGATGGAATGGTCACCAGGCTGAGAACCAAGAGTCCTGGATTCACTACCCGCCTCTGCCACTAACTTGCTGTATGACCTTGGGCAAGTCTTTAACTTTCTTTGCCTCTTAATTTCCCCATCTGTAAGTGGAGAGAATAATTTTGTTATGACAGCCTGCTACACATAGTCATTTAGGTTCTTTTTCTTAGAATACAAGCAAATGTTCAGCCTTGGGGACATTTGCTGTGGGGTGTCATTAGTTTGGTTAAGCAAGGTTCTAGTACAGTGAGCAGTGCAAGCAGCAGGAGAATTTGCTCTCTGTATTGGTCTCAGACTAGGTTCAGTCTTTGAGGCAGAGTTGTTCCCTGGGAACTGGGCTGAGATTCCAGAAAAAAAACAAAAACAATGAGGAGTCCGTTGGCACCTATAGTGAAGAAGTGGGTTTTTTACCCACGAAAGCTTATGCCCAAATAAATCTGTTAGTCTTTAAGGTGGCACCAGTCTCCTCGTTTTTGTGGATACAGACTAACACAGCTATCCCTCTGATACAGAAAAAAACTGATTGCCTGCATTCAGTTTGATCACTGCTGTTCCAGAACTGTTGTATACAGGTGAATAAAACAAGTTACATCTGGACTATACGCAGACTCCACATCACTGATATCTTTTCCACTGGAAAGCTGACCTGCAAGCCTCCGACATCTACTATCACTCAGCAGAAGGGCAACAATATTTACCCTTCCTGTTATCCTCAAAGTGCTTTGAAATCCCAGATTGAAATAGTACTTTAAGTGCAAAGTAGCATAGCTAATAAAGACCTAAGGCACATCAGCATCACAGTACGTAACTCATTTCCAATCAAGATGAACCGGCAGCTCTCCAATCTTTCAAAACACTTTCTATAAACTATTTTTTATCTTCAACTCAGCTTTTTGGTTCTTAAACTGAGTCTTAGGTCATGGTCTGATTATTCTCAGAAAGAATAAAACCAGAAGAAATAAAGATATTCCCTAGAAATCCTGTCATGTTATTAAAGCCTCCATTAGTGCTTGTGTTGTGTTTCTCCAAACCACTTGTCAAGATATCATCACCCCAATTTAAAACACCAGCACTATTGCTACATGTGGTTATGGCTGAAAGATCTTCTGCATTTTCTCCAGAGAGAGTAGCTCTTGTTGCTTCTCCAGGCTGAGCCTGCAGAGAGTAGGCTACCGCTAAACAGACACAATCATTCTATGATTCTATGATGAAGCAGTGGTGATGCACAAAAGGGATGAATGACTGCCCCAAATCATTAGCAATTCAAGCCCATGTTACCCCTTTAGGCAGGAGTGACCAACACTCACCAGTGCAGGTACCAAATGCACTGTTTATGAAGCACAAAAGCATGTTCGATCCTGTACAGGAAAAAGAAGCTATGGGGCAAGGAAATTATAAACTAAATAGACTTAAGAGCACAAATTAGATCCAGCATGCACTGGGAGACCCAGATGAAGGCCCTGTCTGAGAGCCTCAGTTTTATTTTATATTTTGAATGCGTAGGGGCACCATATTTGCTTCAGTGGGTTACCATCTGAAGGCTTCATGGAGGCAGTGATGCTCCATGGTACTGCATGGCTTGAGCTCAGGATATCCAAAGGCTTCCTACACCACCAAGGAAAGACTGTGGCTGACAGCATCACTGCTGTGACACAATGGAACTCTCTACCCTAAGAGTAGAACTCATCTGCATAGGCGCCAACTTTCCCCGGCGCCCCAGGCCCCGCCCCGACTCCACCCTTTCCCTGCCCCTGCCCTGCCCTCATTCCAACCCCTTCCCCAAAGTCCCTGCCCCAACTCCGCCCCTCCCGCCCCTATTGGACCCCTTCCCCAAATCCCCATCCCGGCCCCGCCTCTTCCCCGAGCGCGCCACGTTCCCCCTCCTCCCCCATCCCTCCCAGCACTTGCCGCGCAAATCAGCTGTTTCGCAGCGCAAGCGCTGGGAGCCAGGGGGGAAAAGCGGGCACGCGGTGTGCCCAGGGGAGGAGGCGGAGGCAGAGCGGAAGCAGAGGCGGAGGTGAGCTGGGACGGGGGTGCGGGGCGGGGAGCTGCCGGTGGGTGCTAAGCACCCAGCAATTTTTCCCCATGGGTGCTCCAGCCCCAGAGCACCCACGGAGTCGGCGCCTATTCTCATCTGTGCAGAAGATGGAACTTTCTCAGGGGCTGGTCCCAAGATGAAGGACCATCACATACTTCCCCACTATGTTACCTATCAGCTCTGTGTTCTTGGGGAACCAGGGCGCAGTACCCAGCCTGTCTGCCTCACAAAAGACTTTTCCCCACCCCCCACCTCTGCTTGAACCAAAGCCAATCAGAAGAAAGACTTACAAAAAGCCATGAAAAGGCGGTGGGAGACGCACCTAAATCCTTCTGGACAAGTGTGACAGGATTAAGGAAACTCCCCTAGCCTCATTTCCATCAAAGATGGGACAGGGAGGCATCTCTATTAGCATACAGAATGGAGAACAGAGATTCCAAGGCAAGAACTGCACTGAACTCTGGGACCAGAAAAGCAGGGAAGCACTGCATGATGGGGAATCTCTACTCCAGATGTTAATGAACTCATGCCTGCACACACCCAGCTCAGTAGTTATCAGACCAATTCTAGTAATAAATCCTTATTGGTTTGTAAAATACTGAAGCTGCCTAATTGCATTGTGAGCTCCCTCGAAGGAACACCACCCGTAGCCAGGAATAATCAGTTCCTATTGTCTAGCCTGAACAAAACAACTTTGGTATACTTCCTTGAGACACCAGTTTACCCATAAACAAATCTAGTGTTCTTCCTTGAACTATTGTTCTTTTCCTACAAAAAACCCTACCCATGCTCAAGTAAGTGCTCTGATTCTTGGATCCAAAATATGCACCAGTTCCATTGGGACTTCATCTTCTCCTGGCTGATCATGCTGGGGGCTCTGCCTGTCTCCAGCACTCTGGACCCTCAGCTACCACCACCACCTGGGAACCCCAATCGATTCAAGCTTCACAGAGTGGTGAGAACCCAGTTCTCTCTCTCTCTAGGTATAGCCTTCTGACCCTCTCTCTCTCTAGGTATAGCCTTCTGACCCTGACCCTTGATCAGAGTTTTCTAAATCTGACTTTTATAATCAAATTTGAGTTAGATTTAATATTATAACTGTTTTGTTTGTTTGTCTCCCCTTGTATGATTATTACCTGGCAATAAATAACTTTCATGGTTAAGCTGGTTCCTTTTCTTTCTCTCTCTCTCTCCTACCCCCATCGCAGCTCGTGGGTGGTTTTTTGGCTTCCCCATTCACTCTGCAGCAACGTTCCTCATACATAAGCTAAAGATCCCTGCAGCACCCAAAAATCTGGTGGGGTTTGCTCATCAAGTGGGTTACTATCAGAACAATTGTAACATGAAAGTGGGGATAGGGACATGCTGAACCTAGGGCATATGAGGGTGACAGCTTGGAAGTGCTGCTCGACCCAGCCTACTGAGTCCAAGGACATATTTGGGGTCAGCTTGGGAGTGCTGATTAACCCTGTCCTCTCAGACGCGCTCTGTTAATGTGTGTGTTCGTCTGATTCTGGTCCTGCAGGATAGCTCCATTGGGAGGGAACTTGCAGAAAGGAGAAGTAGAGCTCCATATGAGAACACAAGTGACACAAGCAGTACATTGATAGAATTTCAGAACTGGCCCCCCCCAGAAGAGTAACCCTAATAAATGAGTGTACCCCAAAGTATTGGGCAAATCTGGTAACAATTATCAGCTCCAAGTGCAAGGTGCATTTCTTTGACCGTGGCTTCTCTAACGTAAATACTCAGCAACAAATGTATTTATAACTATATATAAAAATACCAAAAAACATAACAAGACGCTCCATGGCACACACTTCTCCCTCAGGGAGAGGATGAGAGAACAAACATGTGACAGATGTTAGTGAAGTTGCTTAAGGCACTATTGGAAGGTGCTCAGATACTACAACAATGAGCCAGATATAAGAACCTATATCGAACTCCCCCTCCCAGTGCTTACTCCTGCAGCCATGGTGTATCTGGATGGCTGGATGGGAAATCCCACTCTGATTGGCTCCCTTCCCCCACTGTCCCACCTCATGAGGAAAAGCAGCCAATCAGGGCTTCTGCAGGAAGCAGGCGGAACTCTTCCCCTCCCCTCAGGAGCCAGAGGAATTTTGGGGTATGGGGGGAGGGGAGAGAAAGGGAGTAGCTACTACCATTTTCACCTAAGGGAGCAGAAAGAGCCCAGAGCTCTGCTACCTCTCCCCCACCCCCCTGCATGTGAAAACTGAGTCCAGTCTGCTCCTCACTCCTCCATCCCTACAGCACGAGTCCTGGGATGAGCGGGGGGTGAAGAGCCCCTGGAGCTGCACGAGGAGCAGAAGTGCACTGAGGGGAAGGGGCAGATGTGGAGCAGAATTGATGGAGGGCAATAATTAATTCCTGAACTGGGGGATGGGCAGATGTGGAGCTGGGAGAGGGGAGACACACAAAATTAATTAATTGGCATGTTGGGGTTTGGAAAGAAGCTGGAAGCGCCACACCATGAGGGCAACATTTTATTCAAATCTTTGTAATTTGATCTAAATTGGGACCTCCACTGAGAGCTAAATCACCTTATTGCTACAAATTTGGGAGAGGTGGCAGGACTGTTATTGCTTCACAAACATACCTTGTGGGGAGGGGCAGAGGGAGCTTAAATAAGAAAAAAATAAAAGTGTATATATATATGTCCCATGATTTTGGGTGCAATCTCCTGATTTTTTTGGTGGGATGATTTGTGATTTGGGGACTTTTGTGGTTGGCAATGCTGTTTCAGTTAAGAAGACAAAGGAGGAAGCGACAGCTCAGAAAGGGGGAGAAGTGGAGGCAAGAAGCTACAATTGTTTGGGTGCCTGATACATGTGTTTTGAGGGCTAAGCTGGGTCAGGTGGGTGGAGAGTGTTTAATACATGGAGTGACACTTAGGCCCCTTAGCTAACGGTCCCTTGTTCTTTACAAACAACTTTCATCTGACAAACTCACTACATCAAATCCATTGCTTAGTCGTATTTGTCCATAAAGGGTAACATGTAAGGTCACTATCGAAAACTTGCAACTTATCAATGTTCATAAATACGGCGTGATTCGTGTATGGGTGATATTTAAGGAATAATGTAATTATATTGAAGTTTATGCCCTTACAGTTTTAAGATTAAAAGGATTCACAAGAGAGTAAGGCTCTGTCTACCCTACAGCTTATGTCGACATAACTTATGTCATTCACCATTGTGAATAAACCACCGCCCTGAGCGACATAAATTACACTGACGTAAGTGCTGGTGTAGACAGTGCTATGTCGGCCAGAGAGCTTCGCCTACCAACATAGCTTATGTTGCTCATGGAGGTGGTTTTATTATGCCGATGGGAAAGCTCTCTTCCATCAGTATAGAGCGTCTTCATCAGATGTGCTGCAGTGGTGCAGCTGCATCAGTGCAGCTGTGCCACTGCAGCACTATACGTGTAGACAAGCCCTAATATTACTTGGTGAGAACCTGTTCATGCAGGAGGAAGTTACCACTCCTCTCTGGTCAGCCGTTGATGTGGTGCAAGGCTCAACTGGCTACCATTGCCCCTCACAAAGCAGTCAAAGGAAAATCATCACAGACAAGCACAAACAGTCAAAACCACTTGGAGGTATAAAAGACCATTGTAACAGACAGGGGATCGCTCCCAGTCTATGAATAAAGACAAAAGACTGATTCAATGTAACACAGAGTGGGGAGAGTCACTGAGAAGACATCTTGTTGCGTGGGGCTGTTTTTCATGTAACAGTAGTTCCTGTGAAGCCAACCAACTCTGCAACACTGAACTTTGGGAGGGAAACCTACTTTACTAGCTAGAAAAGATAACATTAATAAAGTGTAGGCCCGAGTGGGCATTTAATGATTTTGTCTTGTATTTTGTTTCCATCACGCTCTCTTGTCTCTAGTGGAATCCCCATTCTTTCTTAAATAAACCGTCTTTTGCTTCATTACAAGTGCTGCATGTTATATAGAAGCAGTGGTTCAAGGTAAAATGGAGGCACACTGCTCCATTGGGGGCAGAGCCTAGGATGTGGGATTTCTGAGAGTAGAGAGTGTCAGGGGCTGGGTGTTACAGGGGAATGCTTCAAGAGGACTTGGGGACTGGGAAGAACCTCTTGTTAATCTGTAAGGCAAAGACAGGGCAGGCATAGCCTGGAGGAGAGTGCTTGAGTAGCTGAAAGGACAAGCAAGACTCCCTCGTGCTGGAGGCAGTAACAAGGTGACTCACAGACCTGAGAACCATCACACATGGCCATAGATTATAAAGCCTCCTTGCAGTACTGAGTTTCCAGAGGGACTTAATTATGACAGATGGGGCTAGGAAGGGGCTTCCTGGGTCTAGGGGACTGTGTAGAAGAAGGTGAAGAGGCAAGTGTGGGAAGGGCAACAAGAATGATTAAAGGTCTTGAGAACATGACCTATGAAGGAAGGCTGAAAGCATTGGGTTTGTTTAGTTTGGAAAAGAGAAGACATGATAGCAGTTTTCAGGTATCTAAAAGGGTGTCATAAGGAGGAGGGAGAAAACTTGTTCACCTTAGCTTCTAAGGATAGAACAAGAAGCAATGGGCTTAAACTGCAGCAAGGGAGGTCTAGGTTGGACATTAGGAAAAAGTTCCTAACTGTCAGGGTGGTTAAACACTGGAATAAATTGCCTAGGGAGGTTGTGGAATCTCCATCTCTGGAGATATTTAAGAGTAGGTTAGATAAATGTCTATCAGGGATGGTCTAGACAGTATTTGGTCCTGCCATGCGGGCAGGGGACTGGACTCGATGACCTCTCGAGGTCCCTTCCAGTCCTAGAATCTATGAATCTATGAATCTATAGATCAAGGGTGAAGCCCACACTGTCACTGCCTGTACTGAACGCAAAGAGAGGACTTGACTTGCCAGGGCTTTCAGCCAGCTCCTTTCAGCAGCCCTATATGTGCAGAAAAGCTGTATTTAATAAAAGAAAAGAGTCTCTAGAGACGCTTACACTGCTCACCATTAAATGTCTTGGATTTCCAGCCTGATTAAAACCAGCAGCGGTGACAGTGCAAGATCACTCCAGACAGACAAGCAAGGGGATAAGCGGTGAAATTACAGCTGTACCCCAGGAAGCTAGTTTTGAGACTCGGAAGCCGAGTAATGAGTGCTAAAAGCTATGGCAGTATTACAGTCCATAAGAAGACGACTAAAGAGATTCCTTGGGATGAGAGAGAAGCATGATTTCATCAGAGCACTTCTCAAGAGCTGGGTGTACCTCTAATTCCCCCCCCCCCTTCTCAAAAACTCTCAAATGCAGAAAAGCCACCAGACGCAAGAAAATGGCAATTGTCTTTTGGAATCTGCCAGCATCATACAAGTGACCTGAAGGATTCACAGTGGAAAAGACAATTACAACAAGGGGAAATGGGTTTAGGAGGAAATAGAAGCACAGAATATATCTAGCCCCAATGAGCCACAGTAAAATTCTATTCCCCGAAACTGTTTAAGTCTTATTTTGTTTTTTGCTTGCTTAAGCAATTCAGCGCCTGAAAGCAAAGCTAATGAGCCCACAACAGGACTTTAAAACATCCAAATACTGATGACTGAAACAAACAAAAGGCCTAGAAAGCCAAAAAACACAAAACCCCTGTAAAACCAGGAGAACAACCACAAACTGGAATATCATTTGTCCAGTACTTTGGCATAGAGTGCAGGAGGTGACAGCAGTCATGCCTGCAGCAGGGAGATCTTACCAATGTTCTAGCACTGCGTTCTTGAGCCCTTAATGCAAGCTCTTATTGACACTTCAGTAAAATAACCTATTTGCTTGCCCCCTCTCAAGCCCATGGGGCCTAGAAGGGCTGAAGATGCAGGAATGGATGTTCAGCTCCTGGAAAGAAAAGGAACAGCAGCCAGTCCCTGGACTATTTAGGAGCAGAATTTGATAGGGTCCATATGGATCTATGCCCAGCCCTCCTTGGCTGGGAACCAGGGCAGTTTGTCACTTGGAGCTGTTGGGTAGTGTTCAGTCTCTAAACCATGGCTCTTTAATGGCAGGCTACAATATCATTTGTTGCCCCCAGGAAGTCATCTAGGTACTAGCACAATAAAATGTTTATTATTAAAAATAATAATAATGTGAATCGCTTATTGGAATGTGTATATTTTCAACTGTCTGGTCATGCTGGCTGCCAAGTAGAATTGACCAAGCAGTTACAGTAGAACCTCAGAGTTACAAACACCTCAGGAATGGAGGTTGTTCGCAACTCTGAAATGTTCATAACTCTGAACAAAACATTATGGTTGTTCTTTCAAAAGTTTACAACTATACATGGACTTAATACAGCATCTGAAGAAGTGAGGTTTTTTACCCACGAAAGCTTATGCCCAAATAAATCTGTTAGTCTTTAAGGTGCCACCGGACTCCTTGTTGGTTTTGTGGATACAGATTAACACGGCTACCTCCTGATACTTAATACAGCTTTGAAACTTTTATGCAGAAGAAAAATGCTGCCATTAAATGCAGGTTAATTTAAATTAAACAAGCACAGAAACAGTTTCCTTACCTTGTCAAATCTTTTTTTAAAACTTTCCCTTTATTTTTTAGTAGTTTATGTTTAACACAGTATTATAGTGAATTTGCCTTTATTTTTTTATTTTTGGGGGAGGGGGGGTCTGCTGTTGCCTGATTGCATACTTCCAGTTCCAAATAATGTGTGCTGTTGACTAGTGAGTTCATAACTCTGGTGTTCGCAACTCTGAGGTTCTACTGTAAAAGAAAATATTTGCAAGAGGGCTGGAGGACATGGGGGCTGGGGCCAGAAGCGGAACCATAAACAGGCTGCAGTCAGAGCCGGCAGTCAGGGCCGCAGCTGGATGCAGAGTCACAGCTGGACTGGGAGCCGGGGCCACGGCCGGAGAAGAGCTGGGGGCAGAGCGTGGCTGTGTGGCTCTCCCTCCCCGCCCCACCATGGGGACTGGCCCAGGCCCCGCTGCAGGTCCTCCCCTCCACCGAACGTTCCTTCGCATCCCCGTAGGGGGGCACGCCACACAGGTTCGGGACCCCTGCTCTACAGAGTACCATTATACCTATCATGTCTCTCCCTGGGACGTCATACCAGAGACAGAGCTATATGGTTGAGAGCTAAACAGTGAAAAAAGAATGTTTTCAGATAATTGTAGTGGCAAGTCCCATTAGTTGAGCTGTTTTGCAGCAATTCAGTTTGAAATAAATAAAATATATTGAAAAAAATACTAGAAATTCACACTAAACCTTTACAGGTCATCTTTAATATTTTTATAATGTATATCAAGACTTTGCATTGAACTTAGTCTGATCTGTCACCAAAAAAATAGAAAGGTTAAAATACTACCTGGAACACTGCATATTTCAATATTATTACTCATCTGCAACAACTGCGTGTTCTTGCTATCAATCAAAAGTAAAAACCATCAGTATAAACGTACTATGCCTATACATTTCTTCAAGTTTTACTTCCATTCCCCATAATTACTGAAAGTCTTATCATTGTTACTTTTTAGAAACATCTAATCTGTATTAACCAGTTACTAGAATTATATGTGTAATTATTCCAGTTATTTGAAATACACTGAAAATATACACCAGTACGAGTGTAACTATTGTGAAATACTGAAGAATACACAATACTGAAGGTGCAGGCAGACGTTTCATACACGTCTAGTGATTCATATGAAGTTGTGTGCATATTTAGAAAGGCACCATTGAATCAGTGGGAGCTTGGCGTTGACTTGAATGGGAGCAGCATCAAACCCATAATTATCTGTGTTTGTCCTAGTCATCTTAGTTGAATCAAGTGATCATTTTGTTCCCAGTTCAGGAAGGCATCCATATTCAAGAACCTTGAACACATGTTTAACTGTAAGCATGTGCTTAAGTCCCATTGAAGTCAATGAGACTTAATTGTGTGCTGAAGCCATTGTCATAATCTAGTCTGACTTCCATTATAACACAGGACATAGGATTTCTGTGAATTAATTCCTGTTTGAATTACAGCATCTCTGTTGGAAACACATCCAATCTTGATTTTAAAATTGCCAGTGATGGAGAATCTGCCACAACCTCTAGAGCAGGCCTGCACAACATGCGGCCCGGGGGCCACATGCGGCCCGCGTGGGCTCACTGTGAGGCCCGCGGGGGGTGAGTAGGCAAGCTGGAGGGGTGGGGGGCTGAGGAGACGAGCGGGCGGGCAGTGGCGGGGGGGCAGGTGAGCCGGCGGTGGGGGTGGGGGGCTGAGTGGGTGAGCCGGGTCGGTGGGGAGCTGAGGAGGCGAGCAGCGAGTCAGTGGCTGACCTGTTCTACTGACCTGGTCTGGCTCCCAGCCCCTCTCCAAGGGTTGCAGCTGTCTGGAGGTGCTGCCTTCCACGCCTTCTTCATTCATACCCTCATTCATTCAACAGGGCAATTGATTACAAAGTGGGGGGAAGATCTTATTTTACTTCTAGCAAAAAGACATTTTTCTTTTACCTTGATTATACTACCTTAGGGGCCAGCTATAACATATTACCAAGGTTCAATATTGTTGTTTCAGCAGGGTGACGCTGGGGAAGGAGGGTTTTTTTCCACTGGGCAGGCAGCGCTGGTGGGGGGTTGTTTTGGGGGGGCTGGGCGGTGCTGGGGGGGGGGGTTGGGCGGGGCCGGGGGTTTCGGCCCTCAGCTGTTTTCTTTGGAGTAATATGGCCCTTGCCACTTTACGAGTTGTGCAGGCCTGCTCTAGAGCTATGAGGCATGTATGCAATAATGAAATTTATCACACCCACATGACCACAGCCCCTTGACCAGTGGCGTAGCCAGGTGGAGGGAACAGGGGGAGCAATAAAAAAAAAAAGGGCGCCACCTGCTGCGGCGCTTTTACTCACCCGGTGGCGGCGCTCTGGGTCTTTGGCGGCGGGCCCTTCACCCGCCGCCGAAATGCCACCGAAGACCCGGAGTGCCGCCGGGTGAGTAAAATAAAAGCGCCGCAGCGCTTTTTTTAAAATCACTCCCCCGGGTGAGTACAAAGGCGCCAGGAAATTGACAAGGCGCCACTTGTGCTCAGTGGGGGAGCGGCCGCTCCCCCCGCTCCCTCCATAGCTACGCTACTGCCCTTGACTCATTCTCACATATTGCACAACTTGGGCAGCTGCAAACAGCCACCCATCTTTAAAATCAGCCTGACAGAGAAATGTTTCCTCCTGCCCCTCAATGTGAATTTGCCTTTATCATTCCGTGGCTGGCCCTGTATAGGGAGATGGGGCTCAGCCACACCTGTGACAGCTCTACTCCTAAGGTTGGGGAAAATGAGGAAAGTCCTATGCCTGATGGGTCAAGTGACCTGGTCAGGCCTCTGGGGTAGATAAGGAAGAGATCTGGGGAGAAACAGGTGGTGGTGGCAGATGGCTGTGCAGATCAAGAAGGCCCCTGCAGGAGACCCTGAGATAGCCTGGGAGACTCTCACAGGGGAAGGAAGCTGCCTCATGATGTTGTAGGGATATTAAAGAAGGTACTAACAGTGATTCCCCCAAGTGACAGTGACCCCCTCATAATTTGTCCCCCACACTTTAAAATCCAACAGTTTCACCAAGTACAAAAATCTCTTGGGTCTGTTAAAACTTGTAAGCTATTGTCTGTAGAAACCATTGATTAGATCTATCCTGTGAAAGATACTTTACTACTATGTAAAACGTACAAACAAGTTAACTGACTTTGTTCTTGAAGTAATTGATACAATGTAAACAAACACTGTAAGCTGTTAAGTGACTTTCACTTCATTCAAGGGCTCCTAGGACAGACTCCCCCACCCTCTGTGATTAAAGGGCCGGGAGTCTCAAATGAATTAGCACACACTCTGAAAGTGGTGGAGACAGTAAATTAAAATATGGTTAAGGTATGGAATGTATGCTGATGAATGCTTGATATACATGGATGGTTAGGGAGGTGCCAGCCTAGAAAGAAAGTATCCATCGGCCGAAGAATGTGTCAAGTGGATAACCAGAAACCCCCGGAGGGTAAACTGGGATCCACCCCATCACCTGGAAGGATGAGAAACACAAACTTTGGACAATGTGGAGCCACCAGGAATGTGCCACTTTGGACAGGAATGTGTGCCATCTGCTGATTGAGTCAGCAACAGCAGGATGAAACAGCTCCCATAAACTAACATAGGAATTAATTCCTATAAAAATGGACTCTAAAGACTGATGACTTTGAGTCTCTCTGCCAGCCTCCAGGAGCATCAGATGCATCTGACACAGACTCTGCTCCATCCTCATGACCAAGCTACCTGGCCAGTAACTTGGCATGAGCAACTTCTAGGCTGGTAACTATAACACCTATACAGAACTTGAATAAATGATTGTGTGAATGAATCTATCTACCTATATATATATATATAGATGTGTGTATAAGGAATAAGTAGTCAAACAACGTTGTTTACTTTTATCTTTTGCTTTATCATTATATTTACAATAAATGTGGCATCTTTGCCTTATCCCTCTTAATAAGATCCTGCTGGTTTTTATTCTATTGGTATAACAATGTGACGTGGCCTCCAAGCTCTGGAGGAAGGATTAGTAAGAAAATGTTGTTGTAAATTCCATTTGTTTTGAAAGACTGTGTTGCCAGCCCAGGTGGAACTAGATGAGGGCAATTGGAGAGCCACTGGGACCAGTATAAGGACTATATAAATTGGGTCCCAGAAGGGAATCTTGCTTTTGAATACTTTGGACTGCGTGGAGTTTTTAAGGAGACATGAGGCAGAAAAGTAACAGGCCCACCCCATCAGAGCACCCCCTCATGGCCTGGGGTGGCTCTGCAGCCTCAAAGGGGTGGCTCTGTCACAGGTGGTGCTGGCACTCTTCTCACTTTAAAGGGCCACCCACCTTGCGACACCTCCCCCCACCACACCCCATATTATCCTTGCCTGAGACCCAGAAAGAGCAAGATTCAGTCCTGTTCCAGTAACAGCTTTTCTGTACATAAACATGTCATGTCACAGCTTAAAATCCATCATCTTGGCACCCAGCAGAGCCAGAAACAGAAGCTTCAACCCAGTGGGCAAGGAAGATTCACAGCCTCCCAGTGGGGACCAGCAAGGGCCCAAGCAATCAGACATTACAGTTGTGACATTTTTAGGTACAGAAAGGCAATTTACAATAATTTGTTTCTCACTTATTAGTTTTAATTTTTCTCACCCTTGGAGCTTTGCACAGTTGGACCCTGGCTTGCCGCGGGGGTGGGATACAAAACATAGCCCCAATTAATGTATTTAAAACTTTCTCAAACATTCCGAAAACAGTGTTCTGTCATGTAAAAGGCACACCTAGACTACATGCTGGCAAGGGGTGGGACACTGTTAATGAATATTTATTGCTGGTAGTGTACAGAGGCTGCCATCCAGACTGGGGCTCAGCTGTGGTAAATGCTGCATAAACACAGAGGGAGATGTAATCCCTGTTTCCAAAGAGCTCACAGTCTAAAAAGAACAGCAGGTTCTGAAGGGTGGGAAAAGGGAAATAACATATATACAGAGCCTGATTCTCTACTTCCTTATGTGCTGGGAACACCAGTGTTACTTTATTGGTTTCCATGCCACCATTTTTATATCTGTGTATATTATGGGGTGCAATGCCCAGGGGCAGCTCCAGGCACCAGTCCAGCAAGCACATGCCTGGGGCGGCAAGCCGCGGGGGGCGGCGTGCCGGTCACCGTGATGGTGGCAGTCAGGCTGCCTTTGGCGGCATGCCTGTGGGAGGTCCGCCGGTCCCACGGTTTTGGCAGTGGGTACACCGAAAGCGCGGGACCGGCAGACCTCCCGCAGGCATGCCACCGAATCCGCATTACCAGCGGACCTCCCGCAGGCATGCCGCCGAAGACTGCCTGACTGCCGTGCTTGGGGCGGCAAAATACATAGAGCCACCCCTGCACATGCCCCCCTCACACATACACATTCATTCATACACATAGCGAGGATCTCTCTATATTTAGCTTTGTAATTTCATAAATATCAGCATTCCCCGGTTACCCCTCAATCACTGGAGTTGACTTGCATAAGCCACTCAGAACTTTGCACATAAGTACACTGTGTATTGTAATCCCCTTGGAGTTCAGAGAACATGGCCCTTTAAATCTTTTTTCTGAAGGGGGAAGTGTGGATTGTTCAAGAAGGAAAAAATGCTGTTGGAGGGAGAGGGAGCAAAGAGAGAGGGGAGAGGTACAGGGTGTTTGTCTGGAGCTCCAAACAGAAGGGCTGCAGCAATCAGGCTCTCCCAGAATGAAGCAGCCAAGAACCTGCCCGAAGCCTGGGAAGGACAGAGCGGCCAATCGGGGACCCCTCAAGACAGGAGCCAGGAGGGGCACTGTGCCAGGGAGGAATCGCCCGAGAAGCACAAACCGGAACTGAACCCAGTATCACTGCTGCCCAGCACTGTATGGGGCCATGAGTACTGGGACTTGTGACTTTCCATTGGGAATAAGGAGGGAGGCTGTAGCTAGTTAAGTGGGAAGGTGGTCAGTGTGTGTGGTTTGCAGAGAGCAGCAGAAGAAGGCACCGGAGGGGTTTGTTGGGGAAAGTTTACTGGCACTAAAGACGACCAGGAGCACACAAGAGCATAGGCGCCAACTTCCCCTCTACCCGGGAGTGCTTGTCCTACCCCTCCGCCCAGGCCCTGCCCCCACTCCACCCTTCCCCCAAATCCCCGCCCCTGCACTGCCCCTGAGCACGCTGCATCCCCGTTCCTCCTCCACCCTCCCGGTGCCAACCTGCATGCCGCAAAACAGCTGTTCGCGGTGGGCGGGAGGTGTTGGGAGGGAGGGGGAGGAGTGATCAGTGGGGCCGCTGGCAGGGGAGAGGCACTGGGGGGCAGAGGGGAGAGGGAAGAGCTTGGCTGCTGTGGGTGCTAAGCACCTACTAATTTTTCTCCATGGGTGCTCCAGCGCCTATGCCCAAGACTCACTCCTGGACTGGAACTTTACCCAGGACTCTTGAACTCTGTGTGCAGACACATTGTTTGGTGCCTGCCCTTTCAGACCACTGGGCCTGTGGGGCCTTGTGTTGAATGTTTTACTGCTCCTCGTATATTTCCCCCGGTTGTTTTTCCCCTCTCATCCTTCTGTGAATAAATATTTCCCTTTTCTATGGTCATTGTACTCTTCCGGTGTGTGTGTGTGTGTGTGTGTGTGTGTGTGTTCATCCCAGGGGGGTTGGAACAGGTGCCCCTGGGGTGGAAGGGACTTTCCCTGCTGCATTCCTGCATGTGCCTTCTCTTGGCCAGAGCTGCCTACAGAGCAGACTCCATCTTGGCCATGAGGGTGCTAAAGTTACACTTGGTGGCCCATACAGGGACTTGCAGTACACACACACACCTACATCACACACCCTGCACGCTCCTTCACAGAGCAAAGGAACACCTGAGTGACTTTCTTCTCAGTAAAAAAAAAAAAAAAAAAAAAAGGTGATGTGATAAGTAGAAGACCTGTGCCAAGGGGTAAGAATCTCAATAACCAAAGCTGTACTGGTGGTGGGGTTCCCGGCAGAGAGGGAACCAAATGAAATTGAGGAGAACCTAGATGCAGTGGAAATACTGGGGAAAGCGAAGGTCCACACCCATATTTACAGCTGCAAAGTGAAGGGCATGGTAGCACTATGTACTCACTCCAAGGAAGCAGATCTTGATAAAGTGCCCAAAGAGGTGCAAGTAGGAGGTACCCCTGGACAATTCTGGGGCCAGAGCAGTCCCCTACTAGTGTTCCCATGTCACTGGAGGTGGATTCATTAGCGCAGAAACTGCAAGCTCTGATTGTGGATGAGAAGCGGACACGAAAAGAATTAATTTTGGCATTAGGAGGGGCTCCAACACCTGCAGCACCCAGCCTGGTGGAGTGGGCCAAAGAGCTGGGGAACACCCTCAAAGATGCATTGAAGCTGGCATATGAAAGTGCATCATGAGACCTGGAGGGATTTTGCAGTGCCCCTTGTCCAAGAGTGGGAATGCTCTGATGCTGAGAAGCAGAAATGTGAGCTTGAGAGTCTGAGGGGACCTGCCATGCAAATTGTCTGAGCCCTGAAAGACTCTCAACCAACTGCAACGGTGCAAGACTATTTAGCCGCTCTTGAGAGTATCTATCGTGCTACTGATAGTGAAGACCTGTAATATCGTTTCTGCCATACCTATCAGGAGCCCCATGAATAGTTGTCAGATTTCATCAGGAGACTAGAGGATTTGCAACAGCAGGTAGTGCGGAAGGAAGGAATCCCCACCAAGCATACTGATTCTGCTAGGTTGGACCAGGTCCTTTGGGGCACCCGACAAAGTGGGTTGATGTTGTGGCGACTGCAGCTCAGGGAGTGGGCCCAAAACTCACCCCATTCCACAATCTCATTCTAGAAATACGTGAAGAAAAGGAGCGATTGTTGCAAGTGGATACAGTGGTGCAGCCGAAGATGGCAGGAAGTCACACCAGCACAGTACTCAGAGAGATGGAAGAGGCCCCATCAGTGGCAGCGGCGCTGAGAGATTTGACTTGAGAAGTGGCCATGATGAAGGCTCAGGGACATACTGTGCCATCCTTAAGAGGGGAGAGTAACAGGAGGGGCAATAGCCTGTGAGAAGGTTTCTGTTACAACTGTGGGAAAGATGGGCACTATGCCTTGGACTGCCAAAACAAGACAGACCATGCAAGGGAATCTCAGAGATTGCAGCAAACCATTAGGGAGCTTCAGAAAAACGTCAACGGGGCTTGGGGAAGGAGCAACCCAAGACCCTGAAGTTCCAAGGCTCCTCAGCAAAAACCACAAACAGGGGTTACCCAGATGGGCTGGTAGGACCCCAGCATGTAGTACCCATTTGTATAGAAGGATGATTGTGTGAGGCATTGCTGGACATCAGATCACAGGTCACCATACTTTATTAATCTTACTACCGAGAACACCTGCAGCATTTACCCTTGCGTCCCCTATCCGGCCTGACAATCTGGGGAATTGGCTGTGACTCCTGTCCTTATCGGGGATATATCCTGTTGAATGTCCAGTTTCCAAAGGACATTTCAGGGGTAACCCAGGAAATAGAAACATTGGCGCTGGTCTGCCCAGATCCAAAGGGTAGAAAGTATACACCTTTAATCCTAGGGACAAATGCAAACCTGTTCCAGAGATTGGTGCAGAAGTGCCATGAGATGGCAGGGAACAACTATTTGCAGAAGCTGCCAATGCACGTTTTATGTAAAGCCACATACCAGCGAGTGAGGGGCCCTCCCATCCCAAGAGGAGACCAAGGCTAGACCTTTTGGGAGGGATAGTTTCCAGTTTGGGGATTCCCCCCTTCCTGCAGAGTGGAAGGACTGCCTGTGTGAGAAGTTAGTCAAGAGGAAGGCTGTTTTCTCTATGCACGAGTGGGATGTTGGGTGCGCACATAATATGGAGCACCATATCTGAATGCAGGATGGTCGACCTTTTCGAGAGCGGTCAAGATGATTAGCACCCATTGATATCGAAGATGTCAGGCAGCACCTACAAGAACCGGATCAAGCAGGTATCACTGAGGAATCCAGGAGCCCCTACGCATCGCCGATCATTGTAGTACGAAAGAGAAGTGGAAAGGTGCACATGTGTGTCAACTATCGCACTCTGAACCGGCGGACAATCCCTGACCAATACACAATGTCCCTGGTGGAAGATGCCTTGGATAGCCTGAATGGCAGCCCCTGGTTCTCTGTCCTTGATCTCCGCAGTGGATACTATCAAGTACCTATAGCACCAGAGGACCGGGAGAAGACAGCGTTCATCTTGGGGTTTTACCAATTTAATCGCATGCCCCAGGGAGTGTCTGGGGCTCCGGCCACGTTTCAGTGACTCACAGAGCGGATGGTAGGGGACATGCACCTGCTAGTGTGTCTGATGTACCTGGATGACATTGTGGTGTTCAGGCGCACTTTAGAAGAACATGATACTCGGCTGTGCAAAGTCCTGGATCGTTTAGAAGAGGCTGGCCTCAAGTTCTCCTTAGACAAGTGCATCTTCTGTCAGACATCCATGCGGAACATGGGGACCCTTGAATTGAGAGCTTTATGCTAACAGGTATCCATTGTAGAGGAAAAATCGACAGCCAATGGAGAACGAGCGATTGACTGTCTGGGGGCACCACCAGAAGCAATACCCATAGTCTATTCAAATTTTACTAGAGTACAGGACACTCAGCTACCCAGACTAAAGGATTGAGAAGTGGAGCATGCCCAATGAGGTGATCCACGGATGAAAGACATCCCTTATGCATTGGAAAGGGGAAAGGACACCAAGGCTATCTGACTGAGTTACCCAGAGGAGGCCCTTTTGCTAAAGAAATGGGACCACCTATTGGTTCGGGATGGGCGACTTTAACGAGGGCAGAAGCATCCCCAGAGGCCTCACCCAAACTAATTGGTACTACCACAGAAGTACTGGCAAGGTGTGTTAGAGGCCTGCCATGATCAAATGGGGCATCTGAAAGTAGAGCGATTGGAGGCCCTAATTAAGGCAAGATTCTATTGGCCCTGGATGGGGGGTGACATCGCCCACCATATTCACACCTGCACCAGATGTATCCGACGAAAGACTCTGCCTAAGTAGGCAGCTCCTCTTGTCAGCATCACAAGTTCGGCACCCATGGAGCTTGTCTTTATGGACTTTCTGTCATTAGTGCCTGATTGCCGGGGTACTGCAAATATCTTGGTGGTCAGTGATCATACTCGTTACGCCCAGGCTTATCCCACCAAAGATCAGAAAGCTTCCACAGTTGCCAAGATCCTTCATTCACTATGGGTTGGTGGAGAGACTACACTCAGACCAGGGCCGGGATTTTGAAAGTCGGTTAATAAAATAATTTTGCAAGATCATGGGGATCAAAAAAATCACACACCACCCCTTATCATCCACAAGGGGATCCACTGCCAGAGCAAGTCAACCATAAGCTCCTCACCGTGCTGGGAACCCTGGAGCCTCAACAGAAGAAATACTGGAGCCAGCATGTGGAGCATTTGGTATATGCCTATAACTGCACTCAACATGATGCAACTGGGTATACACCATACATGCTAGTGTTCGGTCAAGAAGCCTGGTTGCCAATCGCTTTCTGTTTCAGAGTGTCTTCAGATGGGGCACTCCCGGAAACGTATTTGGGGTATGTGACCCGCCTAAGAGATCAACTGAAGGAGGCATATCGGATAGTGATGCAAGCAGCTGGTCACCAGAATCAAAAGAATAAAACTGGATATGGTCGGCGAGTGAGGCAACAGGACCTTCAGATTGGTGATCGAGTTTTGGCCTGAAATCTCGGATTACAGGGAAAACAAAGAATTGCAGATCAGTGGGAGTCACACCCCAACATTACAGAGGAGGAACTGGGGGATCTACCAGTATATCGCATACGTCCGGAAGGCAGTCACAGCCCCACCAAAACTCTCCACTGGAATTATCTGTTACCTGTGGGACAAGTATTGTTTCCCTGTGAGGATGTTTCCACAGATTCTAAGCCTCCCAGCCCCGCGAGTCGGACATGGTCCCAACGACGGAGATATACCCAGTCTCTGCGAACGCCCAGCTCCTCGAACAGTGAGGATGAAGTGGAGTTTGGCAAACATCCTGTTTGGGAGGTTCTGACCATAATGGATCCTCTTGTCATTGCACAAAGAGATGGTGGAGGGGAAGAACCCACGCTGAGCATTCCAGAGGCCCCACTGTCCGAAGCTGCGAGGATGCCCCAAGAGCTGATGAGGAAGATACAGTGCAGGCAGAGAACCCTGTACTGCAATATAGCCACTTTAAACCCAGACGCCCTCGATTTCATGCAAGGACCCATCATCTTGCCTCCATGTTCTGTGGTGTCACCTCAGCCAATGCCCGACAGCCAGCCTAGATGTTCCTCCAGGGAAGAGAAGCCCAGGTGTGTGCTGACGTATGATCGTTTGGGAGAACCCAGTGACCTACAGATCTCTGGGGTGCCATGGGGGGCAAGTTTTCTCATGGGAAACTTGTTCCACCCCATGGGGTCCTGTGGGCTGGATGATGGGGATGCTCCTGACCAATGGGAGCCCTGGGTCTCCCGCTGGGGATCCAAGGCCTACGTGCCTGAAGCCTGGGAAGGATAGAGCGGTTAATCGGGGACACCCCAGGACTGGAGCCAGGAAGGAATCACCCGAGAGAAGGACAAACCAGAGCTCATGGGGCCACAAGTACTGGGGCTTGTGACTGCGTTGGGAATAAGGAGGGAGGCTGTCAACTAGTTAAGTGGGGAGGTGGTCACTCTGTGTGGCTTTGCAGAGAGCGTCAGAAGAGGGCACCAAGGGGTTTGTTGGGGAAAGTTTACTGGCACCGAAAACGACCAGGAGCACCCAAGACTCACTACTGGACTGGAACTCTGCCCAGGACTCCTGAACTCTGAGCACAGACAGATTGCTTGGCGTCCGCCCTTTTAGACTCTGATACCACTGGGCCTGTGGGACCTTGTGTTGAATGTAACCCTGTTTTACCCCCTATATTTTCCCCTGTTGTTTTTCCCCTCTCATCCCTCTGAATAAATATTTCTGAGAATAAATATTCGTTGTACTCTGCCGGTGTGTGTTCACTCTGGGGGGTTTGGAACAGGTGCACCTGGGGTGGAAGGGACTTTCCCTGCTGCGTTCCTGCATGTGCCTTCTCTTGGCCAGAGCTGCCTGCAGAGCAGACTCCATCTTGGCCACAAGGGCGCTAAAGTTACAGTATGTTTATATAAAACCACATCTGTGCCAGTGTGTACGTGGGTGTTCATGCATATAGAGTTATTACTGATAAGTATAGATAAGAATGTAGGGTTTCATGCACAGACAGTGCTGAACTAGCCAGATGAAACTCTAGTCAAGCAATGAGCCTGTTAAAACCGACCTACTAACCTGAGGGTATCTGAATGCTTAACCTCTGGAATGCCCTCAGGCATAGAGTAAATGTCCAATGAAAAGGCACTTGTAGGGACACACGCCATCCATCATGCTGCTGCATTGATTATAATGGATCCGTTTTAAAAATCAGGATTTGGAGTATGCTAGGGGCATGGCAATGAGTTAAGTAGTGGAAACTCTGTTGGTTATGCTCAGCTGCTGCTACTGCTGCTGGCTGAATGTTTAGGAACTTATCCTGTTTGGGGAATTATAGAGTAAAAACTTGGCAGAGTAGACAGCATGAGACAAAATTGGTCCATAGGTTTACAGGGCAAGGTTTAATGAACTCTTAGAGTCAGCTGAGGATACCAGTGCCTTAGGTATCAAACATGTTTGTGTATTGTTCCAGCAGCTTTCTTTTAGTTACAGTGTGTAATCTTTAGCTAACCAAAACAAGGTTTTGAGGTGCCACTCTTTTCTCCTAATTCAGAAGGAGGTGCCTTATTGGGACACTGATCAGCTAAGAAATGTAATATTGTCTGTTAAAAGATATGTTCTCATCATAAAGTGTGTGATGTTTCCCCACCTATCCATGGCTTTTACAAGTGCAGTTTTGGAAATCAGACTGACAATCACTTTTGTGAGTATCTCCATGTTCCAAAAGGAGAGAACGCCGGGCAAGGTCCACGCTGGTTCAAAGGGCCTTCTGCTGCAGTGAAGCGAATCTCACTGTAGACGAACAGAACAAGAGAGCTGCCAAAACAGGGTAAGAGATAAAACTGGAACTCTGAATGTGTACTCATGGGGTGAATTCACCCTCTGCAGAGGGCCCATACAAGGATGAGGTATTGCTAAAGTGCTCCCTGTTTTGAGGGTTTACATGGGATACCAGCAGTGCATAGGCATTGGATGGGCCAGCTGCACAAGGTGAATTTTGCCCTTGGGTAACATAACTCATTCTTGCTACAGAAGGGGAAGGGGCATAGCCTTGGAACTGCTCTGACCCAAGGTATCCTGGCAATTCTAGCCATAGCCCTGTGAATTGTGTGCATCATCTACACAGAGGGACCAGCCAGCTTCTGTGGCTGATACACAAAGTTCACATTTGGATCCACACTTCCCCAGAGATCAAGGGTATTTGATCTGGCATTTTGGTTCAAACCCATGTCTCTGATTAAACTGACTCCATGTATGGGCTTGCTAATAGTATACAATCTAGATCTGAGTTAGCTGAGCCACTGTTTTCCTCAAAGCAGTTGACAGGTGAGTCCTTGCTGTCCATCTGTATGGGACCAGGACTAGGACCTTCTTGGTCTAGGGAACTCATCTGTGGAACTTCATGCTGAGCCTGTCCACTCGCTTTATGCAAGGCCCCTCTATGCAGGTCAGGACATTTTTGTCCAGTTGGTTTTCATCAGGTACCCAGAAGACAGGATGCACTGGGAAATACAGGGGTAGGGAACACACTATTGTGGTTTTTATTTAATAAAAGATCATACCTATTCTGGAGCCTCCTGGAAGAAGTGGTTTAAAATTAATTTGAATTAGGAGAGCCCTGTCTTCTGTCTAGACAGAAAAATCAAGGTTAGTAGTGCTAAACATGACCCAGTTGGCAAACCCCACACAGTTTTTTGGAGATCAATTACTCCTACAGCAGAAAAGTGACAGATCTAACTTATGAAATACGGTTTGGAATGGGAGAGTTCCACTGACCACCAGTTGCATATTTCAGCCCTAAATGTACTTCATTGTAGCTGGTTATCAAAGATTCACCTCACAGATCAGGAGGCAGAATTTAGCCTAAATCCACTGTATTCATGGAATGACACTGCCTACTTTTCAGCACCTCAAACTGCATTGACACACATTTTATCGTTACATTTTCACACCAAACTAAACTGAAAAATAAAGTATCGGCTTCTTAAAGTACAGTACTTTATATTTAACTGGGTGAAAAACTAATAAACTGACAAAGCCTTCTATGACTAAGCATGAGATTGAGTCAGGAGTTCTGAGTCAGGCTCTTCTTTTGTTTCGTTGTGTGACCTTGAGTAAGTCACTGACCTCTGTCTGTGCCAAAGTCGTCGTCTTTGTAAAATGGGAACAAAGTACGATGGAACTAGCCCCCAGAAAACAACATTCTAACAGTCCTGAGAAAAGAATTATCCCCAATTCATCTGTGGCCAAATAAAGTAGGAGTGGAATTTTGATTAAACAACAAATCTAGCTGGGTGGAAATATAGTATTGACTTACAGTAATTGAAAATATTGTTTGCAGTGTTGGCATTGCAAAATATTGGTTGCAGAATTGTATCCATGCTGGTCCCAGGATATGACCCACTCACCCTCCTTTGTCCTATGACTGCAGAGGTGTTAATTGCCCACTTTATTTTGAATGGTCTCTTGCAACATGTGTTAACTCCTTATGCTTAACAACCTGCTCCATCTTGACTTTAGCTGTGACACTCTGATTACCTTTCCCAGACCTGAAGATGACCTATGTGGAGGAACTCGAAAGCTTGCCTTTCTCCCCCACAGAAGCTGATCCAATGAAAGATATTACCCGACCCACCTTGTCTCAATAATTTAAAATGATTTAAAAATTGTTTGCAGTGTTGTTGTAGCCCCACAACACACCTTTCAAGATCCATGAGTCCTAACCATGCCCATCACAATATCTCATCTGGTGTATCAAATGTCCCCACAACAACGGGGTAAAACCAGACAATCACTACACTCTTGAATGAGCTCATACAGAAAAATGATAAAAGACAAACACCTTATCACCTATGGGCAAACACTTTTCTTAAAGCAATCACTCCATATCTGACCTCTTAATCCTTGTTGTCAAAGGAAACCTGCACAACATCTTCAAAAGACGAGCCTGAGAACTTAAATTCAGAATTCTGTTAAATCCATGGTTTTTAGTGTCCAGCAGAGAGACCGCTTTTATGGCCCACTGCAACAACTTGTAACACCCTGCTCCTTAGGCGCCAACTCCACAGGTGCTCAAACACCCACGGAAAAAAAATAGTGGCTGCTCAGCACCCACCAGCCACAACTGTTCGGCAGCTGGGGGAGGTGCTTGGGGGAGGGCGGAGAGTGGTAGGCAGGGGCCTCGGCGGAGGGGTTGGAGTGGGGGCAGGAAGAGGCAGAGCGAGGCCAGGGCCTCGGGAGGGGGCGGAGCGGGGACAGGAAGAGGTGGAGTGAGGGCAGGGCCTCAGGGGAAGGGGTGGAGTGGAGGGAGGGGTCTCAGGGTGGAGCATGGATGGAGCACACACACACACACACACACACACACACGTACGTACGTACGCGGAAAAATAAAAGTCAGTGCCTATGCCCTGCTGCCTACCATTTGTCCTACAACTGCAGAGGTGTTAACTGCCCACTTCATGTTAAGTTGTCTCCTACAACCCCTTATGCTTAACAATCTGTCCCACCTTGTTTAGCTAGACCTGAAGGAGAGCCCTGTGAAGCTCGAAAGCTTGTCCCTTCCACCCACAGAAGTTGGTCCAATAAAAGATATTACCTCACCCACCTTGTCTCTCTAATAATTTATATAATTTAAAAAGGAAGTTTAGATCTTGTGTCTAGTCACAAGGACCCATATTAATACTCAGAAGAAGCAGCAAGAAACAATGACCCTAAAAACACTGCTCTATGGGGGCTGATCCAAAGCTCACTGAAGTCACTAGGAGTCTATTGACTTAAATGGACTTTGGATCAGGTTCTGTGTGTGTCTGGGTATCCAATATTCATTGTAGCAACTTAAAACCCACTGCTTCTTACTAAATGCACTAATTTATTGTTGCTGTTCACTTAACTGCAGATATTGACTGCTGAAAGGATATCTAGGAGACATTTTATTCTCCAGAAAGATTCACATATGGGCATTCATTCAGGAACACATTTGCTGTGTACAATCCTGACTAAACAAGCATGCTAAAAAAGAAAACAGCTCACAACAGAAACCTACAGATTTTGACTCTAGCAGAAATGACATCTAATGTTTTTTCTTCCAATGTTGAGGCACTTTCTTAAAGGGTATTAATTCTATGAGACCGTTTTGCAAAGTGAAAAGTTCTTACCATGTCTTTAAAACAAGAAGTGACTGTTATTTTTAGAGTTTGTTTTTTTCTAAATATTGCATGGAAAAGGTTAATGAAAGAGGATCAGGTGAGCCCACAGGATTATTTAAAAAAACAAAAACAAAAAAAACCAGTGCATCAAAAAATATGGCACATTCATTCTTATTTTAAGATAGTTTGTTGGTAGGCATATTTCAAAGCAAACACCACCATTGCCTTGGCAGACCAATTATATTACCTTACAATGCCTTCTGGGCACATAAATTATAGATCAACATATTTTAGATTGCGCTTCAAATAAACCAAATGTACATAGTTTTATAAAAACACTTTTCCATGTATCTTGGCCTGCCCTCTAGTGGTATTTATAACTAACGACACATTGCTGTGTACTCAAATTCCCCACAAAGTGCACTATCACTCGACACAAGAGGTTTTTTGGAGACCAGAAAAAACCCATATTAACTCCGAGATCTGAGGAAGCACACCACAAAACAGCAGAGACCAACATGTCTGTCTATAGCAAAACTAAGGAGATTGTCATGTTGATCAATGTGACAGCTATTTTCAAGCCCCTTCCAGAAACAGAAGGAGGCTGAAATATAAACAGAAAAGCCAAGCAGTGTCATGCAGTTATTATGACACAGCTGCGGGATGGAGGCATGTATGACACACAGCTGATAAAAGAATTTTCTAGACGTGAAGTTCGGGTCCATCTATGAAATGCCCCAGGACTTAAGGGTGTTCTGAATTGGAGTTCCAATTTGGGCCAACTCTAGTATTTTCTAATGAATCCGTAATCTAACTCTTTAGGGGGTTGGGGCAAATTAGATTAATAGAAGCACACCCAGATGTGAGGGCCTGATGGTTCACTGGCTATACAGACAAGCACAGCACAGGCAGCAGATGTTGTGTAAACTTCACAGTACAGGCCTGCCAGCAATCTTGCTATTCCAGAGAGGAGACTATTAGTTGTGCCAAATCCTCCATTGGTGTCATGAGATAAGCACTCAGTAGCAGCAGACTGAGACCACCACATTCTGATACAAGTCACACTTAAACCTGGGTCCCACAAAGTCAAAATGCTTAATTCACTCTTCCTTAAGGCTCCCTGAAGCTTCCCTGAAGCCTGCTGCTGATTAATCTCTCAGACATTGGTTAGCTAGGAATAACGTCTAGAAAAATATTCAAAATTAAGTAGTTAGTATCATTTATTGAATGGTGCAACTCCTTAGCGCTGTGTTATCAGGATTTGCACATTTAATTTTTTTTAAACATAAACAGATTCTATTCCTTAAGGGGGGAAAAAGAGTGAATTCCTCCCCCCATCCCCTTTTTAAGGACTGGAGAGTATATGGACAAGAACTGAGATTGTTTTCCTGAAGGAAAATTCCTGACGAAGAAAACTTCTTCCACTGCCCCAATAAAATAGGAAAAGAATCTAACTTTACTCTCAAAAGTTGATGGAGTTACTCCAGAGTAAAACTGGTGGGATAGGAGGAGATTCAAAGAGCATTTCACTGATTAAAGGAAATGTTGAGCCAGTATCTTGATAGCATTGTGCTAGGCATCCAATGTATTATCTGTGCGGCATCCATGTGCCAGGAAGCAGGACCACATTAGGAATTGCATGTAAATCTCAACATATTCACCCAGGCCCTGATCCCGCAATGAGTACAGTCTGATTACTAAGCCTCCCTGACCAGGGTTGCTAGGCGTCCAATTTTTGACCAGAACGGCCGGTCGAAAAGGGACCCTGGCGACTGGTCAGCACAGCTGACCAGGTCACTAAAAGTCCGGTTGGCCGCAGCTCCCAGAAGTTGATGGCATGTCCCTCCAGCTCCTAGGCCCAGAGATGGCCAATGGGATCTGTGGGGCAGCTCCTGCAGATGGGGGCAGCGCACCTAGAACCCAGAGGGGCATGCCAGCTGCTTCCGTGAGCCACCTGAGGTAAGCGCTGCCCAGAGCCCACACCCCTTCCTCACCCAAAACCCTTGCCCCAGCCCTGAGCCCACTCCTGCAATCCTACCCTTGACATCAATGGGGTCTGCCTGTGCAGAATTCATTGTAGGATGAGGGTCCTATTTGGTTAGAAGAGGAGATAAAGTGGATACCTTTTTCTGGTAACAGCATGAGAACATAAAAGCCATTATCAACCTGAAATCTAGTCAATTTAAAAAATGACTTTAACATAGTTTCATCTATTACATGAGCCAGTAAGAACACAGACACACACACACCTGCCAAATTTTGTGGGTTTACAATCAGATTTTCCTATTTTATAAAAAAAATTCTCTCTCTTCTGTTGCTGAGTGGCAGGCCTCATAAGCACAAAGTATTGTGAAACAATAACCCACACAAACACAAACTACAGTGGAACTACATACATTCCCAATGTAAACAAAAAAAAAAAATACCCCAACAGAACATTTCCTCCCTTCTAATCTCTTTCAAAGGAATCTTGGGTGTTATTTGTAACAATCATAGGTTTAAAAAAAAAAAAATCAAAGAGAAAGGAGATTTTTACGATGACTTCCCTTTAAACTGTCATCCTACTGCATCACAAATTATTAACACGGTTTCCTTCCATCATCACCTTTTTACTAAGCTTTGCTGTTTGCATTTGTTTAAAATACATGATATAATCTCAAGCCCCAAATCTGTAATTTACCCAAGACAGAGAGAACATATTTAGTGAATATTATGCATTAAAAGATCACACATTCTAATTGTTTACATTGAAGTCACACCTGAGGGCCCCAATCGGGTATCAGGGATTTTTTGTGCTATGTTCTATTCATTTGAACAGTGCAAAGGCAGTCTGTGCTCCAGAATGAGCATAATCTAGAATGATGACAAGATACAACAGTTAAATCTAGTGACAAATGGGAGGGGATGGGGACTGAGCAATAGCAGGTGTGTTTGCATGTATTGCTAGCCTCAATGATCATAGTGAGAATGTTGTAAGATGTAAAAGATTTCTAGGACGCTTTTATATATGTATATAAATAACTGCTATTGAGTGAGTTAATACCATTTCCTAGCTCCAAATTACTGAATAGCAAGCAAGTGAATCAAAGTGCTCTGAAGGCTGAGATTCAGTTCCAGGCACTGCTGGTCAAGCCGAGATTAAGTAAGTGATAGTAGCAAGGGCTCTGGGCGTTAATAATGCACTGAGAGAACCAGCTATCCTCCACTGCGCCCGTCACTTTGCCCTGCCTCTGGCAGTAAAATGTCATGTAGTTTGGGTTTAAAGTTCATATAGAACAGGGCCTCTCAAATAGAAGAATATAAATAGCTAGATCTGAAAAGAGAAAGTCCTGTGTGACTGAAAAATTAAGGCCTGATCTTGCGTGGTTTTGGGGCTGCAGCTTTCATTGAATTAGGGAGCTGTTGTATTAATTTAGATGGAATAAATGGGCAGACGGTGTTAACATAACCCAGACACTGTCCAACATTAAATGGCGTTAAACAAGGACCGGGGCTTGGACTACAGAGACCTTTGCCTGCATAGCACCATGGCAAACACACCATTAAAGATCCTTTTAACCTTCTGTTAAAGATACAGAAAAGAGGGGGAAAGAGTTAAAGCATTTGAAATTCAAAGTATTACATGGGGTTTTTATTTTAACATCTCTTGTTCCTTCTTCCCCTTTAGCTGGAGCAAGTTTGTAGAAGGAAAATCCCCTGTTGTTTGACAGTCTCTGGGGTGGTATCAAAGATGGTAATAACTATCATCCCAGGTGGTATTTGGGATTCAGCGAAAGCCGGTAGGGTTGACAATGTCATCGCAGCCCCTTTCTTTCTGGCCTATTCTACTCAGGATCAGGATCCGGATGGTGAAGGCCCCAGGTCCCAGGAAGCAGGGGGAGTGGCAGTCATGATGGTGAAGCTCACTCCCGGAGCCTCTGTCTGTGCTTTCCATCTATTGTCCTTTTTGTTCTCTCTTTTAAGGACCCACAAAGGGAGTGATGAGTGGAACAGCCCAGCCCCTCATTATTTTGTCCTCCAATTAGGCCTAATATCCACCATACCAATTTTGGCTCATTAACTTCCGGCTCCGCATCTCTTGTTTTTAACAAGCATAATTTCAAAATTTCAACACAATCCTTGACTCGTATCAACTTGGCCTTTTTGTTTAGACTAATTCAGTTATTCAGGCTCCCTTTTGTACCTTTTCCCATCAGCCTTTGTTGTTACAGGTTATTGTAACATCTTACAAACTTTTACATACCTTTTACAGTTGAGCTCACAGTTCAGGTAAATTTGTAGGCCCATTGTCACAACAAAGCTCAAGTGCTCTCAGAATCAGGCCCACTAATTATTTATTGCAATGATTGGTGCATCATTTCTCTAGTAAGGAACTTCAAGTCTTTCTGTTCACAGGCACCAGTTACGAAGCAGTCAATTAAAATACTGCACCTTTGAGTCACAAAATCTGATTACGCAGCAATCTCTTTTCCCTGCTGTAAGAAGAATAATCATATTCTACTGACATTTTAGAAAGACTCAGGCACACAAACAAAGTGAAAGAAAAAAATTCCTCTTGATGATCCTCAGAGACCAGGATGTGACCACAAGGAAGGGTGCTACGGAGGAATACATCAAAACCACAGAGCAACATCTCAGGTGCTCCTTTGCTGTTGCTCTAGCCTCAGGCTGGCGTAGCCTCATAGCCTTTGTGTCTCCCTACTTCCCCTTTTACCCACAGGTACATGTGGGGCTCAATGGCTGATGGACTCACATTGTGGTATTAGAAACTGATTAGAAGTGGGGACAGAGGCAGATGAGGGAGAGGAAGAAAGCTGATGGCAGAAAGAGGAAGAAAAAGACAGGAGATGTTATAGCAGTTCCAGAGCCAGATCCTGCCCAAAGCGCCCACTGAAGCCAATTGGAAATTCACAGGCAAATGGCTTGCAGAACATCATGCCTTCTGAATGGGGGTCAATTAATACTCTTTTGCAACTACGACAAGACCAGTGATATGCCTGTTTCATGGGTGAGTTAGACATATTCATAGACCAGTGGTTCTCAAACTTTTTTTTTCCGAGACCACTTGAAAATTGCTGAGGGTCTCGGTGGACCACTTAATGATCTTTCCAAATGTTGTTTGTACCGTTAGCTAACTATTGTAAAGCGCTTTGGATAAAAGCGCTATGTAAAAAAACTTAATAATGAACTTTTTTTGTTCTAAAAATAAAAGCACACAACTCATTTTAATCTCAGTAGTCTTACCTTTCTAATGTGATGGATGTGCCCTCTCTCCCCCACCATGGCAGCCCCCGAGCTGGAGCTGGGAAGGAGGGCTGTCTCTCCCGGGCAGCCACAGCCCTGGAGCTGGGGAAAGTCACCTCTTTCTCTTGCCACCGCAGCCCTGCACATCCCAAATTCCCCCCACCCCCTCTTCTCACCCACTGTCCCCTCCCACCTACCTCCTATTCCCCCCAAGGCCACCACCTCACCTTACATGTGCGTCTTCTTCTCCAGGCACCTAATTAGTGGAGCCAGGCCTGCACAGCTCTACTAATTAGGTGGGTGGCCCTTCATTCTTGTGTGCGGCCGCCCCGGCGCACACCTTAGAGAGAACTATCCGCCGACCACCTGAATGGAACTCGTGGACCACAGTTTGAGAACCTCTGTCATAGACTAAGGCCTGAAGAGATCATTAAGATCATCTACTTTGACCTCCTACATAACATAGGCCACAGAATTTCCCCCAGTAATTCCTGCATCAAGCCCAATAATTTATGGCTGAACTAGAGCACACCTATTAGAAAGACATCCCATCTTGATTTAAAAGACTCCAAGTATTTACCAGCTCCCTTGTAAGCTGCTACCATAACAATGTGTACCTGCTTTCATGTTTGAATTTTGCTAACTCTCAGCCATTAGATCTTGTTATGCCCTCCGTCTGTCACAGGGATAACCGCACAAAAAGGCCCAACCCACCAATCAGAACGTGGACAATCAGAACCAATTTCCCAAAGCAGCTTTGGAAACTGTGCTTCCAAATTGGCCATGTTTTTCCAGAAGTACTAAAGCTGAGTGATAATGAAACAAGTTTTCCATAATAACTACGTGCACAACCTCCATCACATTCACTCTCCAAGAACATTCCAGCACTCATCATTGTCTAGAGAGAATACTCACAGAAAGTCCATTTTTACACACAAACGCTTTAATGTTTATTGAAAGCCCATTTAAAACACTATGTTTAATTGTCAAATGGGTTGTTTACGGTGTGTGGCTTAGTTAAATAACACATCCAGTCATGTAAGGAAAGCAATATGTAACTTTTGTAGCTATCCAAACTGTACAATTTTTGACCTGTGAATATTTGCAGTGAGCGCTGATTGAACAATATTCAAATTTTGTTTCACAATATCTTTCACATACATTTGGCAATGTAAAAGACAAATATATTATGGACCCATTGTACTAGGCACTGTCTAGACACACAATAAGAGACTCTCCTTGCCCCAAACAGTTTACACTATAAAGAGACAGAACAAAAGATAAGGGGAACCATACATCAAGAGGGGAAGTGAAATGACCAAGGAGACACAGCAAATCAGTGGCAGAGTCAGGACTAGAATTAAAGCATCCTTAGAGTCAGTCACTGCCCTAACCACTAGACCATGCTGCGTCTACACCAGCTGTAGAATTTAGAGAATAACCTGCCAAATGTGCTCATGGAAAAAAATTATTCAATGGCTTTTACTAAATAGTTTGAATGTGAACATTACCCAATATGTTTTGTCAATTGAAAATTGACTATTTGATTGATCCTGCAAGTTGAACCACAGGACTGGACACTTCTTCCTACAGGAAGCTCCATTTAAGTCACTTGGATTTGCATCTTGCACGGTGCGGGGGTCTATGTTTGCACTTTGCCCTTGTTTATATCTAAAAGACATTTGTCAGCAGGATTGGTTATTTTAGAAAGCCATTTGTTCTGTAGTGCCTGCTGGGGAGGAGATAATTTTAAACACTTCATATCAGCTTAATAAAAAAAAATGGATCAAAAGCTAGACACCATTTCTCCTAAGATTCAAAAGTTGTAAACTTCAGGAGAACAGGTGGGCAAAAAAATCAAAAGCATATTAATTGAGGATCAAGATCAAATTAAGCTGGATTTAAATAGCTCTAAATGTTATTGAGTATATCAATACAACACGATGCTTCAATGTGAGGCAGTCTGGAGGCCCTGGAAAATAAGTCCCTGGCCTCCAATATTTCAATAATAAGATTGAGGGAGGGTGCTGACAAAGATAATCCTCGTATTATATCGCCACAATTCTCTAAGGAATAGTTGTGGGGAAAGTTTGATCCTAGCTTGTTTATGCAAGTGGCTTTTCATTTGTCTCCCTCTCATGCTATTTTGAGGCAGGCAGATGTCGCTGGGAGGAAAATCTCTTCTGTGGGAATCTCACAGTAGTTATGATTTTTCTTTTTAAATGACTAAGCAGAAAAAAAGTTACATCGCAAGGACATTGCATCTCTGTATTTGTAGCTGTGCCTTAAGACCCAAAATCAAAAACAATCGTTCAGAATCCTGCAAACACTTACATGATTAACTTTACACTCACAAGGAGTCCTGTAGAAGGCAATAGGACTACATACATTGGAAGAGTTTGTAGGTTTGGGGCTACACATTGAGATTTAAGACCCCAATTAAGTAAGATACTTAAGCACATGCATAACTTTAAGAGTGAGGCGTACCATTCGTGTGCTCAGAGTTATACACGTACTCATTGTTTAGTTGTGGTTCCCTGCCTGTCTGTATTCACCTGTCGACTCTTGTCTTATACTTAGCTTGTAAGCTCTCTGGGGCAGAAACAATCTTTTTTGTGTGTGTTTGTACAGCACCATGGGATCCTGGTCCATGGCTGTGGCTCCTAGATGCTACTGCAATACAAAGAGATAATTATACCAAAAGCACACTAAAGTAACTTGATGCATCAGGGCCTAACTCTCTTAAAGAGATTACTCAAAGAGGTGCTCAATAAGTTACATCCTATCCCACAAAACTTCTTATGAAGATACAATATAATAAAACATTCTGTAAACATCCTTCTCAAATTGCAATTGTACAACAAACTCTTAAAAAGATTAGTAATTTTTGAAATTGCTCTAATTTATCTTCCTGGTATCTCACCCTATAGAACCCAGATTCAGAATCTTCTAGGCTTTTAAATATTAAGGTTATTTTTACGTTTCTGCTGTAGAATGAGTCACATATATTTTTTCTTTCAAGCAGAGCAATGCATGGGGTTTTGATTAGCCTCACATAGTGATATTTATTTATATTTCTTTTTCTCTTGTGCACTTGTCACAGATCTGCATGCAAGTACAGGGGGCCAGGCTCTGCACAATTCTGAGTGTAGGATCAAGGCTTTGGTGCTTTCAGCGTTGTATTCATCTAATGTACTGTCTGGCCACTCTGGAAGGAAGATGGGGCAGTGGATGTGGTTTCATTAGGTCTCAACAGAATGAAGGGCTGTGCAGTGACTTTCTCCTGATCTGGCCCCAACTGTTTCCTGTCCATGCCTGTAAATTTCCCCCTTCTGCTCCCTGTTGCAAGGGAGCCCTTAAAAATGCAACACCCCTTTTCCACTAGCTAGCCAAAGACTCCCTTGCATGAAGACAGGTTTCAGAGTGGTATCCGTCTTAGACTGTATCAGCAAAAAAAATGAGGAGTCCTTGTGGCACCTTAGAGACTAACAACTTTATTTGGACATAAGCTTTCGTGGGCTACAGCCCACTTCATCAGATGCATGAAGTGGAAAATAAAGGAGCAGGTATAAATACATGAAAGGATGGGAGTTACCTTACCAAGTGTGAGGTCAGTCTAACGAGACAATTCACTTAACAGCAGGATACCAAGGGAGGAAAGATAACTTTTGAAGTGGTAATGAGAGTGGTCCATTTCAGACAGTTGACAAGAAGGTGTGAATAACAGTAGGGGAAAATTAGTATTGGGGAAAATAGGTTTAGGTTTTGTAATGACCCAACCGCTCCCAGTCTTTATTCAGGCCTAATCTGATGGTGTCCAGTTTGCAAATTAATTCCAGTTCTGCAGTTTCACGTTGGAGTCTGTTTTTGAAGGTTTTTTTGTTTGTTTGTTTTTGTTTTTTTTAAGAATTTCCACTTTTAGGTCTGTTGTTGAGTGACCAGAAAGATTGAAGTGTTCTCCGACTGGTTTTTGAATGTTACGATTCCTGATGTCAGATTTGTGTCCATTTATTCTTTTGCATAGAGTCTGTCTGGTTTGGCCAATGTACATGGCAGAGGGGCATTGCTGGCACATGAACACTTCAGTCTCTCTGGTCACTCAATAACAGACCTAAAAGTGGAAATTCTTCAACAAAAAAAAGTCAAAAACAGACTCCTCGTTGTCCTTTCATGAAGGTTGCACTGGGTACACTATAGATAGGGCTGGTTGGGGAATTTTTCAACAAACTGTTTTTTCACCAAAAAACACCAGTTTGTTGAAACCAAAACTGTTCACTACAGAGTCAGGTTTGATGAATCTTCCAACTTGAAATTTTTTTAAAAAAAAGTTTTGAAAATGTCAAAAATGTTTCAACATTTGGAGCCAGAAAATTTCAGTTTTTTCATGTTGAAACAACTTTGTTTCAAAATATTAGTACATTTAGATCTAAAAAAGGTTACATAAAAGATGCGCCTCAAAACAAAATATTTTAAAAAATCAATTAAAAGCAATTTTCCACTGACTTTTGGGGGGTTTTTTGGAGGGGTTTTTTTTTTGAGATTTAAATTTTTTTGTCCTGATTTGGGATAAGGAAAAGTTTTCGATATCTCAAAAATGTTCATGGGATGGGAAAAAACATCCCCCCGCAAACTCTATTTATAGCCTAATCTGTAAAACGGTGTAGTTTACATCTTTCAACATAACAAAGGTTTGTTTGTTTTTTTAATAGTTTGCCCAGATATTTTTCAATACCAAATTTGGTTCGACAGAATAAATCAATGTTAAAAGTAAACCCTTACACATACACTACATACTTATATTCAAACATATAGATATGCGCACACACATGCGGGCACACACACACACACACACACACACACACAAAGACCCTATATTTAGGGGATAAGGAACTCAGAAAATCTATAGTGCTTAGAAGAGAACAAAGGTGATCCTAGATCTAAAAGTGGTAATATGTGAAATAATGCACATGGTTAGAACAAGATGGGACTGAAATGCTGTGCACAGAGATAAGAAGTTTTAAATGGGGATAAATACCATGTAGGTATTAGGTTTGTAAAGCAGACTAGGTCTGATAGATAGGAGAGTTAATGTGCATATATTTTTAACAATCCTCAAGTATTCCCTCTCTCTTAAAAGAGAAAAATGCTCAGTCAATAGAAGTCCTGGGATGAACATGCATCATCAACTCCATAGATGACTTCTCAGAGACTGTTTCTTCCCTCAGTCTGCCATAAAGAGAACCTCCTAGGGAGTTCAATCTCTTTCCTCTTGATTTCTTCCATCTGGCTTCTATTTGACCTGAGCAGCTGTCCAAGGTATATTCGTCCACATTATCCCTATCTATGTGGCTCCATCTCTCTCGTGTACATATTATGATTGAGTTTCAATTATAGCCATTGGCATTCATGGTCGAGACCCTCTGTCTGCTCCATCGAAAACTAAGACTGCTCAGCTGCTCTCTTGCTCTCTGTGTTTCCAGGAAGGTATTTTCTGGACAAGACTTGAACAGCTTGGAGAGATGCCTGTAGTGTTCCTCTCTATAGATGTCTATTTTTATACATACTTTCAGCAAGGAAGTTGTTCCTTGGCAATTGCATGCAAGTTTAATCTATACCTTGTTCCTGCAGAGCATATAGTACCAAACTCTTTCCCACCCCATCAAAGCAGTTACCTCAAAGGCAGTTAATTCCTTAGAACAGGGGTTCTCAAACTTTTTATGGGCCCCCCTTTGAAAATATTTCAGGCTGTGATGACACCCCCTCACTCCCCCCAAAAGTGATAGCAAATTACTGTATATACTCATAGGAGCATGCTCATGGTATCACCACCCTTACTTCTGTGCTGCTCCAGCTTCCCCTCCCTCAGGCAATATTTTTTGTGATTTCCCCCCCCCCCCCCCCCACACACACACACATAATAGCCTTGCAACCTCCCTTTTAAGTCGGGAGCCCCGGTTTGGAGAAATGCTGCCTTAGAATGTCACACCACAACTTACCTTTCAGCTATCCAGCAGCTGATAAATGGAAACAGCCGATTGTTATGTCCTACTCAAATGTACATCCACTTGCTCGGTTAAAGTCCATTATTGCAACAAGCACGTTACATTCTGGAAAACATGGAAAATTGTAAAGGTGACTGAAACCACTTCTGAACTCACCTTTTCCATGAAGTATTACAATGTTATTTCAGGCATCCTGGACAATCTTTTTTGTCTGTAGTAAAAACTGTGAACAGTTCTGTTGTTGACTCTCTTTATCTTTCATGTTATCATTGGGAATGCCATCTTCACCAGGTGCTTTCCTGCTCAGCGGTAGTCTTCAGTGCTCATTCTACAGCTTGTCTTGTTTGGTGACTGGCCTTTCAGAATTCTCCTTAGTCATTCACATTTTATGTCATGTAAGATAAATGATTTTATGTTTTCAAGCTGCAATCTTGTAGACATGCTCACTCAATAATACTCTCCTTCCAGCCACAGAATACAGTCTGTCCAAAACAATACATTTTCCTGCTAGGTTTTAGGTAACAGGGAGCTCCTTAAATCAAGCCTGGAGACACACGAGACACATAACTATGAGCTTTTCTGACCATACTTGTACTAGCCCAGAAATCTGTTTTTAAAGGGGTCATGGCCTTGTATTACAGGAGTCAAAAATATCATTTAGATTTGGGTTATACCACTTCACCTGCAGGAAGAAGGAGAGGATACTCACCCTGTGCAGTAACTGTAGTACTTTGAGATGTGTATCCCTATGCTCCACTTCCATGCACATGCACCTTCGATCAGTGAAATTCACTAGCAATGCCCATTTGGCCAGCGCAAGAGCCCTATATATCCTCATGTCCTGAACCAAGGCTTTATAGAGCTGTGCGGGTGAACCACCCTCATTTCCTTCTTTACCTCAAATCCCAGAGAGGAATCTCTGAAGTGGAGATGTGGGGAAGGTAGAGGAGCACCCATAGTGACATACATATCGAAGAACTACAGTTATTACATACAGTAAGTAACCATTCCTCCTTCTTCAAGTGGTATCCCTATTGGTACTCCACTTCAGATGACTTCCGAGCAGTATCCCTGGAAAGAGTAGGGAGCACTGGAATAGAGTCCAGTACTGACGACAGGACTGCACTGCAAACTGCCACATCAGATTTGAAGCATGGACCAAGGCATAGTGTTTGGAGAAAGTATGTACTGAAGACCACATAGCAGCTCTGAAAATCTCAGTTACTGCAATGTCCTTAAGTAGAGCCATAGACACTGAATGTGATCTTGTAGAGTGAGCCAATACTCCAACAGAAGGCTGGGCATTCACAGTATCATAGCAAGCGATAATCCACCTCGATAGTCTCTGGATAGAAATAGTTAACTATTGCCAGACTTTCCATCTTGAAAAACCGCACGCTTCATAAAAACAACTCAAGTCAGGAGGGCAGAGGGCCATGTTTACTCCTTGAGGTCACTCACTTCACCCTCCCCTCCTGGTCTGCTAGTTGTGCTAGGGTTTCAGAAAAGCCTCCTTTTAGCTGCTTTCAGCTATAAGCATAACAATTGGTATCCCAGATGCTGGCAGTGGTTTAAACATGTTACAGAGCTCTGGACTATCAAAAATCTGCTCTTACAGTGGGGGCGGCATGACAGCCTCATCTGGGGAGGAGGATATTGTTTTGGGGATCACCTCATCCTCGACATCGCCCTCATACTCCTCCAAAATTCCTTCTGGGGGCCCCGAAGCCCTGGATGCTGTGGCCAAGGATGTGTCTCTCAGGGGCTCACAGGTGGGACTAGAAGTCTAAAATGCATGGGGGCAGTACGCAGCCCAGCGGTCCCAGTATGTACACTGGGATGGCGGTGGCATGGAGCCGAGTGGTGGTGCCAATGGATGGCCATACCAGGACAGTGGTGGTGAGGCCATCTGAGGATATGCCCGGGGGCCTGCTGGTATTGGGCACTGTAAAGGGCTTGGGAGGAGTATTGAGATATACCCTCCTCCAGTTCGTTGTCCGAGTCCACACTGGAGAGCGGGGGAGCGTGGCAAGGCAGCGGAGCAGACTCCCGTGTGGAGCGGAGACTCAATGTGGAGGGTCCAGTGCTGAGGAGACACCGGTATGTCAGTTATACAGAGGTCCCTTGAGTGCCAGAATTCCAGTGGTGCTGACCAACTTGGTGCCACAGGCAGTACAGGGGAAGGGGAAAAACGGAGATGTTGTCTGCACCGGCGGATCAGGTACCAGATGAGGTATCGATACTGATGGGACATCGTGTACCAGTGATGCCTTAGAGTGTTTTGCTCTTGTTCTTCTCCTTAGGTGCCATGGAGTCAGTGCCTTTGCCCATTGGGTCTGTGGGCATGTCAACGGTACCTGCTGCCGTAGTCTTCCTTGAGCCATGGGTGCCGAGCTTGGCCTGTCTTGGTGCCAAAGGTACTAAGGATACCGAGCATGCCGGGGATCATTTGTGGCTAGCCTGCGGCTCGCTATGGGGTCTTCCCACTTTCTTTTTCAACTTGTGAGAGGGGGCAGTGGCTGAGTTCTTCACCCCATGGCCCTTGGATGTTGAGGGCTGTGGGAAGACTCATGTCTCCACGGAGATTCTTGGAGTGAGTCCGGAGAAGGTCTGAGAGCCGCCTCCATGAATATAATCTTCTGCCTTAGATCTCTGTCCTTGCGAAACCGAGATCTGAGCTGCTGGCAAAGTGCGCACTTTTGAGGAACGTGTTCTTCCCTGAGGCACTGAACGTGAGTGCACGTCTGCAATGGGGACAGCCTCGCTGCAGGAGAGGCACTTCTTGAAGCCCAGAGAACTGGGCATGCCCCGTTGGGGGTGAAGGAGCTCCAACGAGAAGGGCAGGAAGAAAGAAAGTAAACTGTATCTGTCTATACACAGAAACACACACATATATATTAGAATATAAAGACAAAAAGAAGACACTAAACTAACTACTAAAAACTAGGCTCTAGGCTACAAAGAAAGCAGCACATAATAGTCACAAAAGGACTGCTAATAGCTCCATCTCTAGCCAGTGGTAGTTGAGAAGGAACTGAGGGGATTAGCCCATGCAGGCTGACTAGCCTCGTGACAGGCACGAGGAGAGACATTTGTAAGTTGCACTTTCACGATAAAGAGATTGTGCTACAGTGCTTGTATGAGGTAAATTGAAAAATACTATTTCTTTTGTTTATCATTTTTACAGTGCAAATATTGGTAATAAAAATATAAAGTGAGCACTGTACACTTTGTATTCTGTGTTGTAACTGAAATTGATATATTTGAAAATGTAGAAAAACATCGACAATATTTAATACATTTCAATAGGTATTCTATTGTTAAACAGCACGATTAAAACTGCGATTAATCATGATTAATTTTTTGAGTTAATTGTGTGAGTTAACTGCCATTAATCAACAGCCAAGTGCTTTGGTTTACTTTTGCATTTGCATAAGGCCGGTCTTTGTGGCACTGCTAAAGTTTAGATCAGCTGTAAAAAAAATTAACAGGAAAATTAAATCAGATTTCTAGTTTTATCTCGTTTTCATTCTTTTTAAAAAGAAAAAATACTAGCTGGTCAGAGGTGTTGGCACGGCATCTTAAAAGCCTAAACTTTTAATGTCTATTTAATGAGGTTAATGGATTATTTGTTCCCCCTTTCCACATCCAGGCTTGACAAAGCCCTGGCTGGGATGATTTAGTTGGGGATTGGTCCTGCTTTGAGAAGGGGGGTTGGACTAGATGACCTCCTGAGGTCTCTTCCAACCCTGATATTCTATGATTCTGTGATCTTAAATACAGTACAGATGCTTCTTGAGAAAGAACAGACCACCACAAAAAGATGCATTAGTATAAATGGAATGCTATCTGTTAGGGCTGTCAATTAATCACAGTTAACTCGCACAATTAACTCAAAAAAATTAACCGTGAATAAAAAAATTAATTGTACTTTTAAACAATAGAATACCAATTGAAATTTATTAAATATTTTTGGATTTTTTCTACATTTTCAAAGATATTGATTTCTATTACGACACAGACTACAAAATGTACAGTTGTCACTTTACATTATTTATTACAAATATTTGCCCTGTAAAAATGGCAAACAAAAGAAATAGTATTTTTCTATTCACCTCACACAAGTACTGTAGTGCAATCTCTTTATGGTGAAAGTGCAACTCACAAATGTAGATTTTTTTTATTACATAACTGTACTCAAAAACAAAACAGTATAAAACTGTAGCGCCTACAAGTCCACTCAGTCCTACTTCTTGTTCAGCCAATCACTCAAACAAGTTTGTTTACATTTACAGGAGATACTGCTGACTGCTTCCTATTTACAATGTCACCTGAAAGTGAGAACAGGCATTCACATGGCACTTTTGTACTGGCATTTCAAGGTATTTACGTGCCAGATATGCTAAACATTCATATGCCCCTTCATTCTTTGGCCACCATTCCAGAGGACATGCTTCCATGCTGATGATGATCATTAAAAAAAAAGTATTAATTAACTTTGTGGCTGAATTACTTGTGGGAGAATTGTGTCTCCTATTCTGGTTTACCCGCATTCTGCCATATATTTCATGTTTTATAGTGGTCTCAGATGATGACCTAGCACATGTTGTTTCTCTTAAGAACACTTTCAGCGCAGATTTGACAAAATGCAAAGAAGGTACCAATGTGAGATTTCTAAGGACAGATACAGCACTCGACCCAAGGTTTAAAAATCTTAAGTGCCTTCCAAAATCTGAGAAGGACGAGGTGTGCAGCATGTTTTCAGATGTCTTAAAAGAGCAACACTCAGATGTGGAAACTACAGAACCCAGGGCCATCCCTACCCATATGCAAAGTATGCAGCTGCATAGGGCACCAGGAAATTTTGGGCACCAAATTTCCTGGTGCCCTGCGCAGCTATTTTCTGCTCCAGCCCCTGCTCCGCCCCAACCCTGCGCCCCCACTCCACTCTCTCCCCAAAGTCCCTGCCCCTGCTCCACCCCAGCCCTGCCTCTTCCCAGCCCTGCTCCACCCCAGCCCCGCCCCTACTCCCCCCCAGCCCCGCCCCTACACCCCTGAGGACTAAAGCAGGGCCGGGCCTGCACTCACCGGCAGGGGGAAGTGCAGTGACCCGGCCCCAGCTACGCCACTGGGGGGTGGTTCCCACTTGCCCCCCAAGCCAGCCCCCCCCGGAGGCCTGGGCACCCCCACTGTGGGGGGGCTGCATAGGGCCCCAGAATAGCTAGGGATGGCCCTGACAGAACCCAAACCACCAATACATATCAACCTTCTGCTGGTGGCATCTGACTCAGATGATGAAAATGAACATGTGTCGGTCTGCTCTGCTTTGGATCGTTATCAAGCAGAACCCACTATCAGCATGGACGCATGTCCTCCGGAATGATGGTTGAAGCATGAAGGGACATATGAATCTTTGGTGCATCTGGCATCTAAATATCTTGCGACACCTCCTACAACAGTGCCATGCGAACGTCTGTTCTCACTTTCAGGTGACATTGCAAACAAGAAGTGGGCAGCATTATCTCCTGCAAATTGTAACCAAACTTTTTTGTCTGAGCAATTGGCTGAAGTAGGACTGAGTGGACTTGTAGGCTCTAAAGTTTTACATTGTTTTATTTTGGAATGCAGTTATTTTTGTACATAATTCCACATTTGTAAGTTCATCTTTCCTGATAAAGAGATTGCACTACATTAATTGTATTAGATTAATTGAAATATACTATTTTTGTTTTTTACAGTGCAAATATTTGTAATAAAAAATAAAGTGAGCATTGTACACTTTGTATTGTGTTGTAATTGAAATCAATATATTTGAAAATGTAGAAAACATCCAAAAATACTTAAGTAAATGATATCCTATTGTTTAAAAGCGTGATTATTTTTAATCATGCAATTAATCACGATTAATTTTTTTAATCGCTTGACAGCCCTACTATCTGTACATATGTATTCTAATCTGTAAAAAGACTTGTTAGGGTGTTATCAAAAGCCCACAAAAGTCAATGGGAGTCTTTTCATTGACTTCAGAGGGCTTTTGAAGTGGGTGCTAAAATCTGCCAAGTGAAAAGTTGTAGCGAGGACTTTGTCCTTCCGAGAGCTGCACTGATTTACTGTAACTTAAATATGTGGACACTCTCAGAGCTGCTCTACACTAGAGTTATGTAGTTTAACTACATTGCTCAGGGCTGTGAAAAACATCACACCCTGTGCAATGTATAACCAACCTAAGCCCCCATGCAGATGCTGCTAGGTGGAAGAAAGAATTCTTCCATCCACCTGGCTACCATCTCTCAGAGAGGTGGATTTACTACAGCGGTGGAAGAATCACTTCCATCGCTCTAGTCAGTGTCAACACTAGAGCGATGCATCTGCAGCTGGCCCACTGTAGTGTTTCTAGTATAGACATATCCTTACTTCGGTTTAGCTTAAAGACTCCCTGATTAGTAAGCTAAATACAATAAGCATAATTTAAACCAAAGTAAGAGCGTTTGCATGGCCTTTTGCAGATTTAATTAAACTGGCTTAAAATCTCACTTATTTAAACTGCATAACTTAAGTGTGCTGACAAGCCCCATGCTTTTGGGTTGTGGAAAGGAGTGGGTAAAATGGCATCTCCTTCAACCAATTTAATTTGCTCCTGCCAGCTGAGTAAGAAGCAAAGATACCTAGTCTAAAAACTGCTAGTGTGTGCACCCTAACTGAAGGCATTTCAATGTAACCATTGCTTGTGTCTTTAGGAAGGATACTGTTCCAAGAGAATTGCTGATTTTCACAAGATCTTTTATATCCAGAATCGTTACCTACTACTGCCATTTCTGATGGTGAATGCACCATCTGTTTGACTAGGCTTAGCAGCACTACACAACACTTGAAGATAGAAATTGAATATATCCAAATGAAATTTTAGGGAATTTTTTTTTAAACGAAAACCAATCAAACCTGGAATTAAGGACACTGAATTTAAAGTCTACTCCGGCTCTACGCGTAAATGAGATCATTACTGACCGTAGATGTTTGCACAGCAATATCAAGACCTAAGTAATACTACACACAACAACAACCAACAACAAACTATATTAAAAGAACCTCAAAGTTGCAAAATCAATCACTCAGACACTAGGAAACGGCAGAATTCTGGATGCCCACAGAATTAAAAAAACATTTTGGTGCAACTGAAATGTGTTGTTTAGATTTAGACCCTTGACAATGTTTATATATTAATATTTTTATAAAATATAAAGTTTCAAAATGAAAAATCAAAATGTTTCAATCTGATCAGGAACATTCTGTTTTGACTTTATCAAAATGCTTCATTTTGATTTTTTTCTAAACAAAATTATTTGAAACCAGCAAGTTCTCACAGAATATTTGGAGGGACTGGCATTTTCCAGCAGAAAAATATTCCAGCAGAAACTTTTTGGCCAACTCTACTCTAAATACATACAAACAAGAGGACCAAATTAATGTTTCACATGCAGTCTTAATACTGGCATTTCCCAACTGTTAAGTTTTTGACTCTGCAACCTTAATGTTCTTTCAGCCTAGTTTTGTGTGCATAGCTGCCTAGGTTTTTAAAAAAGCAACTGAAAACAGAAATCCTATCATGTGACATCACAGACACCTACATGGTTCTTTGGCATGATTAAAATGTTTAGATTTCAAGAAGATTGGGTTCCATTCCAGGCTTGAGGAGCATGCTGTAGCAGGTACCAACCTCCACTTGTTTTCTTCAAGCAAGACCCATTCTGCCCTCTTGCCTCCAACTTGTCCCAATCCTGTTTCTTTCCCACCCTGGGCTCCATATCCAAGTCCCATTCTCCTCACCTAGTTACTCCATGTTTCCACTTCTCAGGCTTCTCATCCCAGTTCCCATCTTCTTGCCCAGCAAGTCCTACTCTCATCCCTCCAGACACCTCTTCCCAGTCTCCCTGCCACTCCCACTCCCCTTGCCCAATCATTCTGTTTTCCCACAGCCCTAAGCTCTACATCCCGTCTCTTCACCCAGGCAGAGATCCCTCCCTTCCCCAGTTCCTCTAGCAATCTGTCTCTCCAGTCCCCTCCCACAATGACATTTCTCCACGCCCAATTGGTTCCTAGTCCAAATTTTTCTCCCAGTGCTCCTCATCCGAATTCAATGCCCCCCCAATACTCCCAGTCATCTCACCATATCCTGGCTCTCCTCCTCCCTCATCTCTGGTTTAGTCCACTTTTCTTGCCCAGCCAGTTCCAGTCTCACCACTTCACCCACCCCAACTCCCAGTCAGTTTCCTTCCCCACTCTGCCCCATCCCCCAGGCTCCTTGTCCCAGTAACTCCCCTTCCCATAGGGTCCATCTCCCAATCTACTCCCGCTCCCTGCTTGGGTCTGGCTCTTGCCCGCTCTGCATTCAAATCAGTCAAGATCCTCCTTCCAGTTGCCTGGGGTATCCAGCAACACCGATTAACAATACTAGTTCAGAAAGTCGGAATAGTGCCACCTATTGTATCCTGAGCTCCAAACCCATACATATTCTAGGATTTCCTCCTTGAAGATTTTGCATCCTATTGCTTGCTAGACATGACCCTGCTTAGCTTGTGGGACCAGACAAGAACAATGTGGAATGGTTACATGATACTGACAACTCTACATGAACATTTTAGGATGGATTTGAATTCTGCAAGGAGTTTCCATAGCAATTGTAATTCTTCATTTTTACATAGATGTTCTAATCTACAAGATCACAATCTTGATTTCAGTTTATTGTAAGTGATATCAGTGGTTTCTTTCCATCTCTAACGTGATACTCAGAGGCGTGCTACACAGAAATTAAAATTGTACTGTATCCGTTTTAACTAGTGCCTTTAAGCACAAAAATCAATTTTATACAACTTTTTTTAAAAAGTCACATGGAGGGCGTTTATAACCTGTGCAACAAGATGCAATTAAAGATTTGCTTATACGGAATTGGGAAAAAATGGAAATAAAAGACATTTGAGCCCTTTTTAAATCCATATTGAACTGTGAGCATAGCAAATTACAACACAGAAGTCATATTTTCAGGGACAGCTTTAGCCCTTTTCCAGCAGCAATCTGCCTGCCATTGCCTTGGAAACTGAACCAGAGGAGAAGAAAGGGATCAGGGTTGAAAATTATGGTGGTGGGGGCAGGGCCACCGAGAGCGGGTTCGGGCCTCAGTGAAAAAAGTTTTTTGGGCCCCCCAGCAAGGGCGGACGGGCTAAACAGGGCAGACGAGGAGGGGGGGAGCCAGAGAAGCCGGGCCCCCTTCCGGACCGCCGGGCCCCAGTAATTTGTACCGGCTTCCCCCCTCTCTCGTCAGCCCTGGGTGGGGGGGAATCATTTGATTGCTTTCCCTTAGGGCTTAAATATGAGGTAATAGCAATACTAAGGTAATAAGGACAGAGTTTATGAACAGCAAGTTACAAAACTCTGTTGAATGATTTAATGCATTTTCAAACTGTAATGAAGAAAACGTTAAACATCTAAAAACAATCAGCAGAATACAAGTCAATAAAAACAAGTAGTTTCACATATTTATAAATTCAGGATTTTTTTCCCAAAAGAAATTGGCTTTCACAGACTTAAACAACAAATAAGAAGTTTCACACCAAATTATTTTCACTCTAAAGTATGTACAGAATTTGAGTCTGTGAAAACCAATGTGCACTCTTATGGGGAACCCCCTCCTCCCCGACGCAAAAGATCTTTGAGTTTGTCCAGTGATGCATCCAAGTGAAGTTCTGCATCAATAATGAAAATATATAACAGCAACTTTCCTCCATTTTATGAAATGTTGGATATAATTAGTTCAGCATTGATTCTCTCTTTAGAACACTCCCGATTCCATGCATGGCCAAAACTGAAATGTTCAGTCAGTGTAACATTGTCCACCACCAATCTTTGCCTTACTGGAAGGGGAAATTTATGGCCTCAATATTACATCCAAGTAGTAGACTATATAAAAGTTAAAAGATGGTACAGTCATTCAACTGATTAAGAATCAGTCTGCTCCTGAGAACCTCTCTCTAGCACCTTGGTTGGTTCCTCCACTCCATCCCCAGAGAAAATAAGTTAGTGTATACTCCTTTCTGAGGTCGGAGGTTGATCCCTCTGGTGATATAAAGGTCAGCAGCCACTGGACGCAATGACAATTAAACTGCATATAATCCAATGGCCCTGTGTTACATATGTATATGTTAAATACAGTTTAGGATAGTACGATCACACTATTAACCTTTCCTCCAACTTAAGTTTGTCAAGTCCATGCAAATGAAATGGTTAATCATTGCTCAGGATACTAGATATGGAGCAACCTGGAATTGCTCTGATTCTATTAGCAGGAGGTGCACATGGCAAAAGTGTGGTTTTTTTTTTTTTTTTTTAAGTATCCAGACTGCATCCGTGCTTATGTTTCTTTTCCTTCCTCTCTAACAAAAAGATGTTTTAGTCTTGTTTGTAAAAAAACATGTCTGCAGCCCAACACCAACCCAGTGTGTATGCCCTAGAGAGTAAAAAAAATCTGATGAGAGTTTAAATTTAATCTTCCAAATTGTTAGAAACAAAAAACTACTTGACAATTACCGTAGATACTGTGACATTGTCCTTTAAATAAAAGTCTTCTGATACCAGCAGTTAAAGCCTACAGCTGATCACCTGAACCTTTCACTAGCAGGTATGGAAGTGTGGCAATTATGAAAGACTCACGGTCTAATATATACTGTAACTCAGAAAAACAAGTGTTCGGAAAAAAATCAAGCTACTTGAAGACATTCTGCTCTATGAAGTCGCCACATACATTCTCTTATAGTGTGTCTCACCCCTTCTTATCCTTTCATAGTTTTATGCTTCAGCTTACTGTTAGGACCCAAATTTTTTAATAATTACTTAATGGTGCACTTATTCTCCCCTCCTACTCCACCTCTTTGCCTTCATATACTAATGAATGAAAGATATGGTTAACAAATCAGCCTCTCAACTTCAATCTAAACAGTGCTGTAGAGGACTCAAGCTCAGCTATTGTTTCATATAATCATAAGAATGTAATTAAAAGATCGTAATACTGAATATCTTATGGCAATCAACTTTAAACATCCTACTATATAAAAAGACACCATCTAATTACTTTGATCTTTCATCTTATGCTGTGATATGTCAGACAGTTAGGGGCAGCTAAAAGGTCTGTCTGAAGCAGCCTTCCTCTTCCTTCTGAAAATGTCAGCTGCCACATGCATTTGCTTATTTGAGCAACAGCTGGCAATAACAACACAATGCCAGCACAACAAGGCTAAAGACAGTGAGGAGCAAAGCCAGTGTAAGATCACTTGGGAGTAAGGAGGGAAAAACTACAGAATTATTATTCCCTCTGGAATGGAGAAGGGACTGCAGCAGCCCTAGTTAGAGCTGCAAGAACAAAGATGACACGTGATGTTTATCTGTGGTATTGCTCCATTAGCCTTAAGTATTAATCATCTTAAAAACCATATTTGGCATAATTGTCTTTCTTCATCTTAAAGACAGTATTTCAGACACAGACCAAAAGCACTTTTTCAAGGTTACGGAAAGACTCAACCTATCCTGACCGAAATTCATTTTTTGAGGTAGCACTCATTTACTACTTAATGCTGGCTCAAAATAAAACTAGGGAAATGAACCCATTTAAAAATATATTCATTGAAGGTGTAAAAACAAAATTTCCTTTCTGGGTAGGTAACCAAAAAGTGTCAAATCCTTCCTATATAAGTCAACTCACATTCATAAATGGTTTATAACAATAGCTATAAACTAAAGTGCTTTAAAATTTGCTTGAACAGATTTCAGTGATTAGAATCATAATATTCTGGATTTTTGCTAGTGTGAGATGCTATAAGATTGGAAAGAGCTTTATGCATGAAGGGCAGAATGAACATTTTCTTGTTCTTTTTCAAGAGAAATGTGCAAAAACATCCTGAATGTTTTAACGCAGCATTCTGTGCACACTACAAGAGGTTGCTTGCTTTTTCTCTCTCAAATCCATGTTATTTCTCCGGTAACTAGAATAAAATTGGAGTTGAAGTTACAGTACATTGCAGCACTAAAAATCATACTTCAGACAGATGCAAACAAGAAAATGTTTACCATGATACTATTACTGAAATTCACACTTCTTGAAGTTCAGCCCTGCAGATTCCTTTTAACACAAGGCAGATATGTAAAATTATGGAAAATGCAGTAGACTATTATCTATTCTTCACAATAAGTATATAAATTTCACATTAAAGTCACAAATGTAATGCCCTAATGTTCATCTAGCAAATGCTGAATAGCTTACGAACACTTATGTGCTCTATAGAACAGTGAACTCCTTTCAACTGACCAGTGGATGCTAAGATATAAAAGTTCATACACAAGACAAACTAATTTTTAAAAAAGTCACATTTTCTGTACATTACATGCAAATGGTGCACAATGTGGTAACAACAACATTTGCAAAGCGCTCCTTTTAAGGGAGAACTTTTACAATGAAGGCAGACTAATATTCAGAAGAGTCTGCAACAAGAACAAAAGTTTACAAGTCCATGGCAACAAAAGCAAAAATTCTTCCAGCATCTCATTTTTCCTGTAACAATGCAGGGATGTTGATGTTCCAGCCAATAGCCTGACGATCAAACCCACAGGTAAATAGGTTACATATTGGATGGTCTTCACTCCACGCTGAACAGCAAACCATTCTTCTATGGCCCTGTTACAATTTAAATAAATAAATTAGTATTACATTAGACAAGAAAGAGGTTTTAAATTAGCAACCTATTCACTATACTAATTCATGAGGAACTGATACAAGTGTCTGTTTAAACCTGCCAGTATCTTGAGCTCGAGTGTTTAACAGAACACAAAATGTTTTTAATTTTTATTAAAAAGTCTCAGTCACTCTCTTGCCATGCATACTTTTATCAGAAAAAAAATAGCTCTCAAATATAATGAAGTACATTTGGCAAGTTTTAGAGCACAAAGAAAATGTAAGTCAATGGTCCCTGTTCAAGAACAAGTTAGTTTGTAAAATGAAAGTTTAAATGCCATGAATGGTGTCAAGTATCAGGGGGTAGCGTGTTAGTCTGTATCCACAAACAACAAGGAGTCCGGTGGCATCTGAAGAAGTGAGGTTTTTTTACCCACGAAAGCTTATGCCCAAATAATCTGTTAGTCTTTAAGGTGCTACCAGACTCCTTGTTTTAGTCTCTGTTTTAGTCATGGGTATTTTTAGTAAAAAAGTCATGGACAGGTCACAGGCAGTAAACAAAAATTCACGGCCCGTATCTGTCCATGACTTTTACTATATACCCCTGACTAAAACTTTGCGGGACAGGGGGGGCCACCCTGGGGGCACCGCGGGTACTGGATGGGGTGTTCCAGGGGCCACCCCATGAGTGCTGGGGGGCCGTGGCCCGGTGGGGGCACCATGGGTGCTGGGACAGGTTCCCTATCCGGCTCCTGGGATGCAGCAATGTTCACCTCCTTGCTCCATGTGCTGCCTCTGCTCCACCCTAAACCCCAGTTCTGCAGCTCCCATTGGCTGAGAACCGCGGACAATGGGAGCTGCAGGGGCGGCACCTGCGGGCAGAGGCTGCATGTGGAGCTAGGATCTGAGGGAGAGGAGTTCTTGTTGCCCTTCCGGGGAGCCCCTCCACCAGGTAAGCACCACCCCACACCCCAATCCCCAGCGTTGAGCTGGGGGGCCAGGGGCTGAGACTTCCCCAGCAGCAGTCTGTGCGCCTGGCCCAGGGGCGGCCCGCGCTGCTCAGACAGCTCCCAAGCCAGCCACATAGGCTGCTGCAGAAGTCACAGAATCCGTGACTTCCGTGACCAACACGGAACCTTAGCTATGAAGTCTGATGTGGATCTCTCGGAATATCATGAAGAAAATAACTCTGTTTAGAAAAGCAGGCCTTGGACATAAATAACTTTCTACAGAAAGTTTCACAATAATTTTACTATGACTGTACAGATCTGTGCTGCTGCTACTAAAGTACTACTAACCTAAAGGAGCATTTACAGTCTAGAAAAATCTACATCCTGCAGAGAAATAATTTCAGAGATTTGTAAATATGGTTTCTCCAGAACAGCAAGAGTTCTGAAGGACTTTGTTCCTTTTACTTATTCCCTGTAAAAATGTATCTACAAATTTAACAGCAAGAGCATGAAACTATGAAAAACTTTCAATCCCCACCCCATTTCTATAATCTTAAATATCTATCAAGTAGCATGAAAATCCTCAATTTAAGTATTACATCCTTGGTTGAACTGCTTTGCTGCGATCTGCTTGAATTGCTTTCCTGATACATTTTAGAATTAAAAACAGGATTAATGCTATATTGCAAAATGTTTTTTAGTTATACCAAATACAAGACAGAAACTGACCAACACCACTTCTCTCTCAAACACTGTCCCCTAAGAGTGTGTCTACCCAACAACAAAGTCCTGTGGCAGAGCGTCACAGAGCCCAGATTAACTGATTCGGGCTTGCTCTACAGTGCTAAAAATAGCAGTGGAGATGTTTGGGCTCAGGCTGGAGACCGTCCCACTCTCACTGGGCATCAAAGCCTGCGCTCCAGTCCAAGCCTGAATGTCTACACTTCTAAATTTAGTCCTGTAGCATGCGCCCAAGTCAGCTGTCCCAGGCTGAGACACACTGCCATGGTTGTTGGTTTTTTTTTTTGCTGTGTAGATGTACCCTAATAGGGATCCTTTGGTCTCACCTGAAAGGTAAGTTCTTCAGCAAGACAGTATCCCTTAAAACCATGCTGGGGCACTGGTAATACTGGCTTATATGAAAGAGTATCACCAACTGAATCACCAGCACCCTGGGTCCTACCTAATTACTGATCTTGCTCAACCCAGAAGTCTTAATCTACTTTTGTTTTTTAAAAAAAGTATTAACAAAAGTTACTTTCTGTAAGAAAAATAATAGCAGCCTGTTCAGTGACATTCCAATGGCTCTGCACTCACGAGAGATATGGCTTTGGTTTCTGATCATTCATGCTCTTAACCAAGACGGGCTAATACTATTGTGGAATCATATTAGTCTCATTGTGGGAGAAAAATAAGGTCTCACAACAGCTACCCCTCAAATCAATTAGCAAGCAGTCCCAAACAGAATCCTTGCCATCCCTCAAATCACAAGGATCAATACTGTAGGCTGAAGCATCAAAAAACCAAACCGAAATACTGACACTTCAATACTCCCTTCCCTGTTCCTTATGGTTAAGCTATTCTTAAAACCCTTCTTTTAAACTGTGTAGCACTGTTTTACAGCTGTTGCATTCCACGCCCAGAGTGGGCTGCATTTCAGTGGCAAGTGATGTGATTTCTATACATGTACCTTCCAGGAATGTTGTGAGATGCAGAGTTTGTAACATGCTTTAAGGTCCTATGGAATGCTTGAAAGATGCTATAGAATTGCAGTATTAAGTAAGTTTACTCTAATTTTAAATGGTAGCTATTATTAGAACAAGTGACTATATAAAAGTGGCACCTTATTACTCAGATCTATTTTGTGTCTATTATCAGTCATACTAGCTAAATTTTTCATGACTGTTTTTACTACATTATTCAGGTTAACACTACAGCCCCTAGACAAAAGGAGAGAAAAATGTTGGGTTTTTTTTTTAACCTACACATCAGCTCTATTGCCAAGTCCCAAGTACAAAATGGATACTACCACAAGCATGGGGAAAAAGTATCACTATCAAAAACTTCAGTTTGCAGGATGGACAGCAACATTTTTTTACTTGTAAACTAAACAAATTTAATAAGCAATCACTGAGAGACCTGGAACTTCAAGATGTTATGTAGTCAGTCATTTCTCAGAGCAGATCCATGTTCTAAGATATGCTCTACATTTAGACTTCAAGTGGTATTTAAGCATTCTTCACTTCATTTATAACATTGAAAAAAAATCAGAAACACTTCAGCACAGAGAAGTCAAGGTGAAACCAGCTAAACTGAAGATATACATCATACATATTTTGTGGATTCAGTAAAAAAAATAAAAAATTACAATATATTAATTTATCTGTTCCAAAGTTTGCAAGGAGATTTACCCAAATTTAGAAAACTCAAAATGTTTTGTATTAAATGCTAATTTTCAGTAACTGATAACATTTTCAGTCCAGAAATTCAGCTACCTGTCTGTTACTGCGAGGGAGCCGTGCTAATCGCACTCCTGACATGTCGAATAATCTAACCTGACGGTTGTCATGTGGAAGGGCAATGATTCTTTGGCCAACACTTACATTAATCCTGCACAGAAAAGATAAAAGTAGGTTATGTACAAAACTGAGCCTGACAAATAGGACGTGACAGTACAAGACTGAGTTCATTGACAGTGATGTGGTTGAATATTTACTATTAAATTTAACAGTATAATGAGTATATTACAGCTAAGTTTTTTTTCTTGGAATAAGCTTGATCATCTATGGCACATGCACATGGATGCACAATTACCACCAGAAATTCCAGGAAAGCAAAATGATCTACTTTTTAAGAAGGCTTTTACAAATCCAACCCAAGCTTTGTTTTCACTCTTGATCATTGAATTTTAGTTCAGGTTCAATACATTTTAATTGAAATCTTTTAAGGTTAACTCAATTGATTATTTGTTTACCTGTTCACTGCAGAGTCTGTACGGATAGTAGCAATAGGCGATCTCATATTTTTCAAGTCCCAGACTTTTACAGTACGGTCATCACTACCCGAAACAACATTGTCACCCACTGTGAAAACAGCTGATGTCACGGTGCTAAACAATTGGGAGTAAAAAAGAATAATAATCAAAGCTTCAGGAAGAGTTAAGGAACCTTGATTTCAAGTTCTTCTGTTAACTATTCTTATGTTCTCTTAAATGTGTAATTTGCAATAGATAATTTTAAACCAAAGTGACTAAAACTTAAGAAAGTCTTCAAGTGAGAGACATCAGACTTTGAATAAACTGTCAGTGGAAATCAGGGAAGCCAAGTCACATGGGACATAAAGCTAGATTGGACAAAGCACTAGGAAAAAAAAACATTGTAGAAGAAAATGTTCCACTGGTACAGATAGACTAGAGAAACTAACTGGTCATAAGAACCGCCATACAGGTGAGACCAATGGTCCATCTAGTCCAGTATCCTGTCTCGAACAGTGGCCAGTCCCAGAGCTTAAGTAGGAATTTTGGAGTGATCTACCCCATCCTCCCCTTGCAGTTTCTGGCAGTCAGAGATTTGGGGTCACCCAACCACAGGGTTGCATCCCTGACCCTCTTGGCTAATACCCATTGATGGACCTACCCTCCATGAACTTATCTAACTCTTTTTTGAAACCAGTTATGCTTTTGGCCATCACAATGAGTTTCACAGGTTAATTATATGTTGTATGAAAAAAAAATATTTCCTCTTGTTTGTATTAAACCTGCTGCCTACTAGTTTCATCAGGTGACTCCTGGTTTTTGTATTGTGAGAGAGGGTAAATAACACTTCTCTATTCAGTCTTTCCACACCATTCATGATTCTATAGACCAGGGGTCAGCAACCTTCCAGAAGTGGTGTGCCGAGTCTTCATTTATTCACTCGAATTTAAGGTTTCGCGTGCCAGTCATACATTCTAATGTTTTTAGAAGGTCTCTTTCTATAAGTCTATAATATAGAACTAAACTATTGTTGTATGTAGAGTAAATAAGGTTTTTAAAATGTTTAAGAAGCTTCATTTAAAATTAAATTAAAATGCAGAGCCCCCCAGACTGGTGGCCAGGACCCAGGCAGTGTGAGTGCCGCTGAAAATCAGCTCGCGTGCCATAGGTTGCCTACCCCTGCTATAGACCTTTAACATATGTCCCTGTCCACCCTTGTCTCTTTTTTAAACTGAACAACCCTAATACTTTTAGTCTCTCCTTGTACAGAGGCCGCTCCATGCCCTTGATCAACTTTGCTGCCCTTCTCTGAACCTTTTCCAATTCCACTATATCCTGGTGGGGGGCACTGTGATTTATATAGTGGTATTATGATATTTTCTATCTTATCCCTTTCCTAATGGTTCCTAACACGGTTAGCTTTTTTGACTGGTGCTGCGAACTGAGCTGAAGTTTTCAGAGAACTGTCCATGGTGACTCCAAGATCTCTGTCTTCAGTGGTAAAAGCTAATTTAGAGCCCATGTGTATATATGTGTAGTTGAGATTATTTTCTCTAATGTGCATTACTTTGCACTTATCACTGTTGAATTTCATCTGCCATTTTGTTGCCCAGTCACCCAGTTTTGTAAGATCCCCCTGTAATTCTTCAGTCAGCTTTGGACTTCATGATCTTGAATAATTTTTTTATTTGCAAACTTTGCCACTTCACGTTTCACTCCCCTTTCCAAATAATTTATGAATACACTGAACAGCACAGGTCCCAGTACAGAGGACCCTGCTGTTCACCTCTCTCTCTTGAAAGCTATCTTTTGTTTCTTATCTTTTAACCAGTTCCTGATCCATAAACGGACCTTCTGTCTTACTCCATGACTGCCTAGTTTCCTTAAAAACCATTGGTAGAGATCTTGTCAAAGGGTGGTTGAAAATCTGAGTATGCTACATCAATTGGATCACCCTTATCCACTTGCTTGTTGACACCTCACAGAATTCTAATAGACTGGTGAGGCATGACTTCCCCTTATACAAAAACTTTGTTGACTTTTCCCCCAATAAATCATGTTAATCTACATTTGATAATTCTGTTCTTTAGGGGAGAGGGATAGCGCAGTGGTTTCAGCACTGGCCTGCTAAACCCAGGGGTTGTGAGTTCAATCCTTGAGGGGGCCACTTAGGGATCTGGGGCAAAATCAGTACTTGGTCCTGCTAGTGAAGACAGGGGACTGGACTTGATGACCTTTCAGGCTCCCTTCCAGCTCTATGAGATAGGTATATCTCCATATATTACTATAGTTTCTACCAATCTTCCATCTCTAATTTTAGTTATCAAATCATACCATCTCTAATGAAGACCTCTGCAGTCAAGCTGGTCATCTTTCCAGAAGATAAAGTACTAAAGTATTCATTAAAATGGAATGAATACTACATTTAAAGGTAAATTGAGAAGATTTTAATCTCCCAAGACCCAAGTTTCTATATTTTTCCTGCCAAACTGAATTTTTGTACTGCTTTAGTCATTTGTATTGTCCACATCAGGAAGAAAATTAAGCTCCTTTAGAGACGTCAGATGAAGTTAGAAAATGTTTTAGTTTAAAATGTTTTTAGATTTTATTGTACACACGTAAGTGTAATGGTATATAGACACATTTATGGGTGCATTTCAGATACTACTAGAAGATTTGACATCAGTCATCAGTTTTCTCCACTTGCTTTATAATCATATAGCAAAAGAAATGGTAAATGATCATACTGGACCAGGTCATTTACTGATACTTAGGATCTGACCCATTATACCTAAATCTGTGATGTGATAACAATATATATATACATATATTCACATACACACACACCCCTTAAAGGAAGAACAATGTTGCCAAGAAAGGTAAATACAGAATGTCTAATATATTGCTGAACGCTAATGGAGGATGATAATGTTATGAAAAGTGACCATAAAGGAATACACATTTAGTTGTTAAACTTGAAATGACAGATCTCAGGGGTTTTGGCCTATTTCTTCAATTTTATTTCATTAATACATACACAAATTCTCAACTAAAAATTTGTTGGCTAGTTTCCACCTATCCAATGTGCTCAAGGCATTTTCTTCCCTCTCCTAAATCATTAAAGTATGCTTCTCAGCTCAGTTTCCATGGATGTGATTTAATGACCTATCCTGTAGCTGAGGTCAGGCACATCAATTTTTTGGAATTTAGTAATTTTAATTTAAGGTGTCAGTTGTTCCTGTCATTTCTGTTGTACTGTGAGAATTTGATTTCATGTCTATTCAGACTACTGATTGAGATTAGCACTATCCAGGTCACAACGGACCAGTTTACGCAAGCCCTCTTAATTTAAATTGACATCAAATTAAACTCTAATTAGGACTCAACTCCACTGTATTAATGATACAAAGTTTCTTAATGCACTATTAGAGTGCAACTAAGCTATCCAGGGAAATTTACACATCATGAATCAAAGGTGTTCACAACCTAATCTTCAGAATTCCATGCTCCCCAGGACAAAAATAGCGGCATCTATGCACCTACACAGTACTTTGGGGTCACAAATACCGAAGATACAATCTGGCTCCCACCGACAAGAGCAAGATGGAGCCCTTGGACAGCAAAGTAATAGGTGCCCTAGATGACTGGGATGAATACCCTTTCATGGTAAAATTACTTCACTATTGGGCTAGAGAGTTTTATATGGTACATGTCTTTTCCATACCATGCAACAGAGTTAAACAAGTAGAAAATCTTTCCTCCAAAGTATAACCTACAAATACATGGTTTCTGTATGATGCTACACTAGCTCTTTATGCAACCAAGAGACTCCTCAGTAGTAAGTTTGTCATAGGGTTTCCCCAAAAGCCACCCAATGAGATTTCCCCCCCTCCACCACATGAACCGTTCCCCTCCTGGATCTCTTCAATGGAGAGGCAAAGAGAGTAGGTTTTAGACACATGTAGTGGGCCCATACCAGCTGACTTGGGCTTGTGAGGCTCGGGCTAAGCGGCTGTTTAACTGAGGGTCCCAGAGTCCAGGCTCCAGCCCAAGCCTGAACATCTAGACTGCAATTAAACAGCATGGGCCAGTCACAGGTTTTTAATTGCAATGTAGACATACCCAGAGAAGCTGCAGTTGCCACCACCTCCCTGCAGACAGACAACAAGCAGTAAATTAACAGAGCTTAAACTACTGCTAGATAAACAAGTTTACTAAGAACCAAGCCTAAGTTTCTTTAAGGTGGAACGCATTCAGTGAAACATTTAAATTGCTTGTAAATTAAATTCAGAAATGGGTACAAATAATACCATTGGCTTAAGAGTGTGGGCCGATGCTGCGCTGTTCTCATGCAATTCAAATCATAGCTCATTTGAAACTCCCTACTATTCCAATTTGGGGCTTTTCTTGATATGAGACTGGTAAAAATCACATCAAACTGTAAGGTTCTTTAATTTAGACAAAATAGGAACAACAAAGGCCAATGTTTTTCAGTTATAAACTAAAACAGAACTTGAACTCAGGGGGTTTGCTGAAGCAGCCAGTTAATGTGTTAGCACCGAAGATTTGGAGACCTAGAAGTAAAAAATAAAAAATTTTAAAAAAAATAAAATCAAGATTTAGCTGCACTGAATACAAAATATTAATGTAAGAAAAAAAGGAAGAGATTAAGTAACTTCTCACTTTTTCTGTTATTACTGGCCTTTAAGTGGTTCTAACCAAGTTAAAACTGTAGTTAACATCCCCTTGGCTAAATTAATAAAAAGCATCAACAAAAGATCATTAGACCCCGTGTTAATGAAATGCTAAAAGACATTAGGTTTTTAATAACTCAAAAGGATGACAGGCATTGTAGGACAAAAAACTGGCAAAGAGGCAGTCGTCTTATGACACCTTAAACTGTGGGTCCCACAGGGAGTTTGGTGTGCTACTACTGTTCTCCAGGAAAGCTTCAGACTCTGCCAAACCCCAGCAAAACTCATTTATCTTGTCGTAGCGAGCAGCCGAGCATATACTTCCAGCTGACAGCGTGGCACTTTCTCACCACACACCACTGCCTGATCTGGAACATTCTGCTCCCTCCGTGGGTCTCAATCAACGGAAATACTGTGATGCTAGCACTCCTCATTAGGACTAACAGCTGTCTCCCCAGTCACACAGAGACACAAAACTATTTTGCATAACAATCTGCTGAAATTTCACACACAGGAAAAAAAATGATGTTGAAAATGTTGGACCATGAAATGCTGATACAGTATGCTTTTTGGCACCATATCAAAAAAAATTAACACTATAGTTTCCTTTATTTGCAGTACACACTATTTTATGAAGTGTTAAACATATAACAATAATACAGCTTTCCATATCGAGGAAGATGCCTGTATGGTCTTGAAGACTAAATATTTTGTGAGAAGTTATGACCAGGTACTAGGGTTTCGTTCAGGCCAGCCAGTTGAGTTTCCTTCTGCAATTGGACTTACAAAGACAGACAATGTGGACATCGTGATTAACTGATTTATTGCTATTTAATAAATAACTACTCAGAAGTGTTATTTTTATACAAATGCAGTATAGTTAGTCGGTCGGTCCCAGGATATTAGGGAGACAAGGTGGGTGAGGTAGTATCTTTTATTGGACCATTTTGTGCTGGTGAGAGACAAGCTTTCGAGCTTACACAGAGCTCTTCTCCTGATTACCTTCCCCAGACCTGAAGAAGAGCTCTGTGTGGCTTGAAAGCTTGTCTTTCTCACTAAGAGAAGTTTGTCCAATATATAAACATGGTAATATCTTTTAAAGTACAAGTTATAAAACCTAGAAACATGACAGTTGAAAAAAAACATTTTCTCTTAGATAAAAAGAAGTATTTCTCATTGCACTTATTCTCTAGATAAATTTAGACTAGAACCCTTCTAGCCAAGTTGGATGTAATTTTTTCCCCCCTAAGAATAGCTCCAGCACAGGACAAACAAAAAACTATTTAAAAAGTAAAAAAGCCAGTGCACATCTACCACTAACCATCGGCCGAGCACTCCCTATCTGACCATCATAAATTAAAGGGCTAGGCTATGACAGTTTGAATACAACCCAATAGTTATACCCCCAAAATATCCTAAACTTCCTCCTTTGTCACTTATTTCCCCACTATTTTGTCACCCCAGGAGTACATCCCTGATGTGTTACTGCCCCTTTACATGTCCTATTAGTAAACTGTAAGCTATTCAAGGCAAGGAACCCATCTCATTTTATTCCTGTCATGAACACGTTTTAAAGTAACCACACAATTGCAACCCTTCAAAAAACGAACTAGGTAAGTTCATGGAGGATAGGCCCATCAGTGGCTATTAGCCAGGATGGGCAGGGATGGTGTCCCTAGCCTCTGTTTGCTAGAAGCTGGGAATGGGCGACAGGGGATGGATCACTTGATGATTACCTGTTCTGTTCATTCCCTCTGGGGCACCTGGCATTGGCCACTGACAGAAGACAGGATACTGGACTAGATGGACCTTTGGTCTGACCCAGTATGGCTGTTCTTATGTTAGAATTTCTTGGCTCATTTTCTAGATTCACAAAAAAGGCTCTCTTTCAATGGTGTTTCTAGCATGATTGATTCTTATTCTAATTCAGATAGTATGCATTACTGGTTATTCCATAGTATAGCAATAAGATACGAAATAATTATTTAGAACATAAAGGAGATTTCCTGTAACAACTCCTCCATATTCCTAATTTTAATGCAATTATAACAAATGCTGTACACCACTATTATAGAAAATGACTATTAAAGCACTTTGAGATTATTTATTTGATTATACTCTCTGGAAAGACATAACGATGTAAGAAAATGTCTAGTTAAAAATTCAGTGTAATGCGCCCAGTAAAAACCAACATTACATATTTCATTATTTAAAAGTAGAGAAAGTACAGTTAGACAAATTTAAATTCTAATTATAAATCTGTATATCTCAAATTATAAATTTGAAATAATGTGCTAAGTTTACATTTTAATATTTTCCCCATTAGTTTGGTGACAATAGTAATTTCCCACTGTAAGCATTAATTATTAATTTCAAATTAGTTTGGTTTACAAACCAAAATGTGTTGTACTATTACAGCAAAAGTGATGACAATTTTTTATTTTCCTTCATTGGAGTTGTTCCAAGTCAGTTGAAACGAAATGAAACGAAATGAAAGGAGAGAAATGTGTCCATTTACTGACAGGGAAGGAAATGTATGATCTTTTCCATTCATGTGTATCTTAAATATCCTAAATCAATTTAAAATCTTATCAAATGCCAAAATGTTGGTCCACTTATAAATATTGTCAAAACTGGTACAAATAGAGTCTTTAGCCCACCTGCTGGTGAGGCTTAATGGCCAGTAACTGTCTCAACTGTCAGTTTCTTTTTATTGCAGTTGCAATGAAAAACTAAAGAAACTATTATGCCCAACTCTACAGAGAAGATGGGGAAGGGTGAGCACATAGGGAATATGTCAAATACTTGTAGTAATTCTTGTCAGAAAGCAGTAGGAAAATGATATTCCAGAGCATATACTGTATTAGAACCCAATATAAAGACTCAACATCTCCACAGAGGACTCTAAAAAGGCAATAAAAACTAGGTAAACAAGCTTGGAAATTATTTTTACACAAGTGCGTGGGAAGAATGTGCAAGAACAAGTAAGATACCACAACTCACAACACTGCACTAGAGACATCCAAGATATGTTGGCCATACTATCCAGAAATGTCAGGAAGCTATCGGGGAGACACCCTAAATTTGGCAAGAGTCAAAACCATACTGCTAAATATACAGTGTATAGACAACTTGATACTGCTGTTTTGCAATTTGCATGGAACAGTTGTCTTAAGTTAGCATCACTGCACGTTGTCATGTGCACATGCATATGTCTAATCTGTGAATGAACATCTAGAATTTAGATGTACAAGTTTAGGACCCTGAAAGTGTACATGGAAAATCTGACTCTAGAAGATTCAAGGTTCAGGGCTAAGAACTTATTTTCAGTGCTCAAAAAAGTGTGCCAAGTTCTTTACAGTACAGACAAAAATACATGGTCCCTGTCCAGAACACTTAATCTATTTACAGATGAGTTGCGAAGCAGAGTAACAAAAACAAACAAAACGAAGGAGGAAAGACGAAGGGTTACAATAATAGGATCATACAGGTATTAATTAGGGGTTTGAACAGAACATGAAACCAAACATTTTAAGAAAAAAGAAAAGTTACATATATGAACACTTGACCAATTTCTTATGGATATTGCATTAACAGAGAGGGTCTTAATGAGGTTATATGAGAAAGCAGACTGGCAAACCAGGAGGGCATTCCATGCACAGGGACAGTAAGTAACTACGCAGTCATAGATGAAGGAGAAATGGAGAACAAAGCCTCAATGCTAGCATCACTAGCAGAGTGGAGGAGTGGGAATAACCTTGAGAAGTAGACACACTTTAACCAGTTGTATTGGTGTCAACTTAAATCTGACTTTGCAATGTTTCATTTGTGCATAGGCCTTGTCCAGGTCCTCTGCACAGAGGTGAACTTCATTCAAAAGCACATAACCAGCAGATATTTCCAGCAAGGTTAGGAATTACATCTTAGACACGTTCATTTGGAAATTTTCATTGATCAAATACTGGCTGAAGTCTCCAATATCCAGGATGGGTGATATTGGACTTTTGGTATCAGAAAGTAGCTGGAAAAATACACAACACTTTGTAGGTAGCATGGATTAGACATTTTTTGCAAGAACGGAATGGATTTTTCCATCATTTGATATTCCAGATAGAACTGTACTCACATGAGCTTGGTGGGAGAAAATTGGTGGGCTTTCCCAGATGCTGATTCAGTATCCCTCAAAAATACTTAGCACCCACAGGTCTCCAAAGATTAGGGCCAATGATGGTAGAAGGTTGATTATCCTCCAGGTCAGAAACTGATTGCTTACCAGTTCTATAACCTTTCATGAACAAAGGGTTGGTACTGCTTGGGAGCATGGGGCTGGAACCAACAAGGGTTATTTGCAAGATGTTCTGGACACCCCTGAATTCCTACTACTGCACTAGGCCCAATTTTAATTCTAAATACTGAAAAAAAAAGACAAGGGTTGGATGATTGCACTCAGTTGACAAAGGGTGGCTTTATTAACATGTGTCTTTCAAACCCCAGAAGCAGGTCCTCTACAAGAAAGAGGAGGTTTTCTAGTTTCTGCTGAAATTTTTGAGACAGCCCCAAAACCTGTAGTCAATGTACGCCTAAAAGCATAACTCCAAGGCAGCCACTCTCATTTTTGTAACATAGGCATCAGAAGCTGCCTCATTTGATATTTGTTTCCAGTCCCCTCATTAATAAGGGTTTTTAAAGTCCATTTCTCTTGAGGAAATGAAATTTAAAGGCTCTCTTTCACAGAAAGAGAGACTCCCAGAGTTTCACAATTTCTTTTCTAATAAAGCTTGGTATTTTTTGCCTAGAACCACCAGAGAGAATTAGTATACTGTCAAACAGGAGGGGTCACAATTTTCTGACAGTTTCAAACTTTCACAATTCTCTTCCTCACGAATGGTTCTCAGTTCCAGTGTGATTTTATTAGCTAATCTCTCCTGAAGAGCTAAAGATCCTGTAATGATACTTTGGGAATCGGAGATAGGAACTGAGTACAGACAGCTACATAATATTGCAGCTGGAGTATGAAAATAGGTAAGCTGGTAATGGGAATTACATGATTTCAAAGGTCTGACCTCTGACTGTAAAACAATGGAAGAGGACAGATAGCATTTGTCTGCATGCACTGTCTTTGAGGTAGCTATACTGAATGATGGAAGAATTGGTAGGAGCAGGCTGGAAGAACTGTCACAGATATGAGGAGTTCACATGTACTTTGAAGGATCAAGTATGCCTCATTTCTGTGAGGAGTTCTGCAGTTTGCATCAGCAGCTGCACACGGAGGTAGTCTTGTTATGGGGATTGTCAGCAGTCTGGTGGCACACATGACTTTGGTCTCTGGTACATAGTGAGGGATACGCAGAGGCAATGTTTCTGCAGGAATCCTCAGGTCAAGGGTAAAGGCATGGTTTGTGTGGAGTAGGCAGGCTCAGTGTGAGTCTGACAACTCATGTTGACTATGCCTAACCTAACCCCAAGTTTTGCCTTAGAGCTAAGGTGTTAGACTTTGTCCAAGTACTCTGTTCCCAGAGCAGTCCATAGCATCTGTAAGGGTGTGTGTGTTATTGGAATGTTGGGGCATCACTCGAAGAGGGCAGAGTAAGGTTGTGTTGTAGAGTAGCATGTGCCTTAACTCTATTTCCTGGTTTTCAGAGGTGCGAGCATATCTGAATGAGTCCTGTGAGGGCTTGATACGCTACTGAGCAACCTTAACTCTATGTTAAAGTTCTTTGGCATTTAAATTCCCTTTGTTTACAAAAAGAATTTTTTTTCCTCAACAGCCCCATCGGTCACAGCCCAGCTCTCCCTCTCCACCACTTCTGGCTCCTTAGCGATGATTATCCAGGTAACTGAATGCCACTGGCTGTATGTTATTCCCTTCACTGTTCCTGTATTGTTTCCTGTTTCTCCACTTGTCCCAAACAGCCTAGTCCTCCCTTCTCAACCCTCATCATACAGAGGCTGGTGCTGGAATGAAACTTGCAAGCTGAAGTGCTAGAGTGAGGAGGCAGGTATAGTGCAGGGACAAGCAGTCAGTGGGGACATGTTTTGAAAGAGGACAGAGCTTTCACGGCATGGGTGCAGTGAGGAGTTATGAAGGATAGTGCTGAAGCTCCCATCTCCCACTGAACAGGTCTTTTCCTTCCCTTCCACCCCACTCTTCCCTGCACAGTTTCAGTACCTCCAACATTCTCCTTCTCCCCATTTCCCCTTCCAAATGCTCAGGCAGTGCTCCAACTCCAATATTCCCTCCATCATACCTCCACAATTTGAGTCACCATGTGGATTTTAGAGCACTCAGCAGCTCTCATTCAAGGCTTCTGACTTGATACGAAACTGTATTTTAATTAAGAAAAAGAAAGTTACCTTTTCCATAACTGGTGTTCTTCGAGATGTGTTGCTCATGTGCATTCCATATTAGGGGTGTGTGCTCGCCACATGCACTGGTGCTGGAAGTTTTTCCCTCAGCAGTATCTGTAGGGGCCCAGCTCTGGCACCCTCTGGAGTGGCGCCCGCATGGCGTGTTATAAGGGGTGCTGCCAGCTCCCCCCCACTATCAGTTCCTTCTTGCCGGAAACTCCGACAGTGGGGAAGGAAGGCAGTCATGGAATGGACATGAGCAACACATCTTGAAGAACACCAGTTACATGAAAAGGTAACTGTCTTTTCTTCTTTGAGTGCTTAATCATGTCCATTCCATATTAGGTGACTCCCAAGCAGTACCCCTGGAGGTGGGTATGAGTTTATGGATGCACAGATTGCAACACAGCTCTGCTGAACCCAGTGTCGTCCCTGGCCCCCTGAGCGATGGCACAATGTGCCGTAAATGTGTGAACAAAGGACCATGTTGTGGCTCTACAGATGTCCTGGATCGGGATGTGCGCCAGGAAGGCCGCCGAAGACACCTGCGCTCTCGTCGAGTGGTCTCTGACAATCAGTGGTGGCAAAACCCCCACCAGGTCGTAACAGGTCCTTATGCACAAGGTAATCCAATTGGAAATCCTCTGCAAGGACACCGAGTGACCCTTCATTCTATCCGCTGTAGCAATGAAGAGTTGAGTCAATTTACAGAAAGGCTTGGTATGTTCTAAGTAGAGAGCGTCAGGATCTCCTGAGTTGCTTGAAGGGCCTCAGACGTCACTATCTGGAGTCGCAGGCAAAGCATGGGGTGGGCTGCACTGCTCAACTTGAGCTGGGACCCGACTTCCTGAGGGGAATGTTGAGCTGCCCGACACGGGACTTGGCTCTCCCCCTGCCCTTTCTGTTCCCTTGCGGGAGGCAGGAGATCTTCTCCTCAGTGTCTTTCTTGGCTTCTTAAGTGGAGCCGTGGAGGGAGACCGGTGCCAGCTCGCGGACGGCGCTGGGGGAGCACTGCGCACGGAGGTCACACTCGGTGTGGAGTCGGACCACGGTTCCAGTGCCGGAGTGAGTGCCGATTCCATTAGGAGTGCTCTTGGACAGATATTGTGCTCCATCTTCATCCTAGGTTTGAAGGACTTGCAGATACGGCACTTGTCACTTATGTGCCCTTTGCCTAGGCACCTTAGGCATCTGATATGTGGATCGCTGACCGGCATAGGCCGTTTACAGCGAGAGCAGGGCTTAAAGCCTGGGGACTGGGGCATGTCCCGACCCCCAGCTGGGTCCCGTCCAGGATTAACGAAGAATTCAAGAACTACTACTAAGGATAACTAAGAAACTACTAACTATATAACTATTTTACAGCATTTCAGTTCGCAAGAACACAGAAAGAAAAAATGCTAGCCAAAGCAGCAGATGTACCAGCACCTTCACACACTGCAAGAAGGAACTGAGGACAGGGGGGAGCCGGCGGCACCCCTTATACCAAGCCATGCAGGTGCCACTCCAAAGGGCACCAGAGCCGGTCCCCTACGGATAATGCTGAGGGAAAAGACTCCCGGCACCGGTGCATGTAGCGAGCACACACCCCTAATATGGAATGGACATGAGCAAGCACTTGAAGAAGAACTAGAACATACAAAATCAACATGGCACATATTAAATGAATTAAAAACTAGTTAACCGCAAATAGGGAATCATCAAGTGGTTTGTTTCTAACAAGGTCCTCAAGGATTGGTTCTTGGCCCTATGCTATTTAATATTTTTATCCATGACCTGGAAGAAAACAATATCACTAATAAAGTACACAGATGATCAAAATACTGGGGGCATGGGAAGTAAAGAAGAGGACAGATCACTGATACAGAGCAATCTGGATCGCCCGGTAAGCTGGCTGCAAGCAAACAATATGCATTTCAAAGCAGTCAAATGTAAAGCATGTAGGCCATACTTACAGGATGGGACTCCTATCCTGGGAAGCAGGGACTCTGAAAAGGACTTGGGGGATGACAGTGACTAATCAGCTGAATACAAGCTCCCCGTGTGATGCTGTGGCCAAAAAGGCTAATAAGATCCTTATAAGGAGCATAAACAGAGGAAGAAAGAGGAGTAGTAGTAGAGAGGTTATTTTACCTCTGTATTTGGCACTGATGCGACCACTGTTGAAATACTCCAGTACTGTCGTCCACAATTCAAGAAGGATATTGAAGAATTGGAGGCGAGGGTTTAGAGAAGAACTGTGAGACAGATTTAAGGACAGGAAAAAATGCCTTATAGTGAAAGACTCAAGAAGCTCAATCTGTTTAGTTTAATAAAGAGAAGGTTAAGAGATGACTTGATCAGTCTGTAACTAACTACATAGAGAACAGAAATTTGATAGTAGAGGGCTATTCAATCTAGCAGACAAAATGCAATGGCTGGAAGCTGAAGCTAGACAAATTCAGACCAGAAATAAAGTGCAAATTTTTAAACTGTGAAGGTAATTAACCACTGGAACTCCTCACCAAAACAGATGCATTCTTTGGAAGTAAGACTAGCATTTTATCATGTGCCTAGGATATCAAGTCTGGAAGTCTGATTTAGTTACTTTTGAGAATTGCACCTACTGATTTCTCTTAATTACGTCTGGTTTACATGGATCAAACATGAATGGTAGTCTAATTTTTCATTATGTTACCCTTTTAAGAGAGAGAGAGAGCAAAAATTCAAGAAGTATTTTTAATGTAGAGTGCTTTTATAAAAATGTAACATGCTCTAGAATTAGCTTAGCACATGTGCAGCATTATAATAATTCAATGTTCAACTTGAAAGACTTAGGATAGCTCTCAGGAAACATGTTAGCTGCAATTTATGATTTTAAAGATGCTCGAACAAAAATCATGTGACATTACACTTTGAACACAAGTGATTTTAAAGACTGTTTTCCTTCAGTGGGGACAGAAAGACTGTACTTTTAAGCCATGTTACATTGAGTTTTAATATTGTGCTAAAAAAAGCTGTTTATGGTAACATCTAGTTTAGATTCCCTCCCTCATGCATCTTTCCAATTTTTTTAAACAAGCAGCTGCTTGATGCATAAACCTATCTAAAATAGAGAAACTGTAGTGTCAGGCCTAAGCGGCTAAAGCAATGGATGTTTGAAGAGAATCTCATTCTGGTTTGTTTTCTCTTTTCCTAAATTTGGGACTCTTCTGGAGGCTGAGTGCCCAAGTATTGTCATGGAACATTTTCAGCATTTAATAAAGGATTATGGTGCCATCTGTTGGAAGATGATCTGAAAGCAGTTTGAACAAAATATTGCAAATATTTAACTGTAGGGCTCTGTGATGAACACTCTACATGGCATAGGTAAGAAGGGTATTCAGAATACCTCTGAATTATAATCTTACAGAAATTCACATTTAGTCTCAGATTACTTACTATCTCCTACTGATTAAGATGACCAAGCAGATGCTAGGCCCCATCTGAACAGGAAGTGCAAAGTTTTACTCCCACTTTAAAGATAAAAATGACTGAAAAAACATTTCTTCTGATGGGGGAAGGAAAATGTATTTCTGATCCATGTACCAACAGGATCCAACAGTGGTTTTGAATCTCAACCAGAACAAGTGGGAATAACATCTGTGACTTCAGGAAGAAAAACACAAAAGTGGCAAATTAAATCATTTACATGAATACTATCTATTCCTCGCAATCTACATCACCCACACTACTTTTATATACATACACAGTCAATTCTTAAAAAGTACTTGTATGTTCCCTTAGATCATTTAGATAAAAATAGGTTACATATTCCCAAATTGATCAACCTATAAATAGCATGACAGTTCTTGAAGATGTTGTGTGAATAGTATCTTAGGGAAAAACATTCTGGAATACACGCAGGGAAAAAGGAGATTGCTCCAGTCACCCACCCATCAACTGACACTTAAAAAATTGTTAAGAAACAATGCTAGAACTGCAAGCTTTGATGATTCTACTTCTGTCTTCAACCAGCTTACAAAACTGGTACTGACTAGGAACCACCAAGGACCAGGTCAAACAACAAAAAACTACCCACTCCCAGAATTTAAAGTGACACTCTCTCAAGAGAGCCTGTAGTTGTTCAATGGAACCAGCTACACAAAGGGAACTGTTGGGGATGAAGAAGAAGTTAGGCCTACCTAGATTACCATCAAGGAGTACTAAGACTTTAGGTAAGACAGACATACAAGCAGACTGAAAATCCTTTTTCTCTAAAAGATTTGTTCCTACTGCTAAACAAACAGTACTTCTGATGTAAGAAAGCTTATGGTCACTATATACCACTGGTCAAGACTTCCAAAGGGAAGAATCACAGGTGCCTAACTCCGACCTCTGGGTGATAACAGTGGATACACAAGTACTCCAAACCATGACGTGGGCTACTAGTGGGAGAACTGCAAAATTCTGGATAGGTAAAGACACAAGAGGCCCAACACCTGATGGGCTACACGGAGAGATCACAAGGGGGACAGAGGTGCAGCTAGCCCTGTCACCATGACAAATGCACTATTCCTTTTAATGTGTGAGCCTAATAAAATACTCAGTGCTACAATGGGATTACTTACACCTGCATCAATTCCTTCTGTTATACCTCATTCCAGAAAGCAAAAGAACTGCTCTCATACTACATAATGGGAGCAGAGCATACCCAGCTGTGCTAGCACATTGTGGGACTTATGTGCAGCACATAAAAACAGACACGGACCAGAAGTATGTCATCTATGAACTACGGAGCTTTCCTCTTGCAAGCAAGCTTAGGATATCTCTCAGGTATAATATCCTGCTTAGAGCAAAGCATCATCTCTTCCACAAAGTATGAATTGTAAGCATCTCTAGGATCTAAGGCTGTAAAAGCATTCTTCTGACATAAAAGGTACCAAAAATAAAGTAGATAAAAATATAACTGATATACAGGAAAGTAAGAGTTTTTTAAATTAACTATTGGCAGGAGAGAAAGTGCTATATCAAATCAGTAAGATAATGCTGACCAAACTCTGATGCAGGACTCTAAAGGTGACAAATATGCAAAAGAATAAGACACAAAAAAAGAGAAGACAAATGGAGACAGGAGTGGTAGTTGAAGCTGAAGGAAGAGTGACCAAAGAATGGTCAAAAGTTGTCTCTAGTGTTAAAAACATAGCCCCCACCACAATCTGCAATAGTTCAGATGGTAATTTTTCATCTTCAATCTTCTATCCTTTTCATCTTTTCCAGCCTCTCAAGATCCATGCCATTTGACATCATGAAAGCATTAATTTTCAAATCACATTTCTTCCCTCTACGCTCTGTATGTATAACCTGTGAGTATTAAAGCACAGGGGGAAGGAGTATGAGCAGCACAAAACCTAATTCCTCTTATGTATAGGCCACCATTAACAAGGCCACAGACCAATTCCAGCCCTCAGGCCATGGTTCAGTCTACTCTACTGTAAGGAAAAAACAGATCAGTAAATGGCTAATTGTGATACACTGGCACCCATCAGAGTTTGGAAGTCACACTCTTGAGATAGTGTATCTGAGTTTGAAACAAGGAGGTGGGCACTTACAAAAACTATTGATATAGCAAAATTTCAAATTATTATTAAGCAACATGGAAATATCTAATTGAGAATAAAAGGAAACTCCTATTTAAGTCAGTGCTCAACTTTTGGGAAACCCTCCCCCCATACACACACACCTTCTGGTAGTCAAGCTTTGCTTTCAAACTTCGCAAGCAGCAAGGGCTTTTAAATCTATACCACTTTCTAATTTGGGTAAGGTATTTAGAACGTTTGCCTTCTGCTTTCCTCACCTCCCTCATCATTGTTTTACTTCAAAAAAAGGTATGCTTTGCCACCATATTCAGAGACTCATACAGCTACTTCTGCTTATCTTCAGTAGAAGCCAGCAGATCAGCATCAAATCCCAAAACTCATCAAAAAGGTGTTAAAACATATCAGTCATTTTTGATAGGTGAAACAATGTCTGAAATATTTGCATGCTTCTAATTTGTAAGTATAAACTGTGAAGTTAAAAATGACTGCAAAATGAAAAAGGAGTATAGAAACTTAAAATGTTGTCTTTAATTTGTTTTCTTGGTTCTGTACAAGTCACCTTTATTTCACTGTTAAGATTACAACAAATAAGGGACGGGAAATTTCTCTTAATCAATATTTTACAGCAGTGTTCCTAAACTACACACAGCACTGCTTAAACAAGAATTTACAATAAATTTAAATGTAAAGAGTATGAACTACTTATTAAAGATGCCTAATTAAAAAGAGACCTATTGTGTAAGCAACAACACAGCAAGTGCAATTATTGCTTTTTTAGTATTTAAATGCCACAGTATTACATTTGCAGGAGAGTATTAAAGGGGTTCTGTGAAAGGCAAAGTTTCCTAAACTAACACAAAGATGGTCTTAATATCACAAAAAGTACAGGAATCTTTTGGTACAGTTTATCAACTCAATACATTCATCCCTTCTAAATATGTAAAAAACCTGTGAAGCAACTGTCACTTACTCTGTGTGGCCCTGAAAGACATTCACAGAATGGATAGAAGGATCTCTGAAATCCCACAGACGGAAGGTTGTATCACGTGATGATGTCACCACAAGACGTTGAGTGGGATGTGTACAACAATGGGTTAGCTCTTGGTCATGCCCTACAACCACAGATGAGAACATATAAGGTAACGAAAACGCAAGACTTTTCATTTCCACAAACATTTGGAATGAAATGCTGATCAGACACAATTTTTGCAAAAACAGTAAAAAACAGTAATTGGTCTGGTAATAGTAATTAGTAATGTTACTGTTGTGGTAGACATTTAGAGCTGTATTTGAAAGTTATAATTTAATGAATAGTCATTTCATCTGACCATTAAGTAGTCATATATTACTGCTACCTGAAGTAGCACAGGTATGAAAAATGAAACTGTTAAGAAGTACTAAGAAAAACTGCTGCACTAAGTTTCAAAAACAATTGCTCAATTTTATACATTTTAACACATGCTCAAAGGAGAATAATTACATGTTCATGGCATTCAATGAATTAATATCATACATAAATAGTGATGTAATATTTATGCTCCTCCTTGTAGCTAAGCTTTATGTTTAAGTCTCTTCCTGCCCCCAAAAGACACATTACTCACCCAGAAGATTGTGATGTTTGGAAAGAGTGATCATTACTAAGAAACAAACCAGCAATCTTAAAAAGCTTTCATATAAGCAAAGAGATACCTGTTAGTGAATGGACAAGTTCAGATGTCTCCACATCATACAGATTTGCTGTCCTATCCCAGGAAGCTGTTACAGCTTGCTTCCCTCCAACCAGCCAGTCAGCTGCTATGACTACTCCTTGATGGCTTTTCAGGGAGGTTAAGGGAGCTCGGATAGTGGGACAGTCACTGGAACCATCTCCATCTCCATCAGGTTCATCTTTATCTGAAAACTCAATTTCATCTTCCCCAGACATTTGCTGTTAATCACAAGAGTATAAATATGAACAATTTTTCTATTTATTAATGGGAAGTTGTACTTCAAAAAACAACAACACTCTCCTGACGTAGCAATACCAGCAAAAAACCCAACAACGATACACAGACAGCTATACATAGGGGAGATGGTTTAACCGTAGAGTATTCCTTTTGCTGGCATAAGCTGCATCTCCACTAAGGGGCTCTCTTGGTATAACTATACCAGTATAGCTGTTCCAGCAAAGCCTTTGTAGTGTGCATTACCAAGGGGTAGCCTACTATATTTCACTAGAACTTATGCAGCTCTCAGAAGACACTGAGCTGTATATTATGATTAAGCACTAAATAATTAGGATAAATAGCATTTACAGTATTACTGAGGGAATGTAGGGGGAAGCAGAGGGGTTGAAGTCAAGTATGTGTAGAGTCACAGAGAGGTGTAAGGGGCAAAGTCAGGAGACGGGAGGATGTGGAGGCAGAAAGGGGTCTAGGAGGAGGCATCAAGTCACAGTCACCATAGACCTTGCTCCTCCGCATTTCTTACTCCACGTGGCCTGTCTGCAGCTGGTGTTTAGGATCCCAGTGCCTCCCCGACACAAGCAACTGCTCCGCTTCCCATCCCACAGCAATTCCTGCGCCTTGTCCCAGCTACAAATCAGATCCCTCCTGTATCCACCAGCACCAGGCAATGCTGAGCCTCCTTTCCTGGGGGTCTGTGGTTGCAGGAGGAAGGCAAGGGCCAAGCACTTCCACCAGGGATGGCTGGGCTCCTGATCAGCCCGGTGGCTACATCCCCAGGACCACTCTGACTTGGATTGCACATGGTGGTGGTGCCTCCTCCTCAACTGCAGTTTCTCCCCAGAGGGCTGAGCTTTGGGGGTTCCCTCGCTCCCCATCGAGTCTCTGCATCCTCCGGACTCCAAAGCACACCAAGCAGCTTTCTGGGGACCAAGTCCAAGCCTCTCTCATTTTACTTTCACTTTTCCTGACAAATCCCACCACATAACGGAACAGGACTCGATAGCACCCAGGGCCAAACCACATTCCCAGGCAGCCCCCCAATAGAGACACCCCAGCATCTTCCTACCGAGTTACCAACACCCCCAAGATCTGGGAGGTCAGAGAGATTCAGAATCCTGAGCCTTATAATGAGCTGAGATCAAACACCAGACACTCTTCTCCCCTCACACCCCACTCCTCCTCCACACACTGGGCAAGTCAAATGTCAGTCTGTGAATTTTTGAACTTCCCCTGTTCTCATCCACAATCATATTGGGGTTTGGTCTCCCATGCAGAAAAGGCTGGGGATGCAGGGAAGACAGGTGGGAGTAAGCGAAAGCATCCAATTTTAGTGTCAATCCATGAAACACACAGCAAGACATGAAATTAATGTGCGCGCACACAGTGCAGCAAGGTATGAGAGAGAGCCACAAGACATGGGATCAATGAATGGATGGTGTACACATACCAGTTAGATGTAAATAACGTGTATAATTTTTAAGTGAGAGTAATGAACCACTGAAACAATTTACAAAGGTGCTGGTGGATTCTCCTTCACTGACAATTTTTAAATCAAGACTGGATGTTTTGGAGATCTGCTCTAGTAATTGTTTTGGGGAAGTTTTATGGCCTGTGTTATACAGGACATCAGACTAAATGATCACAATGGTCCCTTCCAGCCTTGGAATCTATGAATCTATTACCCCTTTAACTCTTCAACAGACCTTTACTTACCCTTAGTCATCCGCCCCCGCAATTCTTCCCTGCTATCTTGGTCATACCAAGAAAAATCCTGCAATATTTGTAATCTTTAAATACACTGTTTAGTGGCCAATCTCTTGTGAACAGAGATTTTCTCATTGTAGTGAAAGTATAAATAGACTTACAAATTTAAAATTAGTACTGTACCACATCTATTCTTACCCAGCAAGCACCTTACACAGAGGAAGACCTGTAAGAGGCTATCAAAGCATCTAGCTTTACTTGTAGTTTATGTTAAGTAATTACAAGTTTACATTAATTACTATATCAGAAGGTCTTGCCAGGGTATGTAAGTCTAAACGTACATTTCTTTTGACACAAGCGCAGCCCAGTGTATGCAGCAAGAGACTGGGAGCCAGAAACGCCAAAATTCTATTCTTCATTCTGACAATTCCTTTTTTGGCCCTGGGCAAATCAACCTCCGTGCCAGAGGCCTGGTCTACACTTAAAATTTAGGTCAACATAGCTACGTAGGCCAGGGATGTGAAAAATCCACATCCCTGAGCGATGTACCTATGCCAACCTAACTCCCAGTATAGACGCAAACAGGTAAATGGAAGAATGCTTCCATTAAGTCTAGCTGCCATTGCCCAGGGATGAGATGTTCCAACACCCATGGAAAAAAACTCTTCCTGTCAATGTAGGCTGTTTCTACACTACAGGGTTATACCAGCATAGCTATGGTACTGTAGCTATTCCGGTATAGCCTTCACAGTGTAGACATCCCCTTAGTTTTTTCATCTGCAAAATGAAAATACTACTTTCCTAACAGATTTGGATGCTAGGAGGAGCATTTGTATATCTCTTTGAAAACGAAAAGTGCCAAAAAAAGTAAACCACCATATATAATTAAAATTTTCACCTTGAGTTTGGTAAAAATTTCCACCCAACCTTTGCCACTAGCTAAACTCACTGGGGAAAGGGGCTCTCTCTCTGAAAATCTAAAATAGATCCTTGCAAAACTTGAAAGGGAATTTATATTTGCCATGACAAATCAGTGAGAAATTATCTGAAATGGCCGGCATTCAGACAACTAAAAATGGAAGGTTACAATAGAAATACTGACAGTGTTAACTGCATATTCACTCATTACTTGACTAAGTCACATATTAGCTCACTATTATGTTTTGCCCCTAAGTTCTGGAACTAGGGTATAGGATTCTTTGCACAGAAATCCACTAGCAAAATATCCAGTTTAAACATACTTTTACACAGCTTTATTTTTTAAGTAGGAGTATTTGGTTTGATAACAAGTTAGAGGGATTGATAAAAGGTTATGTGGTTAACAAAAATCAATAAAACACTAGCACTTTGGGCCCCAAATTTCAGTTATTAAAAAGGTTTTAAATACCTTTAGAAGCATTTACACTGAAATTTTAAACATGTCAAAGAAACTGTTGGAATGAAACATTCCTTTACAGTTTTTGTAACCAAAACACTGCAGCACAAGTGCATGAGAATCAGAGTTAAAACACACTAGTCTCACACATCAGAAAGCCTACTGTGCCATTATCGCACTGACAGTTCCTACATACCCTAGCCTCCAAGGACAGACTGGACATTAACCTGTACACCATCTAACCTACCCTACACATAGGTCGCAGATATCAGAGTGGGCCTGAAATCCAGAAACACTAGTACCATAGACCAGAAAGGTGGGTGAAGATACCTCATACAATGGAAGACCATACGTTAAGTTATACATGCAACAAAAAACTAGGGTTTCTTGGGTGGTAGCTGGTACATTTCAGGCTAAAAGGAAATGTCCACACAGCAAAGAAAAACCCATGGCTGACCCAGGCTCACGGGGCTCAGGCTGCAGGGCTGTTTCATTGCTGTGTAGACTTCTGCGCTTGGCTGAAGCCTGAGCTCTGGGATCCACCCACCTTGCAGGGTCCCAGAGCCCAGGCTCCAGCCCAAGCCTGCAAGTCTGCACAGCAGTTAAACAGCCCCACAGCCCGAGTCAGCTGGCATGGGTTTTCCTCTGCTGTGTAGACATACCCAAAACGTATAGCACATTCAAATACATTGATGGAGCTTAGTCTCATTAGATTTTGTCTATCTGGCAGTTCAAATAAAACACTGCACCAGAATCTGTACAGTAGAACACAGCAGCTTTGTGGATTAGCAAAATTAAGTTAGCAGATGTCTGTTATATAACTATATAAATAACTGACAGTCTCTCCCTAGTTCTTGGCAAAGATTTAATAGCAAAAGACTGAAGTGAGACCATAATTACTAATAATATTACACTACTTTTAGAAAATGTACTATAGTACATCTGTATAATGTTTTAAAATAAAAAACGTAGACTAAAACTGATCTATACTTACTAAAATAATGAAATACATAGAGGCATTATCCTTATTATATTCGCTCTCTAAGGCCCCAATTCAGAAAAGAACTTAAGCACACACTTAACTTTAAAACACATGTCTAAGACTCTTTGAAGCCCATACATAAGTGCTTTGCTGAATTGGGAGTTACGTAAGCCCAGATACTGTAAGACTCACTAAACGTGAATAATTTTACATTTGTGAATAGTCCCATGGATGGATGTATTTAAGCATTTGCAGGATCAGGGACTAATTCAGAAAGTTTGGTAATCCATAATAGGGCTCGCTGTTATTAGTACAAATTAGTGAACTTCTACTGAATTCAGTCTAAATATTGATGAATGGATACAAGATAAAGCTAAATCCTGAATACCAGTTCATTATTCATGCTAGTTAAGACTGATACATATGTGATCCATGAACAACCTACTAATGTGCCTACACAATTTTTTTTTACAAAGTGGTTAGAGGTGCACTCAACTTTAATCTTATTTTATACAACTTTATTAACAACTATATTTTGGATTACAATGCAAAATTTTACTTGTCACTATTCTGTTTAATTATGCAATTCTCTTCATTTGGAAAAAAAAAATCAATGAAGTCAGTTGCACTTTCAGATTCAGTGCTGCAATATACGGCTTGGAAACACTAAAGGAAGGCCATAGAAATTAATCTATTGACCACAGAGTTTTATAATTGTCTTTTTACAAAAATGTAACATTTGGGCCAAATTTGAGTTGAAAATTTATTTAAAGGGATAAGTGTCTATTACACTTCTACATGTAATCATACCACCTAAATTGGATGAAGTTGCCCTAGGATCAATTTTTAGTTTGTGTAAGTTTATTGCTTACATTGCAGTCTGATGTTGGCTGAGGCACGGGCAACTGTACCATATATCTCCAAATGTGAGCCGTCTGGTCTCCAGATGCTGCACAGAAATAAACTGAATAAGTATATTTCCATAAACACAATAAAGAAAATGTTTTGTTTTCACATTTTGGCTGTGCTGCATGAATAACACTTTTTTCTAACAAATTTTGGTAAGACTCAGCATAAATGGTTGTTTCCCAGGCTTGACAGTTTGCTGAGAACATGATTCATTACGCAAAAGGGGAGAAGTAATCCAATTTAATTACTCCTAAAATGAAAACATTCACTTTCTTTTAGGGAAAACATACCATTGAAAATAGTGTATGCTTCCAACATTTTATTAGTCTTCTGTTCCAAAACACTAAGATGTTACTAGCAAATTTAAATATGGATTTTATATTAGTAAAACAACTGATGTTGTGTCCTTAATGTTTTAGGAAATAAAAAGGAATTTTCTCCCCCTCTTCTTTCCCATTGTCATCCAAGGATTTTTATCATCAGACACAAAAATTAAGTCTGATTCGAAGTAGAATCCAAACCAACAAATATGTTTCTACCTTGAGTAGCTCAATGTAGCATCAAATTCTGTAAGGCTACAGACCTACCGGTTGCTGCATAAAGGAAACCTAAATCTCGATAGCATATGTGAATTAGAAACAATAGCCTCTCTTTGCATAAGGATAACTCTCCCACACCCGTGGCCTATACAAGGTACATTCCATGAGGATTTCAAGTTCATGTGAAGGTGCACAGGATATTGTGGGATCTGCTGCTCATCTATGTAATTAGGAAAAAGGTACAGGCTGGTCTCTGTTACTGCCCCTATGAGAAAGTATGAAGTGAGATGGCTTCTGGCTCATAGTGGAATCTCCAGCACATGTGGTTGGTAGATCTAGATGAGGAGTATTCTTTGGCATGTTTTAGTGAGGATTTGTGGCCCTACACTGAAATGCTAGAAGGAGGAGGATTGGTAGAAACAAGGGCACAATCAAGGTTGGTGTTAAAACTTTATCTGATAATTTCCTACCTTCAGCATTCTGGGTTTGTTTTTTTCAATTATAAATTCACTTCACACTAGAGGACAGTGTAGAACAGGGGCTCTCAAACTGGGGGTCAGGACCCCTCAGGCGGTCACGAGATTATTACATGAGGGGTCGCGAGCGGTCAGCCTCCACCCCAAACCCTGCTTTGCCTCCAGCATTTAAAATGATGTTAAATATATTAAAAAGTGTTTTTAATTTGTAAGGGGGGGGGGGTCGCACTCAGAGACTTGCTATGTGAAAGGGGTCACCAGTAGAAAAGTTTGAGAATCACTGGTGTAGAGGTTAAGAACTTTGCCATTTTTCAGCATCCCATATCTCAAAAGTGGCTTGTTTGAGCAACTTCAGATTAAACAGAAAACTCAGCTTTGGCTTTTGGAGGAAGGAAAATGAGGTTTATAATTGCAACAATATTTCAACCTTACTGCTATTACTAGGGCTCTACCAAACTCATGGCCATGAAAAATATGTCACAGACCATGAAATATTGTCTCTCCCATGAAATCTGGTGTACTTTTACCCTATACTATACAGATTTTCATGGGGGAGACCTGGGAGGGGGTCCATCCCAAAAAGGGGCTACTGGGGGGGAGGGGAGAGAGGAATCGCAAGGTTATTGTAGGGGGGCCGCCACCAGCAGCAGCGCAGAAGTAAGGATGGCAATACCATACCATGTCACCCTTACTTCTGGGCTGCTGCTGGCAGCAGCACTGCCTTCAGAGTTGGGCTCTGAAGCCACCAGCCACCACTATCCAGCCGCTCAACACTGAAGGCAGCGCTACCGCCAGCAGCAGCACAGGCGTAAGAGTGGCAATACTGCGACCCCCCCCCACCCTACAAAAACCTTGCAAATCCCCCCCACAGAACCCAGTTTTGGGTCAGGACTGCTACAGCTACAACACTGAAATTTCAGATTTAAACATCTGAAATCATGAAATTTACAATTTTTAAAATTCTATGCCCGTGAAATTGACCTAAATGGACCTGTGATTTTGGTATGGTCCTTGCTATTATGTAACTCTAATCTTGAGCAGAGTCATCTATAAATGCTAGAAAAAAACCACCACAAGATTGGCTGGGAAGAAATATTCACTTTCATAGATATGTATATGGTCCCCAGAACCCTTGTATGCCTCCCACTCTTGAAAATGTTTTTCCTCATCACCCCTGTTTAGCAGGGAAGTTCCATTATGCCCATTTACCTATGGGGAAGTAAGGCACAGAGATATTAAGTAACTTGCCCCAGAGGTCACATAGGCAGCCTGTAGCAAAACAGGCAACTGAATCTCAGTCTCCTGAATCCTAAAGCTAACACCTTATCGCTGAATCATATGAACCATAGGATTAACCACATCCTACAGATTTGAACACAACGCTGTACTGTTGTTGTTATGGCCAATGAGAAAGTTGTCACACTCATAACATGCATCAGCCACTATACAGAGAATATCCTTCCATTATTGCCTTTTGAAGTCTATAGTTGCTTCATTAATATTAAAAAGTATCATTAGTTTTTTCTTTATTTGAAGAAAATTAGAATAGAAAATAAAAATGTAAAATGGCAATGTGATATTTATTATTCCCATCTGCACACTAAGGACTACTAGATATTTCCCAAATCAGAAAAGACATGATCTCTGCACCAAAAGCGTATTAAATTAGAATGAGTTAACAAATCGTAGGGAATTGGAGAGGGAAAGGTGGGGATAACATCAAAAATATCTGCTACTCAGCAAGAGCTAACACACACTGTTACAGTAAAAAGAGTGGTTTGTTTTTACTTTCTTATGACAAACACAATGTATGAAACAAAAATTCTACATACCTGTAAGAGCTACTTGCTCTGTTGGATGGAACTTTATAGAATTTACTGCGTAAAACAAAACCAAATTTTAGGCCAAAGTTACGGGGAAAAATCTTTTAGAAAAGAAGTCAGCTTAAATAGTAAAAACATTTGTAAAGTAGTGAAGAGTCAAATTTTATCCTGAAGGCTTCTAATAAGATAATAAGGTGATAAGTAACAGTCAGCACGGATTTGTCAAGAACAAATCACGTCAAACCAACCTAACAGCTTTCTTTGACATGGTAACAAGCCTTGTGGACGGGGAGAAACGGTGGATCTGTATATCTTGACTTTCGAAAGGTTTTTAATATTGTCTCGCATGACCTTCTTATATAGAAATTAGGGAAATACAAGCTAGATGGAACTACTATAAGGTGGGTGCATAACTGGCTGGAAAACCATTCCTTCAGAGTATTTATCGCTGGTTCACAGTCAAGCTGGAAGGACATATTGAGTGGGGTCCGGTTCTGTTCAATATCTTCATCAATTATTTAGATTATGTCATAGAGAGTACATTTACAAAGTTTGCGGATGTTACCAAGCTGGGAGGGGTTGCAAGTGATTTGAAGAATAGGATTAAAATTCAAAATGATCTAGACAAACTGGAGAAATGGTCTGAAGTAAATAGGATGAAATTCAATAAGGACAAATGCAAAGTACTCCATTTAGGAGAGAACAATCAGTTGCACACATACAAAATAGGAAATGACTGACTAGGAAGGAATACGGTGGAAAGGGATCTTGGGGGTCAGAGAATCACAAGCTAAATATGAGTCAACGGTGTAACACTTGCAAAAAAATAAAAATACAAAAAAATTAAAAAAAACCCAAAACATTCTGGGATGTATTAGCAGAAGTGTTATAAGCAAGACATGAGAAATAATTCTTCTGCTCTACTCTGTACTGATTAGGCCTCAACTATGAGTATTATGTCCAGTTCTGGGTGCCACATTTCAGGAAAAATTCGAGAAAGTCCAGAGAAGAGGAACAAAAATGATTAAATGTCTAGAAAACATGATCTATGAGGGAAGGGGTTTGTTTAGTCTGGAGAAGACTGAGGGGAGCACATAACAGTTTGTTAATTGTCCGGGTGGTTAAACACTGGAATAAATTGCTTAGGGAGGTTGCGGAATCTTCGTCATTGGAGATTTTTAAGAGCAAGTTAGACAGACACCTGTCAGGAATTATCTAGATAATACTTAGTCCTGCCTTGAGTGCAGGGGATTGGACTAGACCACCTCTCGAGGTCCCTTACAGTCCTACAATTCTATGATTCTAAAACTATTAGCCACATAAACCTACGTAGACTAGTTTATACACAAAGTTAAAAGTCAATGAGAATTGTATTAACATGATAATTTAGGACCTTCATCATGTTTAAGTGTTCTGCATATAAACTAAATAAATGTATGTATGCATGCATGCATGCCAAACCGGACAGTTTCTACGCAAAAGAATAAATGGACACAAATCTGATATCAGGAATCATAACATTCAAAAACCAGTAGGAGAAGACTTCAATCTCTCTGGTCACTCAATAACAGTCCTAAAAGTGGCAATTTTTCAACCAAAAAAACTTAAAAAACAGACTCCAACATGAAGCTGCAGAACTGGAATTAATTTGCAAACTGGATACCATCAGATTAGGCCTGAATAAAGACGGAGTGGTTGGGTCATTATAAAACCTAAACTTAATTTCCCCAATACTAATTTCTCCCTACTGTTACTCACACCTTCTTGTCAACTGTCTGTAATGGGCCACTCTCTTACCACTTCAAAAGTTATTTTTCTTCCCTTGGTATCCTGCTGTTAATTGATTTATCTCGTTAGACTGACCTCACACTTGGTAAAGCAACCCCCATCTTTTCATGTATTTATACCTGCTCCTGTATTTTTCACTTCATGCATCTGATGAAGTGGGTTCTAGCCCACAAAAGCTTATGCCCAAATAAATGTTTAAGTCTCTAAGGTGCCACAAGGACTCCTCATTGTTTTTGCTGATACAGAATAACATGGGTACCACTCTGAAACCTTTACAATGGAGTTTTCTAATAGAGTTGGGAACCTTTATAACGGAAGCCATTATAGAAAGATTAACGTGTATACATACACATACACACACACACCACTCCAAGCACCTCGTAGGCTCTTACCTGATCCAACATGCCCTACATATTTGACAAGGCACTTTCCTGTTTCTATACTCCACAGCAAGGCAGTATGGTCTACAAAGGTTAAAGCAGAAGCATGTGTAAGCATTTCAAGCATATGCAAAATTTTATTTTTCAACTACTATTATACAAGTCTTACAGTGAAAAGTGTAATTGCTAGCAGGACAAATGAAATAAGCTTCAATTGACTAAGTACTTAAAGGAAAGCTGCATTGTATTTTCAAAGTTTCCATTCACTGCAACTTGAAATGGTTAGTGTCAATTATAAAATTTAACAGGAAGCTGCAACTTTAAATCAAGTTACTTTGAGATGAGTTTTAACAGGCATGATCTACTTCTAGAAGTTGTATTCTATTACTTAGAAAAAGATGAATGCAACTATGTACCCATCAATTTTAGGATGTTTTTATGCCATTAAAAACACTGCACAACTGAAGTGATGGGGAAAAAATAAGTCAACTTAAACAGAACCCACAAGAGTGTTTCCTTCATTCACTCAAGAAGGCCTTTCAACAGATAGGAGTCCTCAGATTGCAAGTAAAGAGCATCCATGCTGATCTGTTGCGGAGATGCAACAAAAGGAGAAAGGATGTTTCTAAGTTCAATGAGGACCTAAAACACACAGGGCTTTGTAAATTAAAACAACTCATTTGTACCTAGAAGCAATAGCCAGTTCAGTCTGTGGTGCATATAGGCTCCATATACTGAAGACCACTAAGCATCTTCACATGCTGATCTACTCTCTAAGGTAGCACTAATTAGAACATATTATCCAACCTAGAAGTAACAAAGCTTTACTTTCTCAGTGCCCGTTCAAGATAGGGGCTCATATGGAGGTGATGCTAGTGTTGCCAAAAAATATTTAAGTGTGAATTGATGGCTGTAGTATCTGCCTCTCAACTGAGGAAGAATATGTATTAATAAGGTCCTCAATCTGTGATCCTTACAGATCCTTCAGCTGTTTCTAGATGCTTAAGTAGCATCAAAAGCCATGGATTACTTTCAGACACCATACAATTAAATGTATGGAAGCAATCACTACTGCACCTCTGGATCCCACAGAAACAAAGAAGAGAACTGTCATCACTATATTAATGATACTGCTTCCCAAAGGGCTCATTAACATACACAAAACCAGACACAGGCTATATGTACACAGTTAACAATAAGTCATCTCCCTCAATTGTGGTATCCCATGTGAGTACCCTCAAAGTTAATAACAACCCAAAACCACCTTATAGGACTTTTGAGTGGGAAAAAAAGGATCTCCCTAAATGATACTAAATCCATTCCTTTTAGCACACTGAATAGCCATTAAATTGTAAGTGGATCACCGCTAACACAGGGTTGACGGCTAACACCCAACTAGGATGCTTGAACTTTCCCACATATGCCCAGGCTAAACAGAATTTCAGATAAATCCATTTCATTTTGTTTAGAGAGTTTAAAATGCTGAACCTCCTTAATATAATTCTATTATCAGGGTAACTATATAAACTACTTGAACGGACAGTTAGCCAAATAAATGCAATTAAATTAAGATCTAACATAAAAGACCCATGAAGACATTCTCATATATAGAATGCAACTAAGCTTTCACTTATGCTTTAAATCTAATTACACTTCTTACTGAATCTAACACAAACATTTTGTGAGAGATACCGGAGTTAAAACAAAACATTACCAGCAGATGCTGTCCCCAACACCACTGGCTGAGTTTTCGTGACACTGACATCCCAAATACCATCCCTGTGGCCAACATACTCCTTCACCAGTTGACAGATTGCCCTTGATGTTGTAGTTTTGAAACTGGATACAATCTATAACAGCAGAGAGAACAATTTATTTTTCCTATCAATCTGCAGATAATTATTAATCACCCCCAAAAAGACAGTATGCACACCCTTTGTTAACATAAATAGATGAGATTTTATAATCAGCTCTCACTTTTCTTATAGTTCATTATTTTTCAAGAGTTTCTTGACCTTTAACTGGAGAAAAATAAGTCTTTCGATGCATCTGTGCTAGATGTTTTCTTATAAAGACAATGGGACACATTTTGTCCTGGGTTAGAATAATGCAATACAATGAGATTGCACAAATACCACAGAGCAGAATTTGGCCCAATGTCTACGCTTTCCATTCAGTTTGGTAGGAGGTCCCTGGCTAAAAGAATTTCCCTTCCCCTCCCCACAAATGGTTATGTACCTGAGGGTCTGAGGATAGCTTGTATTTTGCTGTCTGATGTGAACTGTATTGTATTATAAGTCTGGGGAAATTTGTTTCCATACAATATGTAGAGCTGCCAAAAATGTGGTAAAAAAAAAATCCAAAAATGTTGAGCCACTTTTTTCTTCAAAATTGCAAAAAAAATTCAATTAGCTTTAAATCTTTAACATTTTGCAGTACCGGTATATAAGAATTAACCAGGAAGCATATGCAGGCAGTTCTATTTGCATGATAATGAAGCATTTTTTCACAAAAGTGTCAAAAAAATCAGAGGCTAACGAAGTTATATCTGAGCCACTTGCTGGTCACATTCCCTTAGATTCAGTGCTGTTATGAAGAACTTTTTATTAAATCAAAATTAGTATTTAGATAAGCACTAACAGAACAAGAAAGCAGATAACAGAACCTAGGGGAAATATACCCATCTTACAGGAAAATAAATCATTATATTAGTGCAGGAACGCTGAAAACAATGGTGACCCATCCATATTAGGGTATCTGAATTGGATAAATTCCAGATCAAAGGGAAGTGGAGTATATAAAGAAGAGAAAGCAAGATAGAAATACAATTTGCCTTGCCGGAACATGACAGATGTCCAGAGACATGCTGAAACTAAGCATGTATAAACAGAAAATCCCCCAATACAAAGGGGATAAAAACAAGCTTTGCTCATCTATGCTGTAGGTACTACTCCTTCATTTTCACAAGCTTTGGGGCTCATTTAACAAGTGTACTATGAGGAAGATGGCACCCCAAAGTTGGATACAAACTCTGTGAATGATACATCCTGAAAAAATTCTTAACAGAAGTATAATTATGAACAGATATTTTAAGTTATGTAGTCAGACACTGGTTAATTCAAACCCTAAAATGTCTGGACTTAAAAGCAAATAGGTTCTTAAATAATTAATTCTACATTTCAGCTACAAAGAAATTCCTCTATCAGAGGTTTTACTCAGGAAAAATATTACTAAGAATGAAATTCTATTAATCTGTGATGACTGAGCAAGGCAGACATGGCATTCAAATATCACGTGATTAAAACAAAGTAAAATTGTTCCAGGAAAGAGACTTTATAAAAACAGAGAAAGCCTGGAAGAATATTGGAAATTAAAATATTCCAAGTTTTTTTGCATGTCTGTCTTCTAATGATGAAATCCTCTATAAAGTCAAAATTAAATTGTTAATAAACAGAACAGCTTCAAATCAACAGAAGTAACAATCACTTAAAGGATGCATTTAAAAGGAAAACAGGTTAATCCTCACAAAACAAGGTAGAGATTAGTAGTTTAACCATACTGCAGAATTAATCATAAAACCTTCAAGACAATCTTAAAATGCAGCTTTCAGATTTAATATACTCCTTAAAACAAAATGGAGCCATGTATGCAAAGCAGAATAGTAGAAGTAAGTTACAGAAAGAGGACTAACATACCTCTCAACTGTTTATCAAATTTCAAAGTTACATATACACACACCTTTTGGCTCTTGAGCCCACACTCCCCTCTTGAAAATGCCATTACAAAGTAACCTAGGCAAAGCAATTTTATCTTCAGTTTTGGAAAAAGATTCTGTCAGTTTAAGTTCTTATGCATTTTCTTCCCATTGTCATTAAAGTCTCTCTGGAAAAGAGCTTCAACAAGGCAGGCTTGACAAGCCATGTACTTAAGACACACCATACTTTGAGCATCTGGCATTTGCCTTCATTTTTAAAGCCCTTTTTAGTAGTCATTGCTACATGTTTCTGTTAGAAAAATCCTTAAATTACTTACTCTTCAAGACTAAGAAATCTGTAAAAAATGGTGCCCATAAGGAAGAGCTAGTTATTTACCTTGTAATTCTGTTTCTCTGAAAACCATTTGGCACTCCCCACAGATTTGATGGGTTTGTTTCAGGTGGTGTTTATGTTAGAATTCTAAGTTTGTGGTTTCTGATTTTGAGTCATGATTTTTTCTGTGCATGAGTTCTTTGGGGATTGTCTTAGTTTTCTGGAAGGAGCCTTCCCAGCGCCCCACGACCACCAATTAAGAAATTACTGTGTCTGTGTCTTCAGATTGGTGTGTGGCCACCACTGATGGTTGATTCACACCCAAGACCAAGTGATAAAAATCTTTTAAAGCCTGGGCAGTTTTTACTGTGCCACACTGAGGAGCTAAAACTCAAGAATAAGAATTCTGTACCAGATATTATCTTTACAGGAGAGATAAACCAAATCTGTTTTCCTTTGCTTTCTCCCACTTCAAACACAGGTGGTTTTATTTACTGGAATATTTTACTACTTCTTCCACCTTCATGAACTACAGTGCAAATAGGAAGCAAAAGAGTTATTCAAATACCACTGAATCGATTAAAAAAGGACTTTACACGGGAGAAAACTTTCAAATATACCTTATGTAGATATTAATTTGGGATTTACCTATTAAAAATATGCCCTGCCACTTGCTATTTAAGATATTTTAGATAAAGTCTTCTTTCATAGAACTGCTCACTCTCACCTTCTTGATCTTGTATTGACATCTTAATAGTAAACCAGTTACAAGTTATTTCCATTTCGAAAGGCGAATGTCAAAATGGCATTTAACTACACTACAGCATCAAGTAGAAAGAAGAATGAAGAACCTGATCAGTGAAGCACAATACAGCAGTCTGACACTCAAAGTGGAAAATTGAGGCTCCATTCCCTCTGACTTAGCCATGCACTTGCTATCCTACAGCATTTTGGCAGATTTTCCTATGGAGTTTGAGTGCAAGAGAAGTTTTATTTTCTTAACCAGATATTATTATGTAAATCTTTCTTGAACTTCTGTTCTTAAGCACATTATAGTTTCTTTGTTTTACAGAAGCCAAAGAGTGACTACCTTCCCACTCAAAAAAGTGACTGTTCAAAATGAGCATATTCCCACCAACTGCAGAGGTTAAACTCTGCAGAACGCAGTGGGAAGAGATGCTACCTGCTCTGCAGTCTTTTTTACTCTTCTGATTCATTGTTTTGTATCTACAAGTAAAAGCAGTAAATGAGTAACAATGAAGAGTGTAAAGTCTTCTGACATGGCACAGTTGACAGATATGATACCCATGAAAAATTATGAGATTCTGCATGTTCCACCATTCGCCACTACTTAGCTGTACATGCATATTGACACACTGGGAAGCAAAGCAGTTACCCATGAGTCTCCACCCCATATTTCCCAGCTTCCCACGTAGAAGTTGCGAGATCCACCTGCTTTGCCTAGGAAAGAATTTGAGTGCTACATTGCAAGCAATTAAGAGAAGATAAGTATTCAATACCTGCTTTACAAACAGTAATTTCTGCATATTCATCAAAATGAAAAATACTATTCTGTGACTACAAAATAGCTGTACAACTAATCTTATGTTGCCCATATTTTAACTAGCCTAGTTAAGGAATTTGCAACTTATGCATTACAAAAAATGGGGGTATATTCTCATCACATCAGTGCATGCACACTGATCCACGACAATAGGAACTATATAAAAGTCTTCAGAGAGTAAGTGAACAAACTTGTTAGAGTGAACTAAATAATAAAAAAAAAATATCCCATTCTTATCCTCTTTTTCCCCCTGTATATGAATTTTGTCTAAAGAAATCAATGCACATTAAATACAGACTTTAAAGTCAGCCCAGTGCATCATCTTACTTTTTATTTATCTAGATTATATACAAAATGTTAACTTTGAATCATCCAAAAAATTAGCAGTGTGTTAATTTTTAGCATTTACTTTCTTATACTAATGTTTTCCCAGCTTGTTGGCAGGCCTTTGCGACTGTCAGACCAATTCAAGGGTCTGACAGTATGCTTCAACGCTTCACCATACTGTATCCATACTCCCACACTAACAAGTAGTAAATGGTGCCTGTAAAAACCTCCCACAATGCCTCTCTACTCCCACAGCAGCACATAATGCAGCTAATCATGGGAACAGTTCATGTATTTAATCTACAAGGTCAGCCACCATTTTTCATTGCAAACACCTCTGCTGCCCTTCCCCAGGAAGTTACCAATGAATGACCCTCACACCAAGCAAAAAAAGAGCAGTGTGTAGACACCTAGTGGTTTGGGAATGGGAGGGAGAAAAGACGGGTAGATAAAAACACACAAGATAGACAAACACAGAAAAATAAGACCAAAAATGGAGAGAAATGTCAAAGTCTGGACATAAATCGGAAGACTGTGGCAACTGTGCAGAGAGATAGGCACCCCTTCTTGTACTATCTGCCAATTGGAAAGGAGCATGATGGAGAGGTTGGGAACCTATCCATTATCATATACTTGAAGATCAAGAATAGACAACCTGTGCTAGGACAAAGCTCAAAACCACACTACATAGACAATCAACCAGTTTAAATCAATTCAACTGCAAGGCCTTCGAAGGATAGTTTTAGAGGTCATTCCCAAAGAAGTCCTCATAGTCAAAACTTATTTAATTTTGTATTTTCAACATGAAAATACAGTAACTCTTTTGTAGTTTACACTGCCATAAAATCCCTTCCCCCATACTCCAATTTCTATTAGCCTTCTTAAAAATCGTATCTTACAGAAGTTTAGTATAGCACTTCTGTAGTGAGGGATAATTGCTGAATCCAAGACAGATACTATTCTTTACTAGGCATGTTTATTTAGAAATGGAACTATACTGCTTAACACACAATACATTATAATGTAAAAACAGCCACATTAGTCTCATAAGTACACATGAACGTTAAGGAGAGGTTTAGTTTGTCTCATACCTTGCTGGTAGATGCCTTGTAAGTGGTCTTCAATTTCTGTGAAAGCTGACTGGTACTATGACTGGCTGTTGAGACAAATAAGTTCAAAGGAAAATATTTTGGGTAAGTTAACAAACCTATTATTTGTGCAATGGTATTAATTCCCTTTAACGAAATTGTAAATTTTGTTAAGCTAAGTAGGAAAAGCAAGCTACAGAAAACCTAATATTTGTTAATATTTATCTTACCTTTTGTTTTCAGTTGTCCTTTGCTCAGTTCAGCTCCGTCAATTGTCTGTCCTTCAACTGCTAAGCGCTCATTAAGTGTATCGACCTCTCGACGTACTAACAGTAGCAAAAAAAGTTAATATAAATACGCAATTAAAAGCACATAATACTGTACTCTAAGGAATTTTGTGGTATTAAGTTATCTATTTTATGTTATGAGTCACAAGAGTAGTTTATTATAATCTTATAAAAGCAGTCTGCATGTTCTAAACAAAGACAAAATGTCATGCTGAACTTCCCAACCAAAGATAAACCTTGACCCAGGTTCCAAGGAAACTTTGCCAAACAGTCTCATCACTTCTCATTATAGTTTGCTAGCAGATGTGACTGTAACAGGACAATACCCGTAATGTGTGTAGAACCCATGCATCAAACTAACTCCACTCAAAAAATGGAAATTCAGGAAGTGAATGGAAGTCTGTGACCTCAGAGCAGTTATTTCATCCACAATTAGCAAGTCATTTCTAGGTTCTATTAAGTTATAAAGCAGAGTTTTTCCTTCTGTATGCTATTCATTTGAAGTTAGTGCATTGCTGAAAATCAAAAAGATAAAGTAGGGCAACAGCATATTGAAGCTAATAAGATTAAACAAGAACACTCATTACTCCTGGGGGAATTCTGCACTACTGTGTATGCGTATAATTAATGAGCCATATTTTAAATTGTTTGTTCAAAAAAAGCTTCTGCCAAAATGTTGCTGCAGTTCCACCTTTTGCCCACCATAGGGTGCAGTGGTGCTAGAACACAGCAGCTCCCAGCCAGCTAGGGAAGAGAAAGAGCCTGCAGAGCCTTCTTCACAGGTCAGGAGACAGGGGCTATGGAGAGACAGACAGCATGGGGGTGCTGGTGGGGGGGGTCAGACAGGGGCTCATAAGGGCTAGTGGGGGAGGACAGACTGAGACAGGGGCTGAATGGGAGTGGAGGTGCAGGTCCACATGGTGATAGGGGAGGTGGTTCAGGGACACATAGGGATGGGGGAGGTGGTTCAGGGACACATAGGGACGAGGGAATGGCTGTGTTGGGGCAAAGAGACAAATGGGGACAGGGGTGCAGGGCCATATGGGGATGGAGGGAGTGGGTGTCTGACTGGGATGGAGAGACATGTGGACAGGGGGTGCAAGGACACATGGGGATGCAGGAACACATGGGGACAGGGCAGATGTGCCTGACAGAATGGGAGAGGCTAGGAGTCAGCCAGGATCTGCATGGGGGAAGCTCCCTAACAATCCCTCCCTGTCCCCACAAAAAACCTGTTCCATACTTTTCCCCACCCATATCAAACAACCCTCCAAGTTCAGACCCAGGCTCCTTCCCAGCAATTTACCTCCCTCTCCCTCAGCTCCTCCGTTACCCCTGACTCCCCCCAGCCTTTGCACTGCTTCATGGAGTGCAGGAAATACTGTTCTGTATTGTAGTTTAAATGAATTATTATTCAGAGTTCTGTATTAATATGCCTAGTAAGGAATTTGTCAAAAAACATTTCCTGAAACTTTGTTGTCTGTATTGTTACAAACATACTCACTGACAGGTATTTTGAAATAAATGACCAAAAATAATTGAAACTGGTGTGATTGTATTGTGTTATTCTGACAAATAAAATACGCAGAACTTTAAAATATTGTGCGTGGAATTTTTAATTTTTTGGCACAGAATTCTCCCAGCAGTAATGCTTTTTATTCCTAGAAGTATCTTAATTAAGATTAACTTATTTTTAAAAGAAAAATTCGATGTTTGTACTATACATTTAATGTGTTTCATTCAAGTGTTCCATAAACATTTACTGTAATACAAAAGTAGTTTTTGCATGTAAGCATAAAAAACTATGTTCACAACATGAATGAGAATCTCAACATTACCTCTGATACTGTGTGCATACAGTATTGCACAATGTACTTTTACCATTACCTCTCTAAACTACCCACACTCACCATTTGTACTATACAAATTTTTATAAGCAGGGCTGGTAGCAGCATGGAGGAGGAAGCTGGTTGATTTGAATGTAGAGGGAGACAAAGCAGACCTGTTGGTTCAGTAAAATTGGCACAAGGAGCCCAGGGGGAAAGGGAGGAGGGACTGGCTGGACAAGGAGAGTAGGACTGGGAGCCAGTAGGTGGAAGAGGAGACATATCTAATAAGTAACTGGGGAGAGAGCCCCGGCAAGGAGACTGACAGTGAGTGCAGGAGTGTGTGTATATGGGGGAGACGGGACGGACACTGAAATTAGACAGGGAGCTTTGGGATGGGGAACATGCATGGGACGTAATGATAGGCCAGGGCGGGGACAGAGATCGGATGAAGAGCTGAGAGGGGAAACTGCGAATGGCTGGGCACAACGGCTGAAGACAAGGAGCTGGGAATGACTGGACAAGGAGACTGGGATTGGGATGAGAAGCCTGAGGAGTGGAGAGTGGGACTAGCTAGATGAGTAGAATGGAATTGAGACACCGAGCCAGGGTGGGAAAGAGAGAACTGGAACAGGGACAGACTGGAGTGGAGGGAGTGGGACAGAAGGGGTCATACTGTGGGGAAAAAGAGGGGAGAGCACAGTCCCCTCCAGAGTCTGGAATGGAACCCAAGACAACCTGGTCTCATCATTCCTCTGTTGTCAGCAAATACCTGCAAAACCCACTGGCAAAATGTCCCATATTCTCCTCTAGTGCTAATTCGCACAGAGGATGGCAATCTACTATTGCTACCAGTTACTCATAGACTCATAGACTCAGACTAATTACAAAGGTGTGTATGGTGGCTCTAAAAGTTCCAACCCCGCTAATGAATGATGTGGATGTCTACTAGATGCCAGAATTTTTTTTTTTTGGTTTGCTTTTTAAAAATACCAAGAAATTACACACACACACTGTTCAAAGAACTTTAAGGCTGCAGAGTTGAACAATCAAAAGTAAGGAAATATCAGAATTAAGGCTTGCTGTGCAAGCTTAATTTGAGCCCTTGTGTATATGCATTATGATGCAGTCTTAAATTATATGATCACATACTTTTTTTCAACAAGACCCTAGGCATTTCCCAAGTTTTGAGTGCTTGACTTTGCAACAATGTTCTTTTAATGTTTTTTGTGTATAATATACTAACTAATCAGGAAACCTCAGGTATTGCATAATGCTAATACACCTCTATCTCAATATAACGCTGTCCTCGGGAGCCAAAAAATCTTACCGTGTTATAGGTGAAACCATGTTATATTGAACTTGCTTTGATCCACTAGAGTGCGCAGACCCGCCCCCACTGAGCACTGCTTCACCGCATTATATCCGAATTCGTGTTAAATCGGGTCGCGTTATATCGAGGTAGCGGTGTATATGTATTGTGAATCCTCTTTACTAAAGTAGCCCACACTAACAAAAAATAATGGCCTGTAGACATACTAGAACTATAATCCTATCTCATCTCACAACCTAATTGGGTTAGGTCCAATTAATACCTTGATTAGAGACCTCTAAGAACACCTGTGTCATGCAGAAAGCTGTACTGCAGATATGGGAGACGGCACGTTTCCCTTCTGAGTCAATACTGAAACAATTCCCCAGTATGGTGCTAAGGAGCACAATGCTGCCCGCGTTCTCTCTTTCAGGTAAGACACAACAGGAGTCCTAACTCCTTGGGGAAAAGATCCCAAGGCACTTTTTCAGAAAAGGGGCAGACTCCAATTTAGGGATATGATTTTGGGCCATTTGAAACGTCCTAAATAAGGGTACATTACTTTCTAGCATACAGAGTATTTTATGACCACAATGAATCCTACTATAATCTAATTCCACATAGTTGTTTTCAAGTTATAAGAAAATCATACTCACATTCCAAATTTTCAATATAAAGGTTTTCGAACTCTCGCTCTATTTGCCCAAAAAGCTCCAAAAGTGTATTCCGAACAGATGAAGGAAGTTTAGTATCCTAGAGGGGAAAAAATGTTAACACTGATACCAAGTTTTAAGTTTACTTTTTAAAAAACTATCAGCAGTTAATTCTGTAAATACTGAAGTTATGATATAATATGAATGTTGCATTGCTGAGGACCAAAGACATAAGTTTTAATAAAGAAAATCATTTCTGAACATTAGTTTGTTAGCAGAGCAGCAAGCTTGCAATGCAAAAAAATCACAGTCTAACATTTACATTATTTTTCTACTGTAGCATGCTTATAATTTTCACTTAGTCTGATGCTGAAGAGTAAGACAAAATATGGTACTTCATTGTGGTGACCTGAGATTTTTAACTGGTATTTATAAAGCTATTCAATACCTATGAAGTTCTATAACTTACACCATCATATATTTTAATTTCTTATTACATTTTTAAGCAGATACACGGGCAAAAGTAAAAACATTAAATTCTTCAAGTAATTCTAGCTGTAATAATTAAAAACCTGAAACCCCAAGACTTCTTGGAATCACAAGTTCAACTGCTGTCAACTCACACCCTCCTGGCTGCATGAGATTTTTTTTTTATCTAAATTCCAAAGGAAAGTTTGCTTTTAACAAAACATTCTCCAGCAGTATTGGCACTCCAAATAATGCAGCATTATGATAACTGGAAAACTGGAAATTAAATTGAAGAGAAGGGAGTTTATTTTCTTTGTCCAAGATAAACTTTCAAGTTGAACTGAAAGAAAGGGAATAGGAATGGAGCCAATCTAGCATGTAATGTTTCTGCACCAGCCCAAACAGTGTAGCTGAAAACTGGACTCCATTTTCCTCTCATCTACAACATTTGATATCACCATCCTCCAAATTACTCAAGTTTTCAACTTGTGATTCTATTCAGGTCTCTCCCTACACACAGGCTGTAAGCAAGTCACGTCTGATTTCCTGACATCTCAAAAACTCAGTCATCCACACCTCCATGGTGAAAATTCTTGCTTCCTACACTGACTACTACAGCCCCTCTTGCTCTGCTCAAGTTTATGCAAAATGCCATAGCTAAAATCTTCTTTTCCAAGACTAACACCACTCCCTCTCATGTCTTCTACTAGTCTCCTTTCAGCTTCAACATCAAAATTTCCTCATTCTCAGCTTCAAGATTTTGTGCAGTTATCCCCTGCCTACCACGTCTCTGCTCATTTCTTCCTACTCCTCCGTATTACCGTCACTCTGTTCAAGCCTCCTGTCCCACTGCTCCTTTTGTATCATTCTATGCTACCTTAATGCCTTCTAAATTCTCTTCATTCAAATCCCTATTTAAAAAAGGGGGAAAATCCACCAACTTTCCCCAAACCTACCCATGTTAACCACCATAAGAAAATTATTCTCCCAACTTTCAACAAAAACACAAGACTCACAAGTGTGAGTGGCACTGAAACCTAAGTGTAGCTTCCCAGACCTAACTTAAAGGGGAGGAGATGTTTACGCTTTCAGAAATACCTTTTTCACCTAGTAATCTGGAGTCTTCAGTTAAACAGGTTTCAACAAACAACTCAAAAGTATAAACAATTTGACTAAACCTCCCCTTGGAAAAGGGAAACTACAGCACCAATTTAAATCTCTTAAATCAATCTCAGCAGTTCTCCCATTCTCCAGTACAGAGGAAAACTGGAATTTGTAATGTAAAACACAAGCAAGAAAACTCTTGGGCTGTATTTTACACATATGTAATAATGGCTTAATTTTCACGCTCTTTTGCCTGTAAAGGATAAATATCAAACTTGCTGGGTTAAATGAATTTCTTATTTTCTGCTAGAGGGCAATTTATACCAAGATGCTGCTTGTTTTTTCCTGTGTAAATGGTTTTATAAATTAAAAGTGTGCATGTTATATTATATAGTTTAAGGTGTTTCCAGTTTATGAAGTAGTCATACCTTGGAAGTACAAAAAATGAATTAAAAAAGTTGAAGAGTTTATTAGCTTAAGATGTGGTTATTACCTAAAACAGGAAGCACTTTCCAATTGTAATAAACAAAGTATCAAATTAAATATATATAAAACAAAATGGGTTGCCAAATTTAAAAAAAAAAACCACATTCACTTTGAACAGTTAGCTATTCTGGTCACCCATCATCCATCTCCATCTCCTCTCTCCTTTCATCTCATTATTTCTAATAATCTCCTTCCCTCCCTACAGATCATCAAGGCTCTTCTCTCCATAGTAAATGCAACACATTTCTTCAGACTGTATTCAGAACTGAATTCAAATAGATGAGCTGGGATACTCCCCTGTATACACAAATATGACAGTTATTCAAGAGAGGAAGGGTGTTCTTGTGGTAAAAGCACTGGACAGGGACTTAAATGATCTAGGTTCAATTCTAAGCTCTGCCACAGAATTCCTGTATTGACCTTGGGCAAATCTCTTGTTGTTTCATTGGCCCATCTGCAACATGGGGATACAGAGTACTTTTCTCCCACTCTACGTGTTATGTATTTAGATAGTAATGTCTTTGGGACAAGCAATTTTCTCAAACTCTGTTTGAGCAGTGGGATTTCTATGTGCTGTTCATAATACAAATAAATTCTGCTACCAAGCCCTTTGGCTGCCTTGTTGAGAGGATGGTGAGTAAAATAGAAGAAAGTAGGTAATGAATCAAAAGGATTTAGCTTCTTTAAAAGATATCATTTCACTTTCAGTAGTTTTACAGGACATTTTTTGTTTTAATCTTCTCTCATACATGCTGGAATCTCTTTAGATGGAGTGAAGCTGAAGCAACTGCCTGTTGAAGACAAACTACTTAGAACTGCTAAATACAAAGTGTACTAGAGAAGGAGGATTATGAATAGCCAGAACAGAGTGAAAAACAGCTATACACCATGATTATGCAAATCAGTTACCTAGACTCAAATATACAGTTTTGCAATTCATTATGTCTCTAACTGTAAAACATCCTTGCACTATGGCTGAGACATTTCTCTTTCCTTTCTTCTGTTGTTGATATTACACAATAACTGAAGGTGAGCTATTAATTGTGTTACATTTTCAGTTTGACAGCTGTATGTTTTATTTTAGAGAAGTTTTCACTAAAGTGAGAATTATTACACTCACAAGATATAAAGAAGCAAATTTAGTAATACCTGTGGGTGTTTTAAGCAGATGGGAAATAATTTGAATAGCTCAAAACTCTGAGCCCTTAAACCACAATCGCCTGCCTAGGTGTTCCAATTGCCAGTAAAAAGTAAGCAAACTTAAGTTTCTCCAAAGATAGATTTATCAGACACTCCAAATGGTGATGTCTCTGGAAAAATGGGAACTAGCAAGACATGTTATAAATAGGATAAAGACCACCAAGTGACAGCATCTCTTAAATCTACATAATCCTATGTTAATGCAATGTTAAGGCTGAAAACTGAAAATAATCTAACATTAACTCAGCTACCGGTCCATGCTATGCACACCTGGAGGAGCTTAGGTTAAGATATGCAATACGTGCAACATAGCCACAATTACATCGAGAATATTAACTAACTTCCAGACTCACATTTCAATTTGCAAACTTCAGAATGGGATTCATCACAAAACTTTTTATAAAAAGAAAAGTGAAGAGGCAAAATCCAAATTTTTAATCATTTAAATTTCAAACCTCTGCCTCTATTTCCTAGTTTAAGCAGCTACAAAGAGCACACTGAGCAGACTGTATCAGGTAAAAGGAAAACAGAGCCAGGCAACAAAAGCAAGTGTAGTCCCAACTTCTGTTGTGAAGCGGACAATAAAATAGGAGCACTCTAAAATTTAGGTCAGAACCTACCAACCAACAGGGGAAAGGGCACTACCAACAGGCTGCACTGTCAGTTGCTTCAAAGGCTGTTAAGGAGAAAGCCTTTCATCTGAATGCTTAGGCTGAGGATAAAAGGCTTCTCCAGAGGCAACAACAGCTTACTTCACTTGGTGGGGAAGAGCACACAACCAGGAAGTGAAGTCACTACAGTCAGCAATCACTGAGGACAGAGCAAGTAATACTGGAGAAACACCACAGAAAGGAAAATCTAGGTTAGAAATTTGGGGGGTCGGAGGGAGAGGAGAATAAATTTCAGCAATGGAACAAGTTACCATATATTTTAATAAAATAATAAAATTTCATCTAATCAGGATACCAAGGGGATTGACTAGATGACCCAATATACATGCCACCTTTAATCAACCTCTAGCCTCAAAAACTACTTCGGTTTTGTACAAACAAAAAAACCCAACAATTTAATGTCCCAGCACAATCTATGACAAGACAGGACTGGGGATAGACAAGAACAACTGTTAAAGAAAGGAGACAAATCAAATGTGGTCTACAAACACACTTATACTGAAACAAAAGATGTGAATTTAAATCAATTTAGTTACCTTTAGTGCAAGTTAACTAAAAATGACTTGAACCACTTTTGCTCTGAAATAAAAGTGTCCACACACAGACTTGATCTGAAATCTGTTTTATGAAACAGATTTAATTAAAATGTGTATGTAGACCAGCTATTAGACAGTATCACACACATGTGCTGGTCAGCAGAGTTTAGCAAGTTTCCTGGGAGCCTACAACTAAAGAAAGTGCCTTAGTACAGGTCAGAAAATCCTTAACCTAGGGTTAAAATGTAATGTAGATGCTCAAGCCCAGGGTTCCCTGACACAGGTCAGCTAACTCAAGTTCCACTAACCCTATGCTTACATTGTTGTGTAGGCATACCCTTAGCTTAACAGCCTGCTAACTGTTTGTATTCTTTGATATTAAACAAAACTACCCATCTTTAATTTCTTTTAATATTTACCATATAAAAGTAAAAATGTCAGCAGCTCTTAACCTCTCAAGCTTTGCCCTTGTTGTCCTGGTTGCTTTTAGACCAATGCCTGGAATAATCCAAAATAATCCAATGTGCCCTTTCTGCTAGGCCAGTATCTCAGCTGTCCCTTATCACTGTTTGTTTACGTCAGGAAGGAAGGTAAGAAAATAGTCTCAAAAAGGACATTACCTACTCAGTACTTCAGAAAATGAGACACATAAAAATGGATGTTTTATATAATGAGCTGAAAAAATACAGACTAACTATAAAGTTAAACACAGTACAGGTTTCTTTATAAGTAAGTTACAAACTAACCCAAAACTTAGAAAAAGCTCGTTACCAACTCTAAATGAGTAATCAAGCCCATAATGTTACAAGGATTTTTGCTTCTGTCTAGCAAAATGAAGCAATATACCTTTGTCTCCTCAGAGAGAGTAACTTTTCAGAGGGCCTCGCACAGTTAGGCCTATTTTTCCTTTGAAGATTTGTGACTACAAAGAAGTTCAAACTTCTTTTTCTGATATTTTGTTTTTAATATTTCAGTCATCTCTCCTGGACAATCCAGTTAGAAGTTTGATATTCTTTGCCAAGTCCATATTGCCCAGTATATGGAGTTAATGGCTGTTTGGAACTTACTTGCATTATGTTCTTCCCACCTCGTTTCCTTACAAACTCTACATTTGTATTGCAAGTGTGTTACTAAAGCATTCAAAATCACTTCAAGTTAAAATGGAGTCAAGTTTGTATCTGTTATCAGAGCTCTGGGCAGGTAAATGAAGGTTACACAAGAATCCTGGATTTGTCATTCCCTGCCCTAAAGGAAGTGCACAATGATCTCATTTATACTTGAGCATGATTTGTACACACTGTTTTTAACATGGCTTGACTGTTAAAACCAGTTTCCCAATAAATGTGGCTAGGCTATGTTCTTAGTGGCATTTATTTTATGGCAGGGTATTACAGCATAATTTGTAAAGTTTTTCCATTAACATCGTCCACTTAAAGTTCCAGTTTAACTAGATATTCTTCATGAGTTAAGTCTGTACTTATTTTTCTGTACACAAAGAAATAAGACAGTCCCATTATTTATTTGTAAAGAGTTTTAAGAAATTAGTTCTTGAATATCAATCTGTTAGTTTACCTGCCCTTCCAACATCTCTCTTTGCAATCCCGTCCTTTCTTGCTCAGAACTGTTGGTTCTTCGTATAGAAAGACTGTGTGATTTGCGCTTCTGCTTTGCTTGCCGAGCAGTTGCACAACTTCCACTTTCTGTGGGCATTACTTCAAGGAAATAACTTCACTGAGGCGCCTATGATAAACTAAGGACAAGTATTAAGCATTACAATTTGCTCTACATAACAGGCCACAGTAAAAAGTATTTATTGGAATGGAAACATTTAGGTCTATTGAATTCTAGTTTTGTTTTAGATTTCATTAAGCCCTTCCAGGAGGGACTGATTTCTATTAAAGTTACAGCTGTAATTTAAGTAACTAATTTTTAAGAGTTTAAATATATGCATCTGAATCATTAGAAGTAGAGAATGGAATCACATTATACTGCACTTTTTCATTCATTACTAACCCTCCACAAAATGAAAACAATTTCACTATCTTGTGATTACTAACCACTTTCCAAATTAAAATCTAGAGATAGCTCCAAAATGCTTCCAGGAAACAACCAATATTCATATTGTATTTCACTGAAACACATGCAAAGTTAAAACCCAGCTGGAAAATGAAAGTACAGGGACTTGATAATTGAGGGACACTGTCAGGTTACAAATATATAAAACCACTGTTTGTTAGTCTACACAGTTCCATAAGCGTGCTTGCTTTTTACCTCTAATGCTAGTAATTTAAAATAAGGTTGAAAATTTTGAAAATCTAGTTTTTCCAACATTCACTCAGCTTGTATAGAGAAACTAGCCTTGACAGTTTCACATTTGTTTATAGTCAATTTCATTTAATTTTTAGGTAGTCAAAACATTTCTATAAATATTAGGTTTCGTAAGGCTGTTTAAACAAAAGCCAAGTTATATACCTGACAGTATCTCTTCAGCTAAATTTACTATGCATGACACACGGTGTTTCTCAATTTAAGAAAATCAAATTATTTATTGCATAAACTATTGGAGAATATATACTTTGTTGTCAAAAATTTAGTTTAATTTTGGAAAAAATCCAGGAATTATAACAGTTGTTTTAAAACTGGTTTCAGTATCAGTTTCAAAACATTTAATTTCATGCAATCTCAGTTTTACTATAAAGCAATTCAAATATCTTAAGTTCTCACTAATTTAAAACTTTGTTGATAATGTAACATTGAGGTAACTGAAAACATTATTCATTCTCCAGCCTTAATGATTTCTGAAAAAGTAATCACAACCCAAAGAATAGCTGCAGTAGTCTGCAGAGCAAAAGAAGAGCAGAGTTGGCACAGCTATTAAGGCTGAGCTATTAACTGAACTTCCTAAAGAAGTTAATCAGAAGAAAAATTAAATCAAATCCATGGCCATCTCCAGTTTAAAGATCTGCCAAAATACTAAAGCGTGAGCAAGCTAGGAATGAGCACCGTCACACTCTTTACAAGATTACATGTTAACTCATTTGGTTTTCAGCATTTTTAAATCCTGCATTATCAGATATTCAGCCAATGACAAAAGTAACTTACTGAAAAGTATTATGGGCTAAGTGGTCAATGTCCTTCAATTTGCTTTGATTTTTTATATATATAAAAAAAACAGTGTAAAAAGCGGGCTGTAGTTAAAAAAAAAATCTGATGGACTCCAACTGTTAGTTAAGGCTTGAATGCGCTCGCTCTCTCTCTCTCTCTCTCTCACACAAACACACACTTTTCTTACTTAAAATACAAAGATTATTTTTTTAGAGGTTTTGGGCCCCTTGATGCATCATCTCAGTTCTATGAGTCCCATTAAATTGTCTTCTAGTACCAAACCCACAATGAATCTAAAATAAAACTCAGGCTACAACAGGATCTTGGCATCACTAAAATGCTTCCACTAAGTCTCACTGGGTACTTCACATTGCCCCCTCACTCTCTTTTGTCTGTGGTTTATTAGAAGAAACTAGTCACAACCAGGTTCACAAAATCATTGGGATGCATGGAGAAGGGAGAGAACTGTATTTCTGTGTAGGATATTTCTCATTTCACCCAAGTTTCCTTTTTTATTTATCACATAAAAGGAAACGTAGTTACATATAAAAATAGGATTGATGTTAAGATACACCCAACAATTTATTTTCATCAGTTTTAAATGTTTCACTTCGAGTCATTGTCCTTGATCAACAAGGATGCCTAGATAGTAGCATTGAGGTTACACTATTCCCTTCAATGTGCACCGCCTTGGCTTATTAATTTTCATCTGCCATTGTGTTGCCAAGGTATTTCATTTTGATAGGTCTTTACAGACTGCTTCACAACAGTCCTTTCTAGACTTCTTTCCCCCAATAGTTTTCACATTGATAAAAACAGACTAATAACTTGATACAGTCAACTGCGGAAAAAAAAATCATTTCTCTGAAAAATGTGTACCTACTGTTATACCTAATATTACAATAACTGAAAGATTAGAGGAAAATATTTCTCTATTATTTCAGTTTATTTTGTCCACTTGATAGTATTTTAACACTTTCACTGACGATCAGTTGCACACTCTCTTTCTCATGCACCAGCACAACCACAAGACTCATGCACTACTCTGGAGACAGTTCACATGCACACTCTTGCCCAGCCCTTGCATGAAGGTGTTTACTAGTACAGCAGCAGCAAAGCTGACATTGAAGAGGCAGCAGGCAAGCATGTGCATAGAGAGGGAGGGGAGGGGAGGGGAAACAGAAGGGACCGGCTTAAGTACATTCAGAGTTGTTGCTCCCGTGCCCACCATAAAAACCTTGAGTAAAGAAGCAAAGCACAACAACAAAAACCCCGATAATTAAGGATTTTTTTAAAATTTAAATAGTATGTGTTGGTTTAAGATGTTTAAACAATTGACTGTTTGAATTAGCTAAGTTGACAGTATCCCTTTAAATGTTTTAAATATGAAAACATTTTCAAAGTTGTAAAAATGATTTTTTAGTCAAAAAGGTAAATGTGTGATCACACTATAACTTATATTTTCTTTGGTGTAGGCTTCGCAAAAAAGATCTTTGGCAATATGATCCTACAGCATAAAACAATAAAGGTGCTCATTACTGGCAGTTACCTGGATGCCCCCTATTAAGTAATGCTTTCAAACAATTAAAGTTACCTGTCCAGAGTATCAGTGTCATGTTACATATCCTATGAAAACCATATTAAATATTGATTAGTAAAACAGAACATAAACCGAAGTCTTTCACATCTTTAGCTTGAACTCTTTAGTAACTAAAACATGCCAGACTTAAAAAAAAAAAAAAAATAACCACACGTCAATACTAAGCACCATATTTGACCCAAACAAGGAGAAAGACTTAAAATTGTCATGTTATATAGTTAGTCTGATTAGTCAAGTATATTGGCTTTTTTTCCTGCTGATTCAAGGAGTGGTATCAATGGTTTTTGAAAAGAGCCATACCCATCTCTCCTCTGCTGATAGAGCTACCTGGCTGAAGAGCCAGCATGGGTCAATGATCCACTTGCCTCCTGAACCCTGATCCCAAAACAAATGGAACTTCTCAAAGCTAATTCTTAGTGTAAAAGGGGGGCAGCTGATCAAGAATAAACAAACAATCTGTTGAAAACAGCAGCGGGATCTAATAATGCAATATTGTTTAAAATGCAGCTAGAATGCTTTCTGAGTGCGAATACACATGTATTATAAAATCAGCACAATGATTATCTATACTCATTTTGGCAAGAAGCTTGGGACAGTTCAAGTGTTATAATAAATGCCTGGATAGTATTTTCTCCCATAGTGATTAGTCAAAGCCTTGACATGAGTTTGATGCACATCTTTATTATTTGCTACCAATCAGCACAAGTAGGGACAAATGATGTACTCTAGAGAGCCTATGTTGTGAATAATCACCTATTCTTACAATGCCATATTATTCAGATATTTCAATTATCCTTTTTTGATATGACTAATAAATATTTTAAAATGTGAGAAAGTAAAGCGCTATTACCTACCTTTCTGTACTGAAAGTTACCATATATTGACTCAATTATAGTATTTTGTTAGAGTTGGAATAGATTCGTGTAACAAATTACTGTTGTGCTTTATTGGACTATGATGATGAAGCAGCAGTCACTAATTCAAATGAAGGTGCAAACTAAAATTAGACTTCCATTCTTTTCAGAAAGTAACTCACTGCAACAATCAACCTACTCTGCTTGCATGTTTCTTCTCTGTTGTTCATTGTTCAGGAGTTGAAAAAGTTGTGTAATGAAAGGAAAGAATGCAAGGGGCAAGCTTGTTGCTGCAAGCCAGAGAGGAAATCCGTTGTAGGAAGTGTCAGAGTGCAGATGGAATGACTAAAGCACTGCATCTCCTTTTTTGTTAATTCAAAACAACGTAAGAGTTGAGGAAAAAACAGGGAGGAGGTCAGGGAGAATGTGAAGAGTTTGCAGCAAGATCTCTTTTACCTAAGAACCAAGTTCATTTTCCTCATTCCCTGCTCAATTTTGTTAAGTTCTGTCTATTTTGATATTGAATACTTTAGAGGAAGATTTTCAAAAGCAAATAAGGAACTTAATAGTCCCCTTACCTTTTGCTCCTATATCCCTTAAGTACTTTTGAATATCTCCCTATCAACCATTAAGTTCAGAATAATAACCAGCTATTTTAGTGTGCAGTGCATAATAAAGTAGATCTGAAAGTTCCTTATTACTGTTGAACAGGAGGATAATTGCTAAAATAAAGTCCCATGAAATATGTTGATGTCAAACACTTAAGTCACTGTTTTCCCACAGGTCATGTTTGAAAATAAGAGTGATTAAATATTTTTTGGCAAGCCTTTCATTATAAGTGACTGATTTTGAAATTAACAAAAGTTTTTAATTTAATTCCTAGCTTATGCAGCTATGTTCTCAGTGTGCATATAGCTCTAGGAATTAGAAGGAACAAAATGCTTCCATTTTGAGGTACTCTGTGAACACTTTATTTTCAGGGACACTGAGCACTCACAGCTCCCATGAATTCAGTGGGAGTTCCAAGCATGCAGCAGATTTGAAAGTCAGGCCAACTGGCTTTTTAGGATAAAAGAATAGTTGTTTCTTCTAAATAAATACACATTTAAACATTATGCCATATCAGATATCATAGTAGCAATGCTAAAGCTAAGGATAATCATTGTAAGGGTGATCAAATATTTAATCTACTTGACACTTATTACAAGACTAATTTAGTTTCAACATACATTGTAGCATATTATAATTTAGAAAACAAAATTATAGACTGCAACACAGGCAATGTCAATTTCAACATTACATACACAATACATACATTTAATTATGGCATAACTAACATTGCAGTTTTCTTTAAAACCCTGACAGTGATAGTGTAAACTCTCAGTAGCTATTGTGACAACATATTTACTTGCTATATCAACCTACTACATTTTTTCAGCATTCAGTTACTTTTAGAAGGGTCATAAAGGAGAAAGGAACCTCTCCAGGGATGGTAACTGTGAACTTCCCATTAGGCCAGCTGACAAATGACTCTGTTATAAATTTTATAAATGCCATGGCTTGAAAAGTTAACTAGGCAGCTACTAGCCAGAGGACTCAGCCAACTAGACAAAGGCCAATGTGAAAGACAGGAAGAGAACCCACCCGTGAAGTGCAAGTGCAATGTACTGGTGAAAAGCCCAGACCTCATTCCCATGTGCTGAAGAGGCAGCAAATACTGCCCCAGACCCATCTCAGGGCTCCAACTTTCATTAGCCTATCTGAAATCTGAAGCATATATTTATTATCCAATAACAATTATGTGGATCTCATCATCATAGTATCCAAGTGCTTCATAATTATATGGAAGGCAAGGACTTATTATCCCTATTTCATAGATGGAGAACTGACACAAACGGTAGATTAAATTATTTGCCCAAGGTCTCACACACAGCAAGTCTATGACTGCGCTAGGAATTGAACGTAGGTCTCTTGAGATTCAGTCTAATACTCTACCTCACATGATACCGACTCAGTGCCTCCCACTGTAAAGCATCCTTTTAAATGTATGAATTTATTCTCACTCAAGGGATTATTTTTCACCTGGAATAGTAATACAGAAGTGTTGAAGGCTTTTTTTTTTTTAAATATGGTCTCACAGTGCAATATCTAGCCTCTGACAACAGCTAGACCTAGAAAATGTAAAATTTTGATATACTGAAGGTGGACAAATCTCTAAATCTACCCAGTAGACAAATTCATAGCACATCTTTATTGCTTCAATTTAACTGACAGAATATAGGGCTTTGGCGCTGTACTCCGGCTCCGCTCCAGCTCCAGGCAAAAACCTGCTGCTCCGCGCTCCAGCTCCGGGCTCCGCTCCAAAGCCCTGGAAATAAAGCTCACCTCTCTAGGTACAACACTGGCTATCCAACAGCACACTAGTTCATATTAATGACATTTTCACAGTGACCTGATAGCTTTATCCAAGAGTTTTGAAGGAACAACATTTCTTCAGTGAATCGTTGCCTGATATTTCAGTAAGATATGTTTAAGTGGCCTCCATGCTATTTCAACAGATTTTAATTTCTTAGAAAGATACAAACTACCTCCCTCCAAACAATTCTGGATGTCTCAAATTCATGCATCACAATGCAAATCTAACAGTAGGGTGCAGTCTTCTTGTAAATCAAATGGAAAAGGGCTTCTTTTTTTTATGGCTACAGTTATTTGATCATCAAGAAGCAATGAGGAATCCAGGTGACTACAAAGGCTATCAGTATTTGAGGAGTTATTATTCTTATTGGGTAGAACTTAGGCATCTCATTCATGGGCCAGGACCTCACTGTGTTAAGTACTGGATAAACAGTACACCTCTACCCCGATATAACGCAACCCAATATAACATGAATTCGGATATAATGCAGTAAAGCAGTGCTCCGGGGGGGCGGGGCTGCGCACTCCGGTGGATTAAAGCAAGTTCGATATAACGCGGTTTCACCTATAATGCGGTAAGATTTTTTGGCTCCCGAGGACAGTGTTATATCGAGGCAGAGGTGTATCTGGGTGTTGAAAACCCTCAGTAGCTAAATTGCTATTATGCTATTAAGATTTATTTTTTTAAAATAGACTAATCTCTAACAGCAATAAACCTCTTATGTACATTACTTGGCTATTGGATTACTGTGCTTTATTGGTTAAACAGTTAACAAAAATCACATAGCAAGGACTCTCCAAGGGTTAATACTTCTCAGTAAACTCACTCAAGTACTAGCAAGAATAATCCAACATTTATACAACACCTTGTCTCAAAGCATTTGTAAGCGCTCTAACATATCCACTATGCATCACAAAAACTCAAACGCTATTCAAATGGCACACACAAACACTACAATGCCCAATCCTCCCAACTTCAAACATTAAGTGAAACTCTAAAACTGGTCAAACATAACCCAGAGAACATCCAAACTGAGCACTGCTCTTTAAATTATGAAAAGACTGTAGACTCAACACCACATAATGTAGCATCTGTCAATGAATCAGGAATAGACAACAATGACCAATGGTTACTGGAAGAACCCCTAGCATACTGTGAGTCTCTCCTGACAAATGCTTGAGAAGGTGGCCTAGTGGATTAGACCCAGTAAGGTGCTCTCTCCCAGCTCTGCCATTGACTTGCTGGGAGACCTTGAACAAGTCAATATACCTCTCTGTGCCTCAGTTTTCCCATCTGACACTTACCTCCTTTACAAAGCACTTTGAGATCTACCGATGAACAGAATATTTCTGTATTATTACAACAATCCTAGGATTCTGTCATTTTTACACTTTGGCAAGCCATGCAAGTATTACCATGTGAATAAAGTATTCTGTTCCAAACTAACCACTTCATCCCATGTTCAAGAAAACAGTTTCAGTACACACAATCTATTTAAGCAAACTAAGTTTTAAAATGAAGTGCAGCATTAGGCCACAGCTCCACTGGGAAAGTACATATTAGACAGTACTAATATGTTTTACTTAACATGATAAATAATTTAGTAACTAGTGTAGACATGGACAAGTGATCTTTAAGAACACATTAGCTGGTCATGGTTAACACTAATCTCTAGGGTTAACTACAACCAGCTAACATATTTTTAAACAACTGTCCTCGTCCACATCAAGGACAAAGTTACATTTGTTAAGACACAAAGGGCTGGTCTATACTCAAACTGGAACCAGAGTAACTAAATCAGTTTTAATTCCCAGTTTTAGTGCAAATCTACATATGGATACTTATTTCAGATTAAGAGTTTCCTATTTCAGTTTAATTTAAATTGGGAAAAGAACCATTTAAATTAAATTAGAATGGGACACTATTTGAAATAAGACTTCACACAGACTTGCATTGAAACAACTTTAAAGTTGTGAATTAAAATTGATTTAGTTAATTTGGTTCCAGTTTGTACACAAGCCTTTCCTAGCATGATGCATTTACCTAAACAAGCTGTAGAAGAGCACACAAAACAACAGAAAAGTGAGTGCAGTTTGGAAGCTTCCTAAAACTAAGTATGTTACTGATGAAACCAAGTTTTTATCATGCAAACATAGTAAAAGGTACTCATTTTTTCTAAACCTACTTGTTATATATAAATGAAGTGAGATTTTGCTGTAATAAAGGAATATTTTTAACACCACACATTTGTGTTTCCCTGAAAGGTTTACTCAGTGGAGTTGAAATAAATTCAAATGAGCTATGCCAGTTCATTAGATAAACCTTCCATGGATGTATTAAAACGATGACTACAATTAAGTGTCTACTTTTGAATTTCACAGCATTTCCCATTTGTCAAAGATAAGACATGTAAAAGTTTTTGCCACAAACACAACAATTAGGGATACAATACCTGCATTAATCCCTGAAACACAACACTTATTCTAGTCTTTGTATAAAGCTTTTCTATTTCCTAATTTTAGGAAGGAAATGAAACACCATTTCTTTCACTTAACAGTGTAAACCTGCTGATAACTCCTGGAAATTCATTTCCAAAGGGACCAGTCCAGAGAAAGAGGGAGAAACATAGCTGGTGAAGCTTTAAAAGATTAATTTATAAACACAGTTAAAATATCTTTATGTCATTTTCGGAAGAGTAATGATTTGCCTGGGTCCATAAACTTTTTCCTGATGACACTGCTGTACTGTATTCTAACTGAGTAGTAGCAGCATTTGACTTGTGCTGTGCATGTGGAGTCTGTAACGTCATTTAACAGATAAAATATAATAACGGAAATTCTTCAACACAGCTTGCTCCTCACGTACTGGGCATGTGATCAGCACTCAGCCCTGAGCAAGGGGAAATGGGGAGGTTATTTCTACTGCAGCTCAGGGCAACAACTGTAAAATCAAATAGCCCCGGACAGTGAAGAGCTCACAGGGCACGGCCAGGGCCCATCCTCAACCTGTCTAAAACCCCAATCGTCACAGCATTTGGGGGCCCTGGCGGCGTCCCTCACCCATGGCTCAGATCACCTGTGCCGCCTTAGCTGTGCCCCCCAGTGACATCCCCTCCACCCCGCTACGGAGCGCTCTCGCGCCCCTCACCCACAGCCAGGGGCCCGCTCAGACCCCTCCCCACCATCACCCACCCGCGAGGGGAGAAAGGAGGCGGCTGTGCCCACAGTCGCAGAGGAACGGCCCAGGGCCCCACCCCACGGGGAGAGAAGGGAGGATGTCCCGGGGAAAGGAAGCCAGGGGGGAGAGGGGTACAAACTGCTCTGAGATTCTCCCCCACCGGCCGCCTCGCCCGTCCCCACTCCGGGGGCAGCCTCCTCGGGCGGGAAAATGGCGGAGGTTCGGGGAGGGGGGAACCGAGGCCCCCGCACTCACCTGTCACCAACGGCCGGGGCCGACTCACAAGTGAGCGCCGCGGAGGAAGTGGCGGACACGGGAAAACAGGACGGGCGGGGCGTAGCGCGGAAGGGGGACGGGACACGCAGAAGGCGATGACAGCTGGGCCGGGGTCCGAAGTGTCTCAGAGCTGAGAAGAACCAAGAAACCGCTCGCAAGAGAAACCCGCCAACATCCGGCTCCGAGCGGAAGCGCCGCCTCCACCCGCACCATAGAGAAAGGGGGGACTGCGCAGAGCGTAGCTTGCGGGCAGGGCGAGGGCGGGCCGGGCCGAGCCGAGGGACAGCCACAGCATAGATCACGTGACCAGGAGGTTGTTGTCTGCAGTGTTCGGGCCGCAGGTTACAACAGACGCAGAGCGGCCCGCAGGCTGATAGGGGTCGGTGTCTGCACAGCTCAGTGGGGCAGCGTGTGCACACCCCGAGCCAGAGGGTATGCATGCGTTGGGCACCTTAGAGAGCAGTTAATGCTGGTTTATTACTGCCATGGGGGTGAGGTAGGGGAAACTATTTTGAACTCTTGTATAAGTAAATATGAAAATGAGACTACATCATACATAATGTTTTAACAGTTTAAGTACTTCCTAAAAATATTTAAACATGTTTTTTTTAATTGTATTAGGTTTTGTAACAATACTTTAGAAAAAAAATCACAGTGTGGCTCCCAACACAGGTGATACCAGCAGCCTGGGCAAATGCTGCATTAACTGAGACTAGGGATCAGGCATTTAGGGTAAAATGCAGTATAGACTTTGCCCAGGCTGAATCCCCACTCTGTCACACATGTGATTGGCATGTGTTGAGATCTGGCAACTCTGATCTTAGGCTGTGTCCTGGAGTTAGGTTGCAAAGAACTTCCTTTTGGACCCTAGTTTATATAGTTAAATTTGAGTCCTGCTTAGCTATACCTTAACCAATCATTTTAAACTAAATACAAAACAGTATTTTTCACCAATCTTAGCCCATTACAAAACAATTTTTAACCCATCAGACCTCACCACCTTAATTAATTTTAATCGTGCAAAATTAGTTACGCAACAGACAAACAAATAATCAGAAACCACACAGATAAACAATAGAGAAGTAGGGATCATAAAGGAAAAACAATAAAGTATATATTTCACAATCACAACTGTTGATAAGTGATTCCTTGCCAGACAGAATGCTATCAAATAAAGTATTCCTTATACATCTTAAGATCTATTTCTTTTTCTGGTGATGGTGGGCACTATTAGGAGGGGCACCTTCCTAAAAGCCCAATATTGCATTGTTTTGATGCAATTTAGATGTGACTTTCTGCTTCTTAACTCATGACTGCTGCTGTCCTAATGTGGCTACTGCTTACTAAAGAAAATGGCCTCAGACCTTACAGGGGGAAATGGGGATACAGCCTTTCAAGAAGATATGAGGGAAAATGAAGACGGCATAGACAACAAGGATCCCCAGGAAAGGGAGCATGCAAAGTGAAGCATGAATAGAATCCCATCACTTCATTTTTCAGTTTGACTCCTGACTCTCTTACCCTACTCCAATTACCCCAGTCACCACCATACTATAATTATCCCTGTGATGCTGGCAGATGTGATGCTGGAAGCCCCAGTTCAATTCACTTTTGTATTAGTATAGATCAAAGTAACTGTTAAATGTATAAGAGTGTATTTGTGTTAAAACTTCATGAAAACTAATGTGAAGTTGCTTGCATTGTTTTCACTTATCTGTATCCTATTATAATGTAATAGCAAACATTTACATTGTGAATACCCTTTAACTAAATAACTAAATAAGAAAGAAGCTTTGTGAAATGCAACTGAAGAACTGTAACAGAAAAGTGCTAATTTCAAAACAAGTGGTCATTGTGTGTGATGATCGGAGGTCAAAGACTCAAAATGCATTTCTCATACTCCGTCATCAAAGGAAAAGCCCACGTGGGTAGTGAAACAGCTGTTTTCTGTAAGAAGAAGCTATAAGTATGGATTCAAGGAAAGATCCTGCATCTCTGGACTGTTTGGATTCTAACAAGGCAGAACAACTGAACAAGAAGATGGAAATCTCCGGAATTATTCTGGGTGGCCCTGGGAGACTTGGAAAACTGGCAGATTACTACATCTCTGCAACCATTGAGAATTATAGACTGTGACTCACCTGTGCATATATTTTACCTGCTTAAACCTCAATAACTCTCACTTCTTAGTTTACTATAGAATTGGCTACCAGCATAGTCTTTGGTGTAAGATCTAGAGTACCAATTGATCTGGGGTAAGTGACTGTTCTCTTGGAACTGGGAGCAACCTGATATGATGTGATTTTTGGTATAAGTGACCTTTTATCACAAAGTCCAGTTTGTCTGGGTGGTAAGAGTCTGGGGAGTCTAAGGGGACTGTCTCTGACTCAGTGGTAAGATTGGTATAGTGATCCAGGAGTTCACATTTGTTAGTGGCTTGGGAAATTTAATTATAGACCACACCACCAGTTTGGGGTGTCTGACTTGTTTTCTGACAGTCTGCCCTGAGGTTGGCACTCTCAGTTGTGAGCCACTCCATACACCGTGATAACCCCTTCACCCCAAGTATTTCCACCTGCATATGGATTCATCCAGGAATTAAAAAGCAGACCACAAGATTCCATATTTGGTGGAGGCTTTGGAGACATGTGGTGCATCCCTCCCCCTCTGAGCCAATACTCTTAGTCCTGTGGCAAGGGCCTACAGAGTGTTCTATCTCTCCTATGGAACAACAGCAACAGGATGATGCAGGATTTGTAAATGGAAGCAGAATCAGGCCCTATAGCAATAAGGGGAGGACAAAGGATGTAACAACCATCCCTGTGGTACTTGGGGACCTGGGAGCCAGAGAGGGGACATCCTGTAGAAGCTGCTAGGGAGCAGAACTGCAGCTATTACTGCTTCTCAGCCTCAGCCACCAGGTGGCAAAGCAGACACTCCCTCCTTTCCCTTTTCCTGAATGGCCACATCTAACACTGCGGAGTAGCTTGGCTTTGGACTTAGGAAACTAAGAAAAGGATCTGGAGGGAGAACTGCATCTCCTGGGCTCAAGTTCTTAAAACCTGCTAAAGGAAGAAGGCAAAGCCCCCTCTGTTCAGTGTTCAAGCATTGGAAGAGAGAGGGCCAAGACAATTGCAACTTTCAGGCTTTATTCCTTCCTCCACGTGTACAGTCCTTTCTCTTTAAGCACTTCCTCAAACTAGTGTTCTCTAGGTTCCTACACATAAGCATATTATCAGACTACAGCTTCTCAACAAGGGGTACTCTCTATTGTAACATCCCCTTTACCACATTTGAGATAGCAAAATTAAACAAATACCATAACCTCCTTAAATAGTTAATAGTCTGTTGCTTTCCCTTAAAATCTATCTCATCATACAATTTAACATTAGTGGGGGGGTTTCTTTTGATTAACTCTTAACTTGCTTGGCAACTAAGATATTTTCCTCTGGATTTGGGAGGTTTGTTCTTTCACACCCTAGTATCATACAAGGTCTTGTCTACATCTTACAGGTGGTTGAATATTAGAAACAGTGCGAGTCTTGTGATGATAAGAGACTGCCTTGCATTTGGTTCTTTGGGTGGTGTGGTGTTTTGAGAGTCTGTCAGTTGCTTGTTAGCCTGTATTCCCTTCCGTGTCCTGGTGATCAAGTGTCAGCAGAGTGCATATTTCACCGTCCTCCAAGGACATATTTTTGTCTTGTGTTTATAGTGGGTAAACGTATTCGTTTGTGACTTCAGTGCAATACATGCCGATGCATAGCTACATTATATAAATGAGGATTTATCTGTTCAACAAGCATAGCTTGCTTCCAAAGGGCATGATTTGTTCTGAGGAAATAATGTGATCCTAAAAGGGTCTCCCAGCTGTAATTCTGGAAGGTCTTAGCTTAGCTTTGTAGGCTTTGGCCTTTGCATGTCTCTCTTCCTTTTTGTCTGTTGCTCCTTCCACCAATACTGTTTGTAGTAATGCGGAGGTTATAGGAACCAGGATATATGTGCAGCTTGAAATCGAGCTTTGTACCAGATTGTTATTAAATTATTCTGTGGGCGTGTTACTCCATTCAGGAATGGCTTGCCATAAAATTTCTTTGTTTTTTCCAGCTTTCTTTAGTAGAGTCTTGGCAATTTAACTGCCCGTTCAGCTTTGCCACTTGACAGGCTGTGTTATGGTGATGGTGTGATATGAACGAATTTCCATTCCTGGGTAAACTGTGCAAACATAGTTTGGGATGCCAGGTGTTAACAGTTCAAGGAAGGGGAAGCTAAAAAACAAACAAAACTAATATGTTTCCTTTAAGAAGATCTCAGGGAAGGAACAGTCTTAAAGTTCATAAGGCCCTTACCTCAAGACTCTGGTTCACAGCTCCCAACCTTAGAGTCATCAAACAAAGCCCCCAGGGCCCAGTCAGATGAGTCCTCTGGAACCATAACCTGCAAAGCTTCTAGTCACCACCTTTCCTGTTTAAATAGCTGTGATGCTTCAAAAGGGAACTCAGGGTTGTGAAGTAACTCACCACTACCTGTCCTTAGTGTGAAAGAATATTGTCTGTGCCTGCTGTGCTTCAGCTCCCTGAAACCAACAGCCTTTGGTGCCACAGCTACTGACTTCCTCACCCTCTCTGTGCAAGCTAGTCCTAAGTACACATGAACACCAGAGCACTCCTTGCAGTATCTAGCCCCTGTCACTGGACACTCATGGTGATTACCAGGTAAGCTGTCCCCAAAGGACAGTGTGTACACAGCTTGATTAGTACAAATCAGGTCCTTCACAATAGCACAACTCTGTAAACTAATTACAGTGAAAATAAATGTAAGTTTATTAACAGAGATTAAGATTTAAGAGATAGTGAGCAAGGATAAGAACAAGAGGTTACTTATAAAACAAAAAGGTGTAACACGCTTCTTCAAGTCTAAACTTAATTTTTAACAGGCTAAAATCCTTGTTGAAAGCAATTTCTCACCTAAAACCTCCCAGTGCCACTAGCCCACATGGTAGGGTTACCATCCGTCCGTATTTCCCCGGACATGTCCGGCTTTTGCGTCTTTAAATAGCCGTCCGGGAGGAATTGGTAACAAGGTTAAAAGGTCCGGGATTTTTCCCCCTCCCCTCCCTCCCTCCCTTCCATGCAGAGTGCGGCGCGGCTGATTGGGCGGCTGGGCCTGATTGAGCCGCTCCCATTGGCCTCCAGCAGCCAGAGCCCCTCCCCTGCTCCCCCCCTGCTGCCTGCAGCCCGGTGTAACGACACAAACAGCCCCAACGGCAGCGTGTTTTGCCTACACGTGGAGCCAGCATCTGACCGGCATGGGCATGGTAAGGGGAGTCCCGGGGGGCAGTCAGGGAGCAGGGGGAGGGTTGGATGGGCCTGTCTGGGGGTGGGGGTGTGAATATGGAGTCGGGGGGTGGCAGGTTATATTCTTTTGTGGTGCCCGAGCTCCAACAATATCCAGGGCCAGGGGCCCTGCTCCAGCAATATTTGGAGCTGGGTCTCTCCCCCGGCCCTGCCTGGAGCGGGCCCCGGCCTCCAACTGCCACCCCCCCACCCGCGGGTCCCCCCCGCCCCCGTCCCTGGCCGAAAGAAAGCAGCGCGCCCCTCTCCCGTGCCTGCTTGTGCTGCCGGAGTAGCACATTCCTACGCCCTCCCGGCAGCAACTGCTGTCTGCTGCCCCAGGGTCCTAGTGCCCCCCATCCACTAATGGCAAGGCAGGCTGCCCTTACCCTGCCCTTCCACCCTAGCCCTGAGCCTCTCCAATGCCCCAAACCCCTCATCCTCAGCCCTATCCCTCATCCCCCCACACCCTACTCCTCTGCCCCAGCCCTGAGCCCCCTCCTGCATCATGAACCCCTCATCCTCAGCCCCAACCCTCATCCCCCTGCACCCTAATCCTCTGCTCCATCCGTGAGCCCCCTCCTGCATCATGAACCCCTCATCCTCAGACCCAACCCTCATCCCCCTGCACCCTAATCCTCTGCTCCATCCCTGAGCCCCCTCCTGCATCATGAACCCCTCATCCTCAGACCCACAGCCCTCACCCCTGCACCCCCTTCTATCCCCAAACTCCCTCCCAAACCCCCTCCACCTTCCCACACACCCCCTCCTGCCCTCAAACTCCCTCCCAAAGCCTGCACCCCCTCCCTTTGCACCGTCTCCCACCCCCAAATTCTATCCCAGAGCCTGCACCCCTCACCCCCTCCTGCACACCCACCCCTGCCCCAGCCCGGAGCCGCACCCAGCACCAAACTCTATCCCAGAGCCTGCACCCTGCACCCCTCCTGCACCCTAATCCCCAGCCCAGGACCTGCACCCCAGACCTCTTCCCCCCACCCAACCCCCGTCCCAGAGCCTTAGGCAGGTGGGGGGGCGGGTTCTGGGCACCACCAAAATTTCTACAAACCTGCCACCCATAAGGGTCGGGGCAGTCAGGGGACAGGTAGGGTCCTAGGGGGGCAGTTAGGGTGGGGTGTTCTCAGGAGGGGGCAGTCAGGGGACAAGAAGCAAGGTGGGGTTGGGTGTTCTGAGGGGGGCAGTAGGGGGTGGGAAGTGGGAGGGAGTCGATGGGGGCGGGGCTCCCCCCCCCAGTGTCCTCTTTTTTGATTGTGGAAATATGGTAACCCTACCACATGGCCAAGATCCGATTTTCGTAAATGCCGAAAGCACTGTCCTTTTTGCTTCCTGAGAGAAGGATGATAAAATGGCTTTTTCCTTCACCTTATATTTCCCAAAACTCATTATTTCTCCCCCAAAGACAGGCTGACGCCTGTGGTTTCCTTCCAGGGGTGCTGGCTTCAAGATGTCTTTCCATAGTCCTGTTTTTTCACGTCTCCCGGTAGACCTGTTTTTCCTGTTGACTTTCACATGTAAATGGGACTTTCATTGTGTTGGCTTTACAATGCTAATTTACATCAGAGACAGGGATAGACATGCTTTGTCTGGCAGAAAACCCATTTGTCAACTATCTATTTGCAGTGTGTATGCATAGCTTTTTCAGTGTAATCAGTATATACATTTCACAATGATAGTAATGACAAGCGTGATCCTAGCTTTCATTTAAGGTCACTCACAACAGTCTTTATAAATAAATACTATGACAGCAAAGTGTTAGATGCAGTGAGTTTGTCAAGCCTGATAGGAGTTGCTGTTACCGAACAGTGAACCCTTTGCCAGTTGGCATCATGGGGTTCTTAGGGTCACAACAGCCCCAGGCCCAGGGCAGGGCAGGCAGCCTCCTTGATTACATCTAGGTTGTTCTGGTTGTAGGCTCCAGTTTGTTCCTTAAAAGGCTGGTATACTCCTTCACACCATGCCTGCTGAAATGTTTCATTGCTTTATCTATGACAGTTGCTGTGGTAGTGTTTGACAGTTTGTCTAGTTCCCCGAAGTCTGAATAGTAATATACAATAATGAAATAGTTTGTATGGTGTGTGGTGAAAAGGTCCATTCCTACTTTGCTGCAAGTCTGTGGGGGATGCTGTATATTTTCACACACACACCCTTTTTGTTTTTGTTTTGCTGCTTGGCCTGCATTTCCCACATGTATCACATCTTCTCATCTTTAGTCATGTTTGGCCAATATATGGCATCTCTAGCTTTCCAGATACAGGCTTCTATTCCAGAATGGTTAGAATGGTTCAGATGTATTCTGGAGAGAATTTCTGTTCTCAGTGGTCTGGGTATTATGATTCGACTGCCTTTATATATGATGCTATACTGCATATTGAGCTCATCTTGACAGCTCCAGTATTCTTGAAAGGCAGGTGACGAGGTTTCCCCTTTGGTGTCTGGCCGGCCTGACAGAATGACGGATATGAACACTTGTAAATCATTGTCTTGTATAATTTGTTCACTGATTCTTTTCAGCCTTGAAACTGGCACATAAATAGCTTGGCTGATACCTTTGTGATAGTGACCTTGGTGCAAATGCTAACATCTTTCCCTTTTGTGGGAGTGATGTCCCAAGCCCTGGTTGCCTTTTCATTCACATCATAGTATTTCAGGATGGGATATTTGGTCACCAGCTCCTTGATACATGAGAGGACTGCATCATGTTGAGGTAACCATGTCCATACTGCATCATACCTCAGGGGTTCACACACATCTGAAAGACTTGATGAAACTTTGTCAGCTAGTTTACAAATCCCAATAGTCTCTGAACTGATTTGATATTCCTAGCTGTGGGCATCTGTTGTACTACTTGTATCTTTTTGGGGTCTTTTTATAGCCTGTGTGTGGTTGGTGAGTGTCCAATGTATGCTACTGCAGTCAATTTCAATTTAATGTTGTTTTTTAGCTTTACTTCCCTTTCTAGTAAGCAGATGAGGTTGTGGTCAAGATCTGCCACAGCTTCCACCATATTATCTCCACATCCAGACACCAGAATGCCATCAGCCATGATGCTGCTCCTTGTGAGCCCTCTTAGTATATCTTGCTAGGGGCACTGATATTCTTCCACTTCAGGTTTCATTCCAAACAGCATTCTCAATCATATGTGTCTACCTATTGGTGTCCAAAATGTGGTGATTTAGCTGCTTACCTTATCCAGTAGCACTTTCCAATGTCTGGCATCAAGTACTGTACTGAGAATATTTTTGTTTTTGCCAAGTCAGATATTTCTTCAACAGTAAACATTTGATAGTAAGCTCTTTTTAGTACTTTGTTTAAATTGCTCAGGTCTGTGTAAATGTACAGCTTGCCTTGCCAGGGACGCTGGAACAAGGGGGGGCACGGGGCAGGGCCCCATCACTTTTAAAAGTGGGAAGGCTGTACCCTCCCATATTTTACTGGCCCCAAGGGCAAGGATGAAGGGGAAGCGGTGGACAGGAGCGAGTGGAGGGCGGGGTTTTGGGGGGAAGAGGCGTCATGGGAGCAGGGCCTCGGGGAAGGGGCCGTGCAAGGGCGGGGCCTCGGGCAGATGAGATGGGGTGAGAACAGGGCCTTGGAGGAATGGGTGGCATGAGGGTGGGGACTCGGGGAGAAGGGGCAGTGCAGGGGGATGGGGCCACGGTTTGGGCACCGGTGGCCCCCCTACTTTTAGGGAGCTTCTGCCATTCCTGTGCCTGGCTTCTCATTGTTACCATGCTGCTTATCCAACTTGTGGGCTGTGACTCCAGCAATGATGCCTTCTTTTTCCATTTGCTTTATTGGTCCCATTATTTTTTCTTTGAATACAATGGGTACTCTGCGAGGTAGGCGTTGTACTGGTTGAATTATTTTATCTGTTTCCAGGTGTTACATGCCTGGAGGACATCCCAGTCCTTCAAAGTTATCTTGGTAATTTTTCAGCAGCTTTGCCGATGCCACAATGCATTGTCTGCCAGATATGTTTTTTTTTTATTTTGCTTGTGTGTCTGTTATATTAATGCTTTGTCTCAGGTTTAGTGTCACAGGGTTCAAGCATTCACTTGTTTTAGCTGAGAGCTGTGTTGTTTGTACTACGAGAAATTTCATCCTGTACTTTTCCTTGGTATTATGCTTGTAATTTGCTTTGTCCTAGAGGTGTTATGCTCATGCCATAAGATAATTTTAATATGACTTTCCTATTTAGCATTCAATGTCCTGTTTGTTTGTGTGCTGGTGCCTTGTAGTTGCATCTGGTATTAGTCTGAGCTTTACAAATCTTGATTTTTTTTTTCTGTTTTGCACTTCATTAATGTCATATATGCAAAATCTCATCCTCAGCATCATTGCTTGCTTCCTTGATATGGGGCATTTTTTGTCTTGGTTTTTCTTGTCTGTAAGCTTTGGCTTAATGATTTATTTTGCCACAGTTATTGCATGTGACCCCCATATGCAGGGCATTTTCCATTATCATATTTTTCTCCAAAATACTCACAAGTCTTTCTTTCCATTTTGTTTATTTCCTGTGCTTTGTATTTATGCAGTTATTTTTGCATAAATTTAGATGTATTCTTCTTTTTAATTTCATGGTTTCCTTCTGCTACTCAGTGAATTATCTCTGCATCTGCACCACTTATACTGTACATTTGGATGCGAGCTTATTCACTAGCTTTGCATGTGTCTATGGCTCTTGGCAGAGCTCAGGTGGGTAGTCTAAGCATTCTGCTTCAAGTTCTTGCACCTTTTGTTCCTATTACTAATCTAGAATGAATTAGTTTATCTTTTAAGATTCGATAACCTCATGAGTCATCCATTTTGTGCAGTTTGGCAGTATACTGATGTGTTATTTCTCCAGATTCCAAATTACACTTCTTGTAAAGACACCTTTCATATATTAGAGAGACAAGGTGGGTGAGGTAATAGCTTTTATTGGACCAACTTCTGTTGGTGAGAGATACAAGCTTTTGAGCCACACAGAGCTCATACATGATATTTTTTGTGGGTTGACAATGCTTTTGTCGTGCTTCTAGGATTTGACATGGGTCCTCTGTCTGCTGCCCTTGCCATATCCACATGCTGTTGGACCATGTGGTAACTGTAGACCATTACTTCTAATAATACAGCTGCTCTTCTTTTGTTTTTCCCTTTATACCTAGCCCCATCACAATGTCGTGGTTTTCCTATTATCTAAAGCAGTGTTTCCCAAACTTGGGACGCCGCTTGTGTAGGGAAAGCCCCTGGTGGGCCGGGCCGGTTTGTTTACCTGCCGCGTCCACAGGTCCGGCCAATCACGGCTCCCACTGGCCACGGTTCGCTGCTCCAGGCCAATGGGAGCTGCTGGAAGCGGCGCGGGCCGAGGGACATACTGGCTGCTCACTAACCCCACCTCAGTCTGGGCTACTGCCAGTCACCATCTAGCCCCACTCGCTGGGACAGACTGCAGTATAAGCCACTCATCACAGGCAAGGGGGTTCAGACCTGCTGCCTTCCTCTACCACCCAGTACCCTTTTAGGCCTTAAACCAGGCCATGCAGCCTGGGGAGTTGCCAGCCAGGAGCTCCCCTGCTCCTCTGGCTTGCCCCAGCCCTGCTTCATTCCCAGTACCTTTTCTGCTAGGCAACCAGACCCTGCTCCCTCTCAGACCAAAGAGAGCCTGTGTGTCTGCCCCTGGCTTCCCTGCCTTTATAGGGCCAGCTGAGTCTGTTTGGGGCGTGGCCACAGCTGAGGCTGCCTCCCACTCAGCCCACCCTAAGGCTCCCAGCCCCAGCCTTCTCCAAGGGCTAGCTTTTAACCCCTTTCGGGTCAGGAGTGCGTAACCACCCCCCGCTACATGCTGGTCTCTCAATTTCTAGAGGTTGCCCTATATATAATTTGGGTGGGTAGGTGAAGGAAGTGGAGCATAGGCTATGTTTGGACAAGAGGAAGCAAACTGAATTTATGACTGGGGATCCAGTCATGTATTTCTGCAACCTTCAAGAGGACTACTTAAGTGGATGCTGCTTAAATAAATGCTTATTAACAACTTTTGGTTTACAGCAACATTTTGTTGGGAACCAATCCCTTCCCATTGCCTGTATGTGATGGTTTGTGCTCATGGGGAGTATTGCCTAATGGTCAGGACTTAACGGGTAAGGGTTTTGGTAGGGGAGCCCAAGCCCTCCCACTCCCCTCCAGGACCCTGTGAGATCTGTAAGGTCTAACACCCAGGAGCACCTTAAGGCTGCCCTCCCTGGGCACTTCCTACCACCCCACTATTGTCCAAAGTTCAGTCTGCAGCAAGGAGGTGTGAAGCAGGTCAGCTCACTGCTGGGTGCCTCCTCATGTCCAGGCTTGGCATGGGAGCACTCCCTCTCAGGGTAGCAGCTGCCTCCTCCTGTGACTTGGCCATCTGGTCCAGTCAGTTCCAAGTCTCTCCCCTGTCAGGGTAGTCCATAAACAACACAAACGGGAATTAACACAGAGTTCATACTAGAGAGGGGGCGGATGGGGAAGTGCCTCCCTCTCAGAGTGTACCTGAAACAGATCCTCCCTTCTCTCAGGGAGGGACCTTTGAGCAACTGCTGATGGGAGAGAGCCTGCCTTCCCTTAGCAATTACAGGTCTATTCTCTGCCATGGTCTATCACCAAGTGAGCGGTTGTGCTCCCTTTTAACTCCTCCCCCAATCTGTGCATCTCTTGCAGGTGTGGCTGGGAGGGGCTGGCTGAGGCTTAATCCCTTGTTGCCACTGTGGGGTTTGTATACCTCATCACACTGTCATGTTAATGGCATTCAATTACTGGCAACAGGCATGCTGCTTATTGACAACTTTTTGGAAAAAGGGCCCTGGCCACAGACAGCTTTGCGGGGCTGCAGCTAAGGAAGGAAGTGCTGGGATGTGCACAATACCTCTCCCTGTGCTCTTAAGCTGCATCCTGCTCTCAGGCTCAGCACATTCCACAGCTTCCTTCCCTGCTGCAGTCCCACTAACTGGTCTGTTTTTGGGGACCCACCACCCTCAGAGGAGACAATGTGCTGAGGCATCCACATCCCCACCCAGTGGGGGAGCCCTGCTGGAGTCCTGGTGCTAAGGGCCAGGAAGAGAAGCTGGGAGGTGTGATGGATTTGGTCACAGAGATCCCCTTGGGTCTGTCACCTGACGTGCTGAGATTACGTCTCAGCCCATTTTCCCTGCCAGCTTGTGCTCACTCCAGAACCCTGCCTTGTTGAGCCAGACACAGTAGCCTGCTGCAAATACAGACCCAGGTCTGGTCCACACCTCCAAAGCTGCAGACTTAACTGAAAGCAGCTTAGCAGAATACCTGCCTCCAGCACCCAGACCCTCAGCTCCCAATGGGATCCAAACCCCAAATAAATCCATTTTACTCTGTATAAAGCTTATACAGGGTAAACTCATAAATTGTCCGCCCTCTATAACACTGATACAGAGATATGCACAGCTGTTGGCTCCCCCAGGTATTAATCACTTACTCTGGGTTCATTAATAAACAAAAGTAATTTTATTAAGTATAAAAAGTAGGATTTAAGTGGTTTCAAGTAATAACAGACAGAACAAAGTAAGTCACCAAGCAAAATAAAGCAAAAACACATAAGTCTAAACCTAATACATTAAGATTACAGGTAAAATCTCACCCTCAGAGATGTTCCAATAAGCTTCTTTCACAGACTAGACTCCTTCCTAGTCTGGGCCCAGTCCTTTCCCCTAGTACAGTCCTTGTTAGTTCCAGCAGACATCTTAGGTGGAAACTAGGGGTTTTCTCATGACTGGCCGCCCCTTTGTTCTGTTCCACCCCCTTTTATAGGTTTGGCACAAGGCAGAAATCTTTTGTTTCTCTGGGTCCCCACCCCTCCTTCTAAATGGACAAGTACCAGATTTAGGATGGATTCCAGTATCATGTGACATGGTCACATGTCCTGTGAGACCGCATTCTTCATTACCCACAGGCTAGCCCACAGGTACACAGGAAGGCTTGCAGGTAAATAAACCCATTCACAACCAATTGTCCTAGTCAATGGGGATGGGAGCCATCAAGATTCTCAACCACCATTAATGGCCCATACTTGGGATAATTACAATAGGACCTCAGAGTTATACTTCATATTTCTAGCTTCAGATACAAGAATGATACATACATACAAATAGGTATGGTTCAGTAGGTTATAACCTTTGTTATGATACCTTACAAGAGACCTTTTGCATAAAGCATATTCCAGTTATATTATATTCACATTCATAAGCATATTTTCATAAAACATATGGAGTGCAATGTCACAGGAGGTAAGGCTGCAGGCAGGACAGCGGGGGGCAGGGCGGGGTGCAGCAGCCTGCGTGTGGAGCCTTTCCATGGAGAGCAGGGGAATGGGGGCCTGTAGGGCTGCGTGGTACCTCTTGTTGCGCTCTCTGACCTGCACTTTGCCCTGGCACCATGGGCCAGGCCTTAACACATTCCAATGCTTCCTTCCTTGGCTGCAGCCCTGCAAATCTACCTTTTGCTTATTGGCAACTCTCAGATAATAGTAATTTTTTGCTGAGAACTGAGAGGTGCTAAGAAGGGGTATCCACTCCATTTGTAGCACTTTGCAACTGAGGAATGTGGCCAGATTTTCAAAATGAAAAAACTAGGACACTTCTTGTACCACAGAGATGTGTGTTGGGGTCTCAAGCACCTTAAGGTATTAGGGCTCATGCAATGCAGGAGTCCATCTCTGCAGAATTTATGGGAGGATCAGGGCATTAGCTGTGAGACACTCCAACCTACAGAATTAGGGGAGAGGCTCACAGGTGGTGGTGAACTCTGTCCACGCTGAGCTCTTTGGAATGTTAGCAGCTATGTGAATTTGTTGGTGAGTGTGCACTGAATGAGACAATGGTACTCAGGAGCCATTAGAGGTTTGTGCATCACCTTTAATTTAATTTGGCAAACAGCTCATTTAATTGTTTTACATTTTATTGAATACATTTTATTTAATAAACCCTCTGGGAAACCCACCCAAAAACCCTCTTAGTTTCAAAATTATTTAACATCGCTAAGCAACAGTAAACTTAGTTAGCATGTCATTTACAAATCCAAGCACTTAAAAACAAGGACATGAGCAAGTAAGAACATCATATTTTACACTATTCACATAACTAAACATGTTAAACCCTAATTCTGATAAGCAAAGGCCTATATGTGCTTTAATTTCATAGCTTTATAGTACTCCATATGATGATTGTATTGCTTAGTCCAGGGGTCTCAAACTCAAATGACCATGAGGGTCGCATGAGGACTAGTGCATTGGCCCGAGGGCTGCATCACTGACACCCACCCCTTGCTGCCCCCGCCCCCACTCCACCCCTTCCATAAGGCCCCGCCCCTGCCCCACCTCTTCCCTGCCCCCATTCCAACGCCTTCCCTGAAGTCCTCACCCCAACTCTGCCCCCTCTCTGCCCTCAGGCGGTGCAGGAGGGGTGCGGGGTGTGATGGGGGCTCAGGGCAGGGAGTTGAGGTGCAGGAGGTGTGTAGGGTATGGCAGGGGCTCAGGGCAGGGAACTGGGGTGTGAGGTGCAGGAGGGGGAGGGGTGCAGCAGGGAGTTGGGATGCGGGAGGGTGTGGGATGTGGCAGGGGCTCCAGACAGGGGGTTAGGGTGCAGGAGGAGTGCGGGGTGTGATGGGGGCTCAGGGCAGGGAGTCACGGTGCAGGAGGTGTGCAGCAGGGGGCTCAGGGCAGGGAATCGGGGTGTGCGGTGCAGGAGGGGTGCGGGGTGCTGCAGGAGTGCAGCGTGCGGCAGGGGGCTCAGGGCAGGGAGTTGGGGTGCAGGAGAGGTGAGAGGTGCAGCAGGGAGCTGGGGTGCAGGGTGTGGCAGGGGGCTCAGGACAGGGAGTTGGGGTGCAGGAGGGTGTGGGATGTGGCAGGGGGCTCCAGACAGGGGGTTGGAGTGCGGGGTGCGGGCTCCGACCTGCCGCCGCTTACCTAGAGCGACTCCAGGGTGGCAGCACCTCACTGAAGAGAGAGGCTCAGGACTAGGGCAGAAGGACAGGGGAAGGGCAGCCTGCCCTTTCCCTAGTGAGAGGGACACTAGGACCTGCTGGAAGCCGGCAGCCTACAGAGCGGAGCGGATTCAGCGTGTGCTGCAGGCTCCAGGCTCCGGGGCAGTGAGGAGGCAGCAAGTGGGTGCCGGGATACACTCGGGGGGTGGCAGGTGCCTCAAACATTGGGGAGCAGCGCACGGGGAGCTTAACAGGCACAGAAAATAACTCGGGGGGGGGCGGGGGTGAGGGGAGTTGGGCGGCGACAGGAAGTAACGGGGGGGCGTGGGGAGCTCCACCCGCGGGCTGCGTGTTTGAGACCCCCTGGCTTAGTCTAACCAAGAACTCACATATGCTGCGGCAAAATCAAACTGAATTCTGCAGGAAGCCCCATTGTTTCACTCTTTCTTTATGCACCCCCTTACGTCTGTATCTCCTTGGTGTCTCTTGTCTGAGACTGTAAATTCTTTGGGGGTAGGAACAATCTTTTTGTTTTGTGTTTGTACAGTACCTAACACAACCAGGTCCTAGTCCACAACAGGCGTGCCTACATGCTAATGCAATGCAAATAAGAACCTCCCCAGCTCCCACAGCATTTGTTTAGGGGGACACCTAAAGCATGGTCACAGATCAGGATTATGGGGAATAAATACATTCGCTGGATGTTTTTGCTAAAATGGCCATTAGTGACATGATGGTTCCTAGTGCTGAGGTTTGCTGTACCCTCTGTAGGTTTCAGAGTTAATGCTCCATTGTGAAGAAAGGCTCAGGCCCCACAGCCCAGGCCGTGCCAGGCCAGCACCGCACTGCTCATAGTTTCAGTCTCATTCCAGCTCATCTTCACCGCCAGGGGTTAATGATTAACCCCGTAGATTCCGCAGGTTCTTTCTGCGGCAAAGACACAGGGTCAAACTTCTCCACGGCCATACGCGCAGCCTAATCCTCGCTTCCCCATTGGTCAGTCGCTGCCTGACCCTCGCTCGCCATTGGCTGTACCCGTTCCGTCTACTCTCACTCGAGTTAGTCAGTACCTGGCTGTGATTGGCTAGGCTACCTGGAGCACAGCCCAGCCCGGAAGCCGAGGCGCGGTGGCGCGATCGGGCGATGCGGTGACGTGCGGGTTTCGGGGCGGTGGTATTGGCGGGAGCGGGGTGACGGACGATGTGGCGCGCGCTGTGCTCGATTCCGGGGACTACGGTTGGCAGGTTGGTCCTGCGCGCTCCCACCCCGCTACTGCCCGTCGGGTAAGTGCAGCCGCGGCGCCGCGGGGGGAGGGAAGTAATGGGAACGGAGCGGCGGGGGAACAGTATGGGGGGTCGCTAACGGGAGCAGAGCGGGGGCATGGTATGGACGGGGGTGGTGATGTAGGGTATGCGGGGGAGTTGGAGGATGGGGGGGTTGGGAGCGCCAGGGGATAGGAGGCCGTGAGGGGATGTTGGGGGGACAGGAGTGGGGATGTCAGGAGATGGGGGGTGGGGATTTGGGGGGGACAGGAGTGGGGGTGTCAGGGGCTAGGAGGATTTGTGGGGACTGGAGTGGGGGTGTCAGGGGATGGGGGGTGGGGATGTTGTGGGGACAGGAGTGGGGGTGTCAGGGGATAGGAGGATGGGGGTGAGGATGTTGGGGAGACAGGAGTGGGGATGTCAGGGGATGGGGGGTGGGGATTTGGGGGGGGACAGGAGTGGGGGTGTCAGGGGATAGGAGGATGGGGATGTTGGGGGGACAGGAAGCTGTGGGTGGGGATGTCGGGGACAGGAGTAAGTGTGTCGGGGGGATGGGAGTGGGGGTGTCAGGATAGGAGGATAGGGTTGGAGATGTCAGGGGGACAGGAATGGAGGGTGTCAGGAGTTAGGAGGATGAGCGTGTTGGGAGAGGATTGGGGGGTGTCAAAGGATTGGGAGACCTTGGTATATCTGACTTTCTATAGGGTCTTCTACTGGGCTGTCTGAGATGGGGTGTCGGGGAAGGGAGGATGGGTGGTATTGGGGACTGGGGTGCTTTGGGAGTGTAAGGGGAACAGGAGGTTAGGGGGGTGTCATAGGATTGGGGGATATAGGTGGGGTTGAGGGGATTTTGCATGGAAGGGCTTTTTACACCCCCCGACTCTTTCTAATGTGGGCAAATCTCCTCCTTAGCTGTAACTCCTCATCCACTTCATCTGGTCCCAGCCTGAGGGCCCAGGAGTATCTTTCTGTGCTGGATGTTTTCATGCCATTGCGTAGGTTGGTGTGTGAGGCTGGCACTGCTGCAGTGGAACTAACCTTCACATAGAGAATTCGGATCATCTCTCTTAACCATCATCTTAAGTCATACCTCAGTCGGAGACCTGCTTCTCAGTGTTGCTGGCAATACTGAAGAGTCCCTGTAACTGAGAGAGATTAAAGGAAAATATTTCCTTGATGCATTTGATGGTACTCGTTGTCTAGTCGTCATCACTGTTTCCACTCGGTAGTGTGGGTTTGTCACAAAGCAAAAATGAAACAGTTTTTAAAAATAGCAAAAGGTGATGGCAAAACCCTCAGTCAGTTGTAGGAGCCATAGGGGAAGACAAATCACCTATAACTAACTTTAATTCCTTTTTAAAAAGTATAAATTGATTTGTATCGAGAATAAAGTCTCTGTATAAACTTGTCACATCTTGGGCAGATCTTGCAGCACTTTGGGCATAGGAAAAAAACAGGATGAAAAAGGTATTTGTTTAATTAGAAAATGGTTTAGAATACACTGCCCCACGTTACAGTTTCTGGGCATACTGCACCTCAGACTCCTGCTCTCTCTCATTATTGCTACACTGCAATAAAAGACATCTCACAGTGGTCTCAGAGCCCTGGCTCCAGAGCAAGCCTGATCATCTACACTGGAATTTTTAGCCCCACAGCTCAAGTCCCGTTAGCCCAACTCAGCTGACCCTGGCTCGGAGACCCAGTGCTGTGAGTTATTTTTATCTACATGTGTAGCTTATCAGATTTTTAATCATCTTTCACATGTAGATCTGACTTCCTATAGAGTCTTCCATTGAGCCTCTCTCTGTCTCAATTTGTCTCCCTAGCGGAGTTTACTGACAACACCCTAAGCAGGCTGGCAACTCCACCCTCCTTTGCAGGAATCATGTAACTTTTTAGCTGTTTATAGTCCTTTGATCTGGTAACCTCTAGCTTTGGCAAAACAATCAGGGTGGATAAAAATGATTTTTAAAAAGATTTTTTTTTATTTAAATCAGATTTTTTGGTAATGCTTTTTGAGGAAAAAATCTATCTAAAGATAGTTTTAATTAAGATACATTATAGCTCTAAAATATTTCATCATGGAATAGGGATTATAAATTCTAATTCTATAGTATGAGACAATATATTCATGGAATGTTTAAGAAAAGTTTTGTAAATGAGTTCCAGTAGTTAATGGATTAGGAACCCAATTTTATGGGACTCCAGGGGCTTCTGTATAGATTATTTAGGTTAATCTTTCGATCTACCCAATGGGACTCAGTGCTCAGTCTAGAAGATACCATCAGAGATGCTTAGTTTTGCGGTTCTCAAACTGTGGATTTGTGTCTCCACAGATAACTTGCTTGTTAACAGCAAAAATGTTTTTAAATAAATAAATACTATATAGAGGTGAGAAATTTAAATCAAATCCACCCTGAAAATAATCTTTGCAACTTGTTGGAGACTGGGTCCTTGAAGCTAATGGATTTGCCCCATTGTCTTTCAAGTATGTCCTTGGGTGTTTTTATCTGGGAAGCAACTGTGTCCCCTTCACATACATATATGTACATCTGGTCCAGGCCATATGATTAGTTCACTGACTCTGGTTTGGGCAAGCTGATCTGTAGCATGTGATGCAGGATTTCCTATATCAGATCACATATCCAGCCTCCTTCTAGGGCTAATACCTGCTCTTTCAGAGGAGAGTGACAAAAATCCATAAAGCATCTAGCTAATATTGCAGTACAGTACATATTGTGGGGTAGCCAATACTTTCATCTCTGTGCCAATCCATTTACGTTTAGCAGAATAAGGTTTGCTTATCCTTCTCTAAACAAAATAATGATAAATATAACTTCTTGTAAAACTATCCACAGTATTAGAGTCCACAGCAAATTCTGAAGGCTGAACATGTGATGTGTGAAGTATTCTTTCTAACTTGTTCTAAATTTGCTGGCTCTCAGTCTCATCAAGTGACTGTCTCTTTTGATCACTGTTTTCAGTGGAAAGAGAAGTACCACAGCTATGCCTGAAGTAAATACAGATAATCTTGATGAACAGCAGGTGCAGCTTTTGGCAGAGATGTGTATCCTTATTGATGAAAATGACAAGAAGATTGGTGCAGATACCAAGAAAAACTGCCATCTGAATGAAAACATTGATAAAGGTACAGTTTAAATTGATAGGAAATTATGTTAACAATTGTGTGCAATATATATATAAAAACCACAAACCTGGCCTTGAAGGGTTTACAATCTAATTTTAAAGCAAGATGCTACAGTGGGAATAACAAACAACTGGAGGCAATAAGGAAGGGAGAATAAAGACAATAGTACTAGGAACATGTGGCCATGAACGTTAGCCAAGGTGCTGTATTAGATGCTTTTGACTCACTTAGATTTTAACTTATAAAATATAAGCAAATAGATATATTATAACAAAATAAAAGTTTTAGAAGACAGTAATTAACTTTTATTTTAGTAGTTTTTTTTTTTTTTTTTTTTTTCAAATGGCAAAATATAACCACTTTATAGAGGGGTGTTAAAAGGGAATTTGTCTCAATCTTATATGCTGGTTTGTGTCTACTGGAAACATGAGTCTGTATACTTCTTGAATGCTTATCCTTATATTTTTTGGTGGCCCAATACATGGTATTTCATGTAAGGGTTTGCAGATTGCTCTTGTGTACTCACAGTAAAAAGTAAGGAGCTTGTCCTGCAGAAGGACGGAGGGCTAACATTTTTGGGGAAATTCTATTTTTAAATTCTACTTCTTATTCCATGCCCATTATTGTGAGAGCTGGATGCCTTCCAAAGTTAAGTTTGGGATTTTAACAGCCAGTTCTACATTCTCTCTCTCTGATATAAAATCTCAGGTAAGGACTAAGCCTCGGTAGTGACTTGCCCAAACATGCCATAGATAAACTTGCTTCAGCGATGTTGAGCTTAATTGCAATAATATATTGAAAGCAGATACTTAGAGACTTGTGCATGTTTGGGAATAGGAAAAGTTAACATTTAACATAAGTCAAAATACAAAATCGAAAGTGTTTCTTTTTTTCTACTTCTTACTTAAGAAAAGTTTCTAGCACATATGATTGAGAAAAAAACCTTTAAAAGATTAAACTATTCTGGTTCTGTGATCTTTGCTATTCTACTTGCAGTTCTTAAATCTTTTATTTCAGAGACTAATATTCATGGTTCTTATGTCTGTTTTAGGATTATTGCACCGAGCTTTCAGTGTTTTTTTATTCAATACAGAAGATAAGTTGCTATTGCAGCAGAGATCAGATGCTAAAATTACTTTTCCAGGTTAGTATGTAAACATTTCATGCTAAGGTAAAAAGCTGTGTTTGTGTCCCTCTCTCATTTCCCACCATTACTTCCTCTACAGACTTTAAGATCAGTTTCCTTGGGGGGAGGAGAGAGAGTTAATTAGTTTTGGGCTTTTCCAGGGGATGAAGTCAATGTATAGGCACATCAGTTTCTTGCATTAGAGAATAATTATAGCATGGATTAGAGGCTTGTAGGGAGAGATTGTCCTAGGACATGTACAGACATGTTTGTGCAGGTGCAGAGAGTGCTTGTAACTAACTTTTTCAGTAGAGAAGAGTTAAGAAACAAAGTGGGAAAGCCATGCAACTACCTGTACAAATGGAATTTGATTCTTTAGATTCCACTTGGAAAGAAGTGCAACTGAAGTTTCTCAGGAAAAAAATATTTAGCTGTTGGAAGGTGATCCTGAGTTGAATCTAAAAACTGACTCCTTTTACTTGACCCTGCTGTCTTAGTGGTTCTCTTTCCACCCCACCCCACCCACGAGGTAGCAAAAATACTGCTTTTGATCAAAAGGTACAGTGCCCCTATCACACTGTCTAGAGTGGCTCACAACTGAGAGGGCCTATCTCAGGGCAGAAATAGAACCGACATCCCAGACTGTTGGTATGTACTATAATTAGATTTCACCAAGCTAGTAACAAAAGTGAACTCCTGAATCACTGTATCGGTGTTACCATGGAGTCACAGTCCCCTTAGACTCTTCGGTCTATCTTGCCGTCCAGACAAGCTGGACTTAGTGATAAATGGTCACTTACACTAAAATATTCAGGTTGCTCCCAGTTCCAAGAAGCCAGTCACTTGCCCCAGATCAATTGGTACTCTAGTTCGGGGTCTCAAACTCAAATGACCATGAGGACTAGTTCATTGGCCCGAGGGCCGCATCACTGACACACACACCCCTTGCTGCCCCGGCCCTGCCCCCACTCCACCCCTTCCATGAGGCCCCACCCCTGCCCCGCCTCTTCCCACTCCTTCCCTGCCCCCATTCCAACCCCTTCCCCGAAGTCCCCACCCCAACTCCGCCCCCTCCCTGCCCCCAGAGGGAGCAGGAGGGGTGTGGTGGGGGCTCAGGGCAGGGAGTTGAGGTGCAGGGTGCAGCAGGGGGCTCAGGGCAGGGTGTGGCAGAGGGCTCAGGGCAGGGAGTTGGGGTGTGGGGTGCAGGAGGGAGTGTGGGGTGTGGCAGAAAGTTGGGGTTCAGGCAGGGGGCTCAGGACAGGGGGTTGGGGTGCAGGCAGGGGGCTCAGGGTGCAGAAGGGGTGTGGGATGCAGCAGGGGGCTCAGGGCAGGGAGTTGGGGGACGGGGTGCAGGAGGGTTCCGGGGTGGCAGCAACACACACCGGGGCCAGGGCAGGCTGCCTGCCTGCCTGCCCTGCCCCCACGCTGCTCCGCGAAGCAGCTGGAACCATGTCCTGGGGGAGGGGGAACGCAGGGCTCCTCGTGCTGCTTGCCGCTCCTCCAGGTACCTCCTTCGAAGCTCCCATTGACCTCGCTTCCCTGTTCCCGGCCAATGGGAGCTGCGGGGGGGCAGTGCCTGGAAGCCAGGGCAACACGGAGCCCTCTGCTTTCCCCCCCCTCCTCCCCCGGCCGCAGGGACGTGATGCCAGCCACTTCAGGGAGCGGCGCAGGGCCATGGGGGGCATTCCCGTGGGCTGGATGCGGCCCACGGGCTGTAGTTTGCCCACCCCTGGCCTGGAGGTAGGCGGGGGGGGGAGGGGGGGGTGTCTCTTGGCAGGCAGCAGGAAATAGCCCTGCGGGCCGCGTGTTTGAGACCCCTGCTCTAGCTCTCATGTCAAAGACAATCCCCGAAGGCAGTTCTGTAACAAATTAAGTAAAGGTTTATTACCTGGGAAAAAGAAATAAGCGTTATTGACAGGTTAAAGCAAGCAAACGTATCGTATATACTCGATCAGAAGCCAGTTCGTTTATAAGTTGACCCCCGTCCGCACCAAGATGGATAAGTAAAAATGGAAAATTTTTATAACCTGTTCAGAAGCCGACCCTATAATTCAGGGGTCAGCAGACTTTGGTTCCTGGGCCATCAGGATAAGCCGCTGGGGGGGCCAAGATGGTTTGTTTACCTCGAGCGTCCACAGGGACGGAGGTAAACCTAGGTAAACAAAGTGTCCCGGCGTGCCAGCTGCTTACCCTGACGGGCCGGGACAGCAACTGGTGGGGAAATTTTTTGGCGGGGGAGAAGCTGGGAGTCTGGGGAGTGATCACCCCCCACATGACCCCATCCCTAGCCCGGGGCCCCCACACTCTTCCCATCCCATCCCTTTCCACCTTATCTGTGGAGGGCCAAGGGAGGATGTCTCTGGCCTGGCTGGAGCTGCTCTGGCGGGCTGGGCAGCGCGGCTACAGCCTGCTCCTGGGGGCGGGGCCTAGCAGCACAGCTGCAGCCTGCCAGCCCCAGAGCTGCAGCTGCTTCAGAGGCTGGGGGCAGAGCAGTGTGGCCAGAAGGGGAGAGACTCTGGCCCCACCTCTTCCCTTCTGGCTCTGCTGCCTCTCCTTGCTCCCTCTGTTGGGGGGAGGGACTGTTTCCCACCTCTCCCTCTCTATACCTGTTCATAAGGCAACCCCCTTCTCTGGTGCTTCCCTTTTTTACTAAAAAAATTCGGCTTTGGTCTGTTTTCTCACAGTCTAGTTCTTTACTAATGTCAAAACAATAGGCAAGACAACTTACAGAGAAACCTAAATATGCCTGTTTCCATTTAGAACTCTGAAACTTATCTTAGACTTGAAAATGTCTAAATCTTGTCTGCTCCAGAAAAATCTCATTGTATTATGAGACTGCTGCTTCAGTCAAAGCACTCAGGCATGTGCTTTAAATCCCATTCAGGTCAGTAGGATTTAAGCATGTGTTTAAGTGCTTTGCACCTGGGTTTTAATGATTATTTAGACTGGTTTGGTCAACTAGAAGCATTTACCATGCTCCAATATCTGTAATTAATGTGAAAACATTCAGTGCAGTGGGTGGGTGCTCTTTTCTACCAATCTAAGGACTTGTCTATGCAACTGCTTAGTTTGCAGCAAGCTAGGGTGTGACTCTACTCCTGCCATGGATTAAGTATCTATATGGACCCTGGTGCACCTTGATCTAACTCACTTTGAAACTAGAGTAAATTAAAATGCATTGGGGAAATTTCAGTGTGCGGCAGCAGGCTAGTATGGGGTATATTTACCCCCCAGCTTGCAGCAAGCTAAGGACTTGTCTTCATTACTGAGATAAGTCGACCTAAATTATGCTACTCCAGGTACATGAATAACTTACCTTGGTGTTTTCGCTGTGTTGACAGGAGACACTCTCCGGTCGATTTACCTTAGTCTTCTCGGGGAGCTGAAGTACAGGAGTTGACCAGAGAGTGCGCTGCTGTTGATTTAGCAGGTCTTCTAGTGAAGACCTGCTAAATCGATACCTGCTACATCGATTGCAGCAGCGTTGATCAGCCGGTAGTGAAGACAAGCAAGCCCTAAGTTTTGTATAGGAAAGCCCTAAATAAGCAAGCAGCATTTGCAGTTCATACTCACTTGTCCTGCCTCTTCAGAGCTGATTTGCACCATCTGCTGGAGAGTATCCTTTGGATTCTGTTGCTTATTAAACTTTCAAACACTCCAGGTAAAGTCTACAGGATTTTGCCTGCTGATCTTGCAACAGTGGATGAGATCCTCAGGGGGGACAACATTTGTTATCCAAGGTGATACTGCAGCACAAATAAGGCACTAACATCCAAAGTCAGGTTAATTTTAACTTCTGTTAGAAATATTTGATATGGGGAAATCTGTTTCTTTTTTTTTTGTCATACAAACAAAGGGAGCAGGAATAGATGCTCAGGGTTTAAGGTGGAGGGTATTGCAGACATCTTTTTAAAAACATGCTGACTGGTGATGCATTAGTTCTCTACTGGATTTCTGCAACATATATTACTGTTCTGAACATTGACTGTACACCAACTTTTTACAGATTGTTTTACCAACACTTGTTGCAGCCATCCACTGAGCACCCCACTAGAACTGCAAGAAAATAATGCCCATGGTGTTCGGCAAGCAGCACAGAGGCGATTAAGAGAAGAGTTAGGCATTCCCTTGGAACAGGTAATAGAGGGTGTTGCTACAGATTATAATTTACCTGAAGAAAAATTGTTGAACAGTAAATAGACTTTTGAATTTGGCACAAAATAACTACGAGCTATGACTTGTATGCAAAAGCTTACACTGAAGAGGAATTTTTTAACCTTGTAGGTCCAGTTGGTTAGGGATAGATGTAAATATTGGTGAGTCAATTGGCACAAGTGTGTTCCAGATTCTAAAAGTCTTGTCTAACTGCCTACTAAAGGATCCTTCATGAGTACTTCTTCCTTCAACCTAAATATAAGGCAAAAAGTAAATAACATGGTGCAAAGTAAGACTTCCTCATTTCAGTTTAAATCCTCTGTTTACTAACATGGGAAAGGACATTTAATCACCAACCTTAGTCACCCAACAATATTTCAGTGATTTTAAAAATACAAATTGGCAATGAGGGGTAGGGCTGCTGTACCTACTCAATTATGAAAGTTAAAAGGAGTAACAAGAAGGATACCTGTCCCTGAGTCCCATGGCAGTGTTGGATTTTTTTAATTACTTAACTATTTAAAACTATTTATTCTGTTTCCATGTAGAAAAACCCACACAAAACGAGAAAGCATACTGCTGTATAGGGAAACAGTGAAGCCAACTCAACAGGCATGCTGTCACGTGCACCAAGTTGGACAAAAAAAAATTATGCATTTTTCTCTCTATTTGTGTATTAGAAATAAGCTTCAAACTTTTTTCCAGACCAAAAATATATGTTGGAGTAGTTTTTAAACTGACAGTGTCCCTTCAGAAAGGTGATCCATAACTGTTTTGTTTTTTCCACTTCCAAAATATATTCATTAAAATATCTTGGCTGTATCTCCCTATCTCTTACTGATTAGTTAATTAAGGATTTTGGTTGTAGGTAACTCCAGAAGAAATCTTCTATCTAACGCGAATTCACTACAAGGCCCGCTCTGATGGGATCTGGGGAGAACATGAAATTGATTACATCTTGTTTGTGCAGAAGAATGTAACACTGAATCCTGATCCAAATGAGATCAAAAGCTACTGTTATGTGACACAGGAAGAACTAAAACAACTCTTGGAAAAAGCATCAAAAAATGAAATCAAGATTACTCCTTGGTTCAAATTAATTGCAGAGACTTTTCTTTTTAAATGGTGGGATAACCTGCATAATTTAAATAGATTTGTGGATCATGAAAAAATACACAGAATGTAAAAAGCTCTAAGTGAATGTAGTGGTGAGGGGTAACAGTAGGATGCTGTCTTAAAAGCAGTAAGGTAACTTTTAATCCTTAAAGTTTTGAATACTGACAAAAATGGTACATCAGCAGTACCTGTTGTAGGAATTTCTGTACCTATGCATAGTGATGGTGTGGCAGTTGGGTTGGGGTTTTTTTGGGTGGGAGGAGGGGGTTGGTTTTTTTTTTTTTTAATTTACAGCTGATGAATGGTGCTGGCCTGACAGCATGGGAAACTTAAGTCATCTTTTCAGAGCAGGCAAACTGTGGTGTTACCCAAGTGCTGAAAAAAGTTTCAAGTGTAAAGCCAACCTTGATGATTATAAGTAAATAACAGTAGATATAGTACGAAACTTGTTTAGGGCTTAATGAATACTAAGATAGAAAGCCCGTGTAGAAAAGAAATTGTAAACCTTTATTTTGAGGGGCACTGAAATACATTTAATGAGGCTTATTAGCAGAAATGAGTTTTGTACAAGAAGATAGACAAAATAGGCAACAGCAAAGTAAGCTTCCCTGCATTGCCTTCCAGTGCAGTGCCTATAACCTGACCGGGAGTGATTCTCTCCAATGAATGGAGGATAATCTAGTCTCTAACTCCATTTAGTTGTCTCCATTGTGACTGTAAATAAGTGCCACTTCTGATGTAAACACCCATCCAGTGGCAATTAATCTGAGACTTCTCCTTCCAGAGGCTTTTGGTAGTTAGGTTAATTAAAGGAATTTTATTAACTTGTATTTATACTAGTTCAAGGACACAGTATAACTAGCATTTCTTCATCTTTCATCGGGGGGGCGGGAAACTGATTTACTAGGTAAATGCCATCAAATGCACAAAGTAAACAGATCACAAACTTTACAACTTCTAAATATTACTGAGACTGGCATAGTTGTGATGAAAATTTAAAGTATGTGTTCCTTTGAAAATGTAAGTTACATAAACTCATAGCTAAGTTATATGAAAATCACCTGGAGTGACTGGTTCCTGTGCTCTTTTGTATAAGTTTGAAGTAGAATACTAATATCAGTGAAGACTTCCACTAAGTTTAATAACTTAACATTTTATTGGTATTATAAAGCAAAAAATGGAATTTCAACTTAAATGTTTTCATACAAGGCAACTACAACTGAAATGGAAATGTTTGTTCTTGCCTTAAAAAAGTGAATGACAAGGCTGTTAACTGCAGTCCTTAAAAGGACATTTAGGAGCACAGAAAGAAGTGAAACGTAACCATTGTTAGAATGCAAATATAAGAACCTTAGTAATTCACTAAGTTCTTTGAACTTCGATGCACTTAAAATTACTATTGGTGATGTGATGGGAGTCTTGTACAGTGGAAGAAAGTAAAAATAGGTTGAGGGTTCTCCATTAGAATCAGAGCACAAGGAAAGCGCTATTACCCTTTTCTTGAAAGGTTTAGTTAAAGGTAACACCTTGTGACCACATGACATCTTTTCCCTTATCGTTAATGGAGCACCCTGGAAGCGTTGTAGAAGATTAAGTAGCTTCATTTCTAAAATTCTTCTGATGACAAAAATAAACATTGTCCTTTACATGAACCTTTGAGAGTGATTGTGTTTTGGGTCAAGTCACCATTGACACTGTTCTTCACTTCTAATTTTAGCCAACTGTTTTCCTGGTTCTTTAGTTTCCTCCTCTTCCCCCCTTCAGTTTACATTGTGGACACCAAAATGGAACTGCCACCCCCCAAAACTGAGCCTACTGTGGTTACGCAAGTCTCACACTTCATACAAGTGGATCATGGTGGAATATCAAAACACTTATGATTTGAATTATTGAGAGGTTCTAAGGACAGCTGTTTTGGCTGATACTGTACACTAAAATAGAGCCATGTTGCTATAAAGATGTGTATATTAAAAGCGTTTGAACCAAAATATTGTTTATTCAGGTACTAGTTTTTTCAAACCAAAACTAGAAGACGATAAGCTTTTTTGCTCGGTGTGATCTGAATTGAGACATTTAAGTGTAAGAGCTCTAAAGGCATTGAAAACTGAATACTAAATTCTACCTTCTGTAAAATCCATTCTTCTTCAATGAAGTCAATGCAGTTGTAGGAGCATAAGATTTCACAAGTTATCACTGTCTTTTCTCTGTCCGACCCTGATGGTCACATTGGGTAAAACTCTTGGCAACCACTCTAGGATAAAAGTGACAGTTTATGCAATTGCCAGTTGCATTACCCATTCTGAAGTTTTGCCAGAGCATTGGCAAGAAGACAGATTCCCAAGAAGACCATTAATTTTAACACAGGTCAGGGCTTTTGTTACAAAAACAGCTTAAACACTTTTAATAAACAAAACTAAACTCAATTTACAATAACCTGCACTTCTAGGGAAAGCACTTAAGTGCTGTATTAACACAGCTGCCAAAAAAAAAAATCTGTTGCTTTTCATAAATGAAAGGAATACGTTTATGTATAATGCACAACTTGACTCACTAACATTAAAAAACGGAGAAGAAATTCAACAGTACAATCACAACTAGTGCTTCACTACTGTATTGTCAGTGAAAGCTAATCATGTTCTTGCACATTAAAACAGGAACTGAAATATCCGGGTAGAGGACATCTGCTGAAATTGCATTTGTGTACCTCTAGAGACATTTCAATGAATACCCCATTAAACTAAAGGAATATTTCACTAAAACGGTCCCATTAGCTGCTTTTGAAGATTTTACACAAAGTCTGATTATCAGACTGAAACCAAAGATGGGGAAGACCATTCTACTCCATAACAGAGGGATGTTACAATAAACTGACTATAAAAACAGTTCAATAATGGAAAGTGCATGCTGCCTATCTGATTCATTAAACAAATAGATTAAAAAAAATACATCCCACTCACACAACAGAGTATTCACATCCCAATTCAAATGAAGGGATGAAAGGCACTGTCAACTACTTAAAGACAAGATTATATCTTTGGCATAAAAAGTGGCAGATTCAGCAATTGGGAGAGTACACCTTGCCTGGAACAAATACTGAAAGCCAAAGAGCAAACTTTCAACATGTCGAAACAAAAGTACTATAGCTAAACTTGCCCTGATTTTGGCCAGAGTGTAAAAGGCAAAGTTCTAGTCTCCCCTTTCTAAACATTATACTCTTGCAAGTTTTAAATTATTATATACTTTTTAATCAAATTCTTATGCCAAAATATTTCCTTATATTAGTGCTGGAGGTTTTAACATCTGCTTTTTTCTTACTTTAATACTATACATAATGAGGCTAGCGTGTGTGTGTTTAGGGACGTGGTGGGGAAGAGGGGCGTGGTTGTCAGACAGAGATAGCCAGTATCACTCAGCCCTTCTGACCATCAACAGTTTTCCCAGAGCCAGGAGAAAATATACTTGCTATTTTATTTTAGGATTGTAGAGAATTAGCACTGTGCTCCTCTATAGTTTGGAAAGTCTAAGCATAAGCTCCCCAGCATGAAGTCTTTAATAGTTTGTTTTACGTCTATTACTGCAAAAAGTACCTCATTTTAAAAATACCCACCTCTACCTTACAGTGTAAATTAAATTAAATGCCCTAACACAATAAATGAAACAAGCTCCTGCTGAGCTGAGAACAAAGATAACAGATCCTATTGATTTACTAAAGAACATGTATTCTTTCCTATTTTTCATTTATAACAAGTCATATGCAAATTAGTACAGAAACAAGCAAATGTTTCAATCATGATCATTAAAAAAACCTAAGTGCTCTATAGCATTGGATTTTTTTTTAATATAAGATAGTATTAAAATCTCCAGCTTTGCATGTGCTGAATAAGTATGTAATCTCATATAACAAGCTATTTGTAATACTGTGCATGTGGCATAATGCTAAATATTACTGTTATTTTGTTATTGTTAATAATGTATTTTTGGAACCACTGTGATGTAAAATATCCTTAAGACCATTTTAACTGGCCAAGCTAATGTGAAGTTTCTCGTTACGGTTATTTTCTTATGACAACATCTCAAGTCCATTTGGGTTTAATACCCTCAACTTCTGTAGTTATTCAGACGGTTCATCTGGACTGATGCCAACCTGACGTCCATTCAAAACTCTGGTTCTAGTGGTGATAGTCATATCAATTTCCCATGGTTCTACTAACCCACTTTGGACTATGGAACCAAAATGTCAAACTCTCCCTCTGTACATTTAGATCTAAATAGTTACCCAAGGAAAGATTTCTCCATTTCTTTAATAATTATTTTTGTTTCCAGATTATACGGTCTAGTTTTTATTAGGGGGGGAAAAAAACAGGACAGCAAAGTAGTTTTAATTCAGAAAAATGTTTTATCTTCTCTGTGTTGTACCAGATTTCCTTTTCCCAGACAGTAAATGTTTGGGTTTAAGGTCAAACACATGCCTATCTGCCTCTCCTTTCTTGCCCAAGCGATTCATTTTCTTTTGAGAATTCTTCATGATAGTCTTAACCTTCTTCACCATCTATTTGAAACAGAAATAAACATTTAAGAGAGATTCTTTCTTTCTCCTCCTAAGCAAGAAACTTGAAACAAAATTCTATTTAAAAGTCTAGCAAACCCAAATTGCAGAACGTCAAGAAGGAGATATCAAAACAAAGGCCAAGCACAAACATCATCTCCGCAGTTAGAGACAAAGAGAGGGTTTTCAAGGCCACATGTAAGAAAAAGTGACAAAAGGGAAACGAATCTCCTTTCCAAACAAAGTTAGTTCAGTTAGAAATTCCTTCTGTAAGAAAAACTCAGGCTAGCATCCTATTTCCAAATATATTAAGAGTGAACTAATGATAGCTTTGGGAATCTGAACATTTAGACACAGGATTTAAGTGTCAGATTCTGAGATGTGTGAAGTTAATAATGAATTCCATTTCAATTTAGATTGCCTCTCCTTCTCAGGTGTCTAAAAATAAATTTATTAAAATCTGAGCGTTACCAAGTATGTTTTGTGAAAAACATTTTTAAACCATTTTGTATTACTACATTTTATCTTTATATGTTGTCATTTTTCAGTGTGCATATGGAATCAGATCAATATCTGACTTTAAATCATGGAGAATACATATCCCTCCACAAAATATATACTGAAAAGAGACCAGAGCAAAGTTTCACTGAAGATCATTTGAAACTTTGTACAAATAGTAAATCCTCATCTATATTCTATTAAAAATATCTGTAAATGTGACCATGTATTGTAGCAGTTACTGTCAAGTTTAGATAACGTTAATGAACTAAAACAAACCTTTGCATCTCGCAGACCGGAAGTGTCACGTGGTGTGCGAGAGGAACTGCGACTGCGTGCTGCAGACTTAGGGGGTTCCGATTCTTCACGTTTACGTTTCCTAGTAACACTCCTGGATCTTCTTGCCTGGACCACGTAATGTGCCTGAAATTCACAAAGTGAGCATTAGAGATGCTATTGAATATTTCAAATAGAATAATTTAAAAATCATTGTAAAAAGACATCCTGTGCCTTCCTGTGATACAGCACTCTTGGCTCTTCCTCATTAAGCTAAAGACCATTGGATAAGTCCTTAAGTCAACTGTTGATAAAAGTTCTCTGCTGTATTTCCGACAATTCTTATACAAAAGATCACCAACATGCACTTAGTATCACTCATTCAACATTCTCATACTGATTCCCCTAAAATACCACGGTGTCTAGCTTTCTGCACCAGACTTTTGAGGTAGATGACTATTATCTGTTCACTTTTCTGAATGATATATTTTAAAGATTACAGCAGCTCAGCAAAAACAAACAAAAATAAACTTTACACAGTGGGGAAACCCAGACTAAGGTAGCTACCAGTAGCTTTATATGATAGAGCACGAAAAGGCTTCAAAGTCACTACGACCAGCATCACTCCACACAAGTCTTCGGCTCCTTCCCCTATAGAGTCTGGCTGAGACCGCAGGCCTTTGGGAAATATGGCTGCTAAATAAACCTGGATTCCAAGCTCTGCAGACCATGAGTATTTGCTTCAAATGTATAATGGCACCACTTATTATTCCTAACATCTCAACCCCTCATTATCTGAAGGCTTTGGGTCTCACGTGAGTCCTCTGTATATGGTTGTGCTATATTAGGAGTATAAAAAGGGGTGGTGGGATCTTGTGATACAATAAAGTGGACCCCAAAATCCAGGGATGGATAATTTACTCCATGACTGCATTACCTGCTAAGTGCTAGTCAGGAACTTAACGTCACGCCTGAAGAAGAGCTCTGTGTATGCTTGAAAGCTTGTCTTCTTTCCCCAGCACACATTGATCCAATGAAAGATATTACCTCACCCACCTTGTCTCACTTAAAACCCAGTAATTTATGGTGCTGATGTGTGATGAGCGTGTTCAATCTGTCACTGTCTTTAAGCCACATTTTTAATGGGCATTTATCCTAATAAATATTATGTCCTCAAAAATTAAACATACTAAAAACTGTTGCTCTTTAATTCTGTATCCCCAGAGTTGACTCTTGTACATTAAGCTTATTCTGGAGAGCTGGAATCCCACCCAAATCAACATGGAGTGTTCTAGTATAAGACAGCAGTGCCAATACAAGTATATCATTCTGAATAAAGATGGCAAAGAAATCTTTTCTAGTTAACTAGCATGGCATAACTGTATAGATCACTCAAGCCAGATAAAGCAACAACATGAATTAATGGTTCCGTTCACTCAGTTTATCAACTGCAGATGTGACTGACACTTTAGGGGTATTTTCAAAGGCATACAAAAGGAGTTCAGCACACAACTCCAATGGGTTTTCAAACCCTCACTCTTCATACATTTGTAATACTTAATTAGCAAAAGTCTTACTTCATCTTTACCAGCCATGTCAAGACCAAGAGTGCTCATCTCCTTTTCTAGTATCTTCCGTTGGACCTAAAAAAAAAAAAAGATAATAAAGAGTATGTTTCTTTTAAAAGGTGTTTCCGTATGTTTTCTTGATCAAACAAAATGTCTATATATTATACATACACACACCATGATGTGGACATATACGACAAATTGAAGAGCCATGTGATTTATCATGCACTTTTGATCACTTTACAGGCTCTCTGCCCACTAATGCATCTTCATGGGATTATTTTAATATTCCAAACTCTACAGCAACTTCAAATAGCTGCCAGGTTTTGCTGTTTGTTTGTTTTTTAAATCAACTTGTTACATAAATATTTCCTTCTCTTCCCAAAGTGTGCAAAATTCCCCTCTTTTACCAAAATTACATACCCACTATTGGCAACATTCTAACGTAGGACAGTAAGAGTTTTCTAAAAATGTCACAGCTTTACAATATGACTTCTTGCTACCCTGTTGGGCTAGACACAGCTGCTTTATATAATTGGAAAGGGAGTTTCACGAACTTCCTAAAGGGAACTAGCAATCACTTCCAGCCCAGGAATGGTCTAAAATAATAGACTTTAAGTTAGTGATATTTTTATGTATACATTGCTATTTTATATAATTGCAAGAGGTTTTCATGGCTCTCTTTAAGCCACATACAGTTAGACTCATGACAACTAAAGAACACTGGGTTTGCAGGTGAAGAGGGAAAACCAAACCCACTACAAAAATTTTAAATAAATTCCTATAACATATATATCATAATGTGACGGTACTACTGGCATTTGTTTGGCATGACCTACATAACTCACTAAGTAGAGTTTTGGACACAACAGGCCCAGAGGTAATATAGAGGAGAGAAGGTAGGGAGTGAGCAGCAGGAAAGAAGCGAGAGGGGGCAGAACAACAGGGAAGAAGCCATGGGGGAGATCAGTTCCACTTGTTATAAAACAGACAAATTTTGGTTTATGCTGCCATAATTCTGTTTTAGGTTTTCAGTGTTTTTATGACATCACCAGATCCCCTTCATGGAATTACAGCTCTATTATATAGTTCTATTATATAGCTCTATTATACAGTTTGCCAGATCCATGTCTTACGGAGGCTCCTACCCTTTCCCTCATATTTTCACATCTCTTTACCTACCACCACAGTAGCTATTCCTAGAGCTCTAGTGGCATTCTCTGAACCTGTTTTTGGCAAGAAAAGGCGGGGTAGGGTAGGGTACAGGAGAAAGTGCTACATTCATTGGTAGAATCTTGTAACTGAAATCACACCCTAATAATGAATCATTTTCCATTTGCATATTATCCATGAACAAGACTATATTACTGAAGGTATTTTACACTTACCCTTCTAGCTGTCCGAGGCATTTTTGGACCCTGAGTATCTTTTTCCTTGGATTCCAGAATTTTTAGTTTCTTTTTTTCTCGAATCTGTTGTGCCAGTTGTCTGATTTCCATCATTTCCTCATCTTCACTTTCTGGTTCACTGTCATATTCCCCAGCAGTTTGTTTCAGCTCTTCCTCTTTCTCCAACTCTTCCAGTTTCTTAAAATGTAAAGAGACCAAATGAAAAACCAGTTGTTCGTGTCACAGTTCAAGGCAACTGCACCTGTATTTCCCTGCAGTGACCCATGAAGGGAACCCACTCTCAAGCTTTCAGCTCCCCAGCCATTGCTGGAGGCCTGTGTCTGACTCCCGTCTGATCAGAATATTTCCAGGCTGCACAGTCCGACAATATCGTGTTATCTCAGCAGAGACAGGCTGTCCAAACAGACCTGCTTGCTTTCTCTTCAGAGATGGCTAAAAGTGGGACTGCCACAGTTTGTTACAGTTACCACACAGCTCTTTTAATGCAAGTCTATTTTATTCTTAAAGTAACAAGCACTACAGAGAAAACATTAAAAATAAAAACTTGCATGCATACTAATAAGCTTATCAGAGATCACCGCAACCTAATATTGGCTCCAGCAGAAGCAGCCCTTCCAAACCCCACCCAAGGAGTTTCCTTGTAGTTTCAAGTTCATCACCATTTCAGCTCAGAACAAGCACACCGTCTTATGTAGCCTTAGAAGGTGCAGTCCTTCCAATCCTTCCCTAAGGCTTGGGGCCTTCTGTGGACCAGGGGTCTTGTCCATTTGCTGGATCAGAAAGAAGGCCATGAGTCTATTTAAAACTAGGCTATTTATCCAAAAATCCATCCTCTGTCTGTTGTTCCCTGGAGTATCCAGTTTGAACTAATATATGTGAACCTGTCCAAGGGGGTAGACTTCAAAGGGCTGATAACTGGAGGCATTATATTAGCATTCTCCTCCTCTAGGAGTTGTGTGTACATACGTACGTACGTGTGTACACACACACACACACACACACACACACACACACACACACTTGCATTTTTAATACAATGGACTCGAAAGATATTAAACCTAATTCAGCAAGGTTTAACTTAATTCATTAAAGTTTATCTTAATTCCATAAGGCTTGTCCAGGATACTGCAGGATATCCTGTCTGTCACAGTCCATATTTAGGATTAGAAACATCTTGTTTATAGTGTTTACCTTTAAAGGGACACTATCCCAACCTTGTGGTCAGACTGTTTCCATGTAAAAAACCCTGATTCAATTTCCAAATGTCAGTCTCACCCTCTGGGCCAGAGGGCACTACAAGGCAGCACACACAGCTCTTGAAGAAGGGAGCAGCTCATGTTACTATATGATTATCCTTCTAACCAATCTAAGCTCCAGAGTCAGTTCCCTGTTATTTCTCCTTGGCTAAACAAGATCATCATGAAACAGAAATGAAAACAGCAGGAGTTCTCTACTGCTTAGTCAAATTAAAAGGATGCTGTCAAACACTTTAGGATTAACACTCAAACACTTTAACAGTATATTCTGGCAGTGAATGCGTAATAATAATAGTAATAATTCACTAAAAAAATGATGATCACTCTGTTTCCTCTATCACTGCAGAGTCAGACAGTGGAAGGAATGCAAGTTCTCTAAAAAACCTTATTTTTTAAGATGTTATAATGAAAAAGAGAACAACATTGATTCTGATGGCAAGGCAAGGCAAACTATTTGCTGAGTCACTATAGACAAAACTGTCACTCAGTATGAACATATCATCTTGGCCTATGATAAATATTGTGTTCCTTCCAAGAATACACTAAGAAAAGTTACAAAACTATAGTCTGTTATTTATGAATTTAAGAAAATGTATCAGTTATGCATGCAAAACAGAAGAGAAATAAACTAAAGTTTTACTAACTTTATACAATCTGTAGATTCATACCTCTTGAAGACAGAAAAATTAAATTCAATGAAAACAGGAGAGAATACCCTCAACAGTGTAAAACAAACAGCGTAAAGCTCACCCTCATGATATCTGGATCAATATAATCAGCTATATTATGTCCTTCCCAGATCTCAGGTATCTTATCATATTTTTCAGATGAATTCATTAGATCCCAGTATTCTAAAAAAAGAAATTAAGCAAAAATTAACCAATACTTTAACTCATTGAAACATTTTATAGAAAAATCTGTGATGGGAGAAAAGATTTGCATCATAATATAAAATACAAATCTCTCTCTAAAACGTAAGAATTTGATAACATACAGAATCTGTGCCACACAGAACTTTACACTGGAAGTCTTGTCAAAGAGTCATGATGCATGTGAACACAAATAATGAGCAACAGTAATACAAGTGAAAAAGAACACACCAAATTATTCTCTCCACAAATCAACTATTTCCCTTAAGTCAAGGATCATGCTCGAATATGTATCAGATATGTCCAAGCAGGACAAAAGAAACAGAAGAGCTGAGTCATCAAGCCATTCATTCTGTTTCAGTAATTCTACAAACTGGAAGACACTCCAAATTACATCACAACACAAGTGAGAGCAGAAAGCCAATTTTTACAAATTTGGAATTAGAGAAAAAGTCTGGTAGTGTTCACTAAAATATCAGCAAGGACACTTAAGGTGGAAATAGTTAGGATAAGATTTTCCTGCTTGAAACTTTCTGCTACAAACACAGAAAGACAACTTCAGCCCAATTTCACTCCTTAAAATAATTATACTGAGACTTGAATAACACTTACTCTGAAGATCCAAAACATAATCATCTCCCATTTCCACTTCAAGATCTCTCTCCTGAAAAGACATACGTAGCATAAATATTGTACTTTTCAATTATCACTTTTGTTTTGATTTTTTTAATTTCACTACTAATTCCTCAATTCAAGGGTGTAAAATCTGTTCTGTAAGCCACTTACCCTCCTCTTTTTAGGTGCATCTACTTCCATGCGTTTCTTACGTGTTATTGCTCCCTCAGGAATGAAAGGTGGCCTTTCCTGAAATTAATGCAATAAACATGATCACAAAAGCATGTGATTCTTTTCTTTTTTAATATAATGTGGGAATCCCAAATTTTCTGTAATGCATATAAAACACTGTCACTATACGTTTCTCTGTAAGAAAAATTTTCAATAATCTTCACTGATTGTGACAGTCTGTATCCCTATGTTCATGCTTTTTACAAAAACTATAATGGATTTTTACAAAATATGCCTTGAGAGATATCATTTGAAAACTCAGTGTGACGATCATTTTGTCCTGGTAAAATGTGTGTGGCAATATTGTATGTAAAGTTATAAGATTCTACTGCATAATATTGAGACATATTCCAAGTTTAGAAAAGCAGGCACAAACTGCTTCCTCAAAATCAAAAGGCAAACTGATGCCTCAGCCAGGTTTCAACAAAATTAAATGGACTATCCCTGGTGAAGTGGCCATTCTTTGGCAGGAAAAAGAGTGTGAGCGAGAAATTTACATCTTGGCAAAACAAACAAACAAACAAACAAACAACTGCTGGAAGTTCCCGTCCCATAGACTGTGTCTCTTGAATCCCAGCTGGAGATGATTCTCAAAGAGGATGAAAAGATAGAAAAAAGGGGAACAAATGCCCCCAATTATCTCTTCCTTTCTTCTCTACTCAAGGCATCACCACCACCTAAAGGACAAGGAAATTAACACTAAACTGGGGGAGGGGTCCTGCCTGAAAGTATTCCAGACAGTAAGACTTAGAAAGCATGTGGTAAAGCAAAGGTTTCTCTTGAATTCATTTAGCTTAAGTTAGGAGTTATGTTCTACCTTTTATTTCTTTGCAACCAACACTGACTTTTATGCGTCATTACTTGTAATCACTTAAAATCTATCTTTCTGTAGTTAATAAACTTTTCTTATTGTTTTATTTGAACCAGTACGTATTTGGATTGAAGTGTTTGGAAAACTTCATTTGGGATAACAAGATTTGTGCATATTATTTTCTATTAACAAAATGACGGACTTTAAATTAATTTGTATTGTCCAGGAGGGTGCTGGTCAGTACACTATGCACATTTCTGGGGGGAAAGTCTGGCACTGGGAGTTTGCTGGTGTTGCCCTGCAGTGTAATTCATCAGTGGCTGGCTATAGCACTCACACAGTATAGCTGGGAGTGATTTACATGCTGGAGGCTGTGTGGGAGAAGACCAGGAGTGGTTGCTCTTACAGCAAAGCAGCGTAAAAGACACCTCAGGTTTGAGAATTGAGGGGACACAGCTATCCATCACTCCAGATTGTACCCTGGGTAATGTCACACTAATTCACTATGCCAATACATTAACTGAGATCCTGAAATTCACCGGATTCCAACAAAATGAATCCCCACAGTAAGTCAGCAAAGAAGGATTTTCAAAGACTACTGAAAACTATATCAAAATTTTAATAACCTACCTTATTATCTCTTTTGCTTGGTACAGCTAAATGTAGTCGGTTCAGCACTTCATTCACCTTATTTCCTTTCATTTTGGTATCAACACGATGGGACAACAGTCTGTCACAGGCCTAAAAATGTACAAAGTGTCATTAATTATTGTCAGGGACAGAGAGAAGGCAGCCTGATTTAATGCACTGGCTTTTCACCTATGGAGACCCAGTTCAAATCCCATTTTAAGACACTGTTTCCCCCCCGCTCAAAAATACTTGTATTGAGTTTTAAAATAAAAAAATATCAAGAGCAGTTATGTAACAATATTCGTATTTAAGCCATAACTAAATGGGAATGGAATCTCCTACAATGAGAATCTACAAGCAATACAGAAAAAAAAATCAGAGCAACGAAGGCTAAGAGAAGAAAAAAATCTCAGTCAAGTTTTTTTTTTTTTTTTTGAAATCTGGAAAATCATGCCAAGGAAGTGTGATGAATTATAGTTAAGGATCTGGTTGTCATATTTGTTCAATCTTGGATATGGAGTTTGAAAATAGTTTCCAATGTAAGGCATGAGTAATGTCTGGAAAATGGTTCCCAAAAAACAAACTGTCTTCAGATTTATTTCTAGAGATACACAGGACCTTTTCAAAATTGAGCTTTTGCTATTATGTAATATCTAGTGGGAGTGTTTTATTTTTAGCTGAGAACAATTCTCTGCTTGCCCAGACCAAAAGCAGGGCCAAATTAGTAACTATCTTTTTTTATCCCTGCTAACAAAAAGACTGATGGGACAAGAGTTCAAAGTAGATGGGAATTCCTCATGTGTTATTTCTGTGTAGCAAGAGAGACATTGGTCTAAGAAATGACACAACAGCATCTGAACAAGTAGTCAATTTAAGATTAATATCTGAAAGACAGTGGAGAAGTTCCCAGTACATAGTAATTCCACCATGATTAAAGATGCTGCATAGAATTTATATAAATCTAACCAATGATTCAAAGGCGTTCTCAAACTTCATTGCACCGCGACCCCCTACTGACAACAAAATTACTACATGACCCCAGAAGCGGAGGGGAGGAGCCCGAGCCCCATCACCCCGGGTGGGGGTGGAGCTCAGGCTTCAGCTTCAGCCCTGGGTCACGGCAAGTCTAATGCTGGCCCTGGTGACCCCATTAAAATGGGGTCACAGCCCACTTTGGGGTCCCAACCCACAGTTTGAGAACTGCTGGATTGGAGTTAACAATTTTCAAACAGTAACTCTTCAGTCCAAATCTAGATCCAGGGTTTTCATTTTAATATGTATAGTTTTTTCTGCCATTTTAGATTTTGTGACCTACAATCTATTTTACTTCTACTGCTTTGTTATATGCTGGGATAAGAGAGGGTGGCTATCATCCCCCTGGGATCCTCAAAAAATGCAATAATTTTCATAAAGCCATTTCAGTAAGCAAAACTGTACAATAAATATGTCAGAAGTAAAAATCATGCTGGCTTGTCTCATCCTAATCTCCATTTATACACATCATAGAAAGTTAGAACAATTTTGCTCATCTGGCAGTATCTGTCCCAGGGGAGACCCAAAACTTGAACATTCGAGTGTCATAGTTCCTCAGATACACAGAAAAACTTGCTATATCTGTCTCAAGTCAGAGCAACAGTCCACTACTTTAATAAAGACTAGATTCACAAGCAGTAAAACAGAAGTTAGATATCTATTTGGAACAAAATTTGTGTAAGTGAAAGAAGAAACTCACCTCTGTTTTAACTTTAATCACACCTTCTTCTGTTAGAGTACTTGTCTCTATGACAGGAAATCCTTCTGCTTCTAAATTTTCAAACATTTTCTGAAAAACAAACAGAACACAAAAATAAAGTACGTTCTGATTATTTATTAAAGATCAGAGTTTCCATCTCATTAAACAAAGTCAAACGTCTAATCTCATCTCAAAATAAAAATTTCTTCTGACATTATTGAACAATTGTATTAATTGATGTTTTCCTCAAGAGGAACTACAGAAACTTTGCATAGACTAACTTTTACACATAAATACTTTATGGAGATCAGATGTAAATAATAAGTTAAGTAACAAATAGAAAAAAAATATACATTAGATACGTGCTCAGAACTTGTGAAAATCAGGGTAACCTGTGTGCATATGAAAAATCAGTCCTGTGTGTGCAGATACTGCTTCATCCATAACTTCCATTCAGACAGTTCAAGACAGTGTGCCTCACACTAGTACTCAGTTGTCTCTACCCAGAAACTGTTGGGTGAGGTTCATTGGCCAGTGTTATGCAAGAGTTCGGATCAGATGACCCTTTCTGGCCTTACTATCTATGAAATCAACAGGAGCTCTGGGTGCTTTGCACTTATGAAAAAATCAGGCTAATCTCTCTTACACACCCACACACACACACACACACACACACCCACACCCCCCCCAAGGAAGTATTCATGATTTAAAAAAAAAAAAAAAATCAAGACTTAAAGACCTACTTACTCTTCATCGGGTTATTAAACTGTCCAATTAACAAGTTATACAACAAAGTTCACCTGTGCACATTATAACTTATATTATTCCACGATAGAGGCATAAAATGCTTTTGTAAATTACGAAAAGAAGAAAAGGCCTTCTAACCTGATTTTCTTCAGGAAGTTCAGAAATCCTCTTCACATCACACTTGTTCGCTACAATTATAAGAGGCTAATAGAAAGAAAGTAAACAATATTATTCAGCTTACTTTTCACATTGTGAAAAATTAGATTTGACTAATGTTGTAAATCAGATCTACCTTATTAGCGAATAGTGGTTTAATATTTCTGAAGAGTTCTAGCTGCTCCTCCAGACTATGCCCGCACTGCTCAGACACATCCATTACAAAAAGCACAGCAGCACGAAGATGTGCAAGCGCTGTTATAGCCTGCATCTCAATTGTATTCCTCTCTTCCAAAGGATGATCCAAAATACCAGGGGTATCTACCACCTAAAATTTAGATTAACATAATTAGCTCACACCTTAACATAACATATATTAGCCACAGAAGTAATAAGATTGTGGGGTTTAGAGATGGGGGGAGAAAAGTGATATGGATCAATCAATCTTTCACAGTATGTTTGTGCTTATTGGTTAAGAAAGAAGCAAAGCAGGAACATATCAAACCTGTCCTCTGCAATCTACACTGGCTTCCCACAGAATATCAAATCAAGTGCAAGGTCTCAGTCCTTATTTTCACAGCCCCGCATGACCAGGCCCCAGGATATCTAAACAATCATCTAAAGCTACAGGACAAAGACCGTGATCAACAACTATTACTCCTGAGGGAATTCTGCGCCAAAAAAATAAAAATTCTGCACACAGTATGTTAAAATTCTGCATATTTTATTTGTCAATAAACAAATGTGGATGCTCCAAGCATGGTAGTGGGGAGCACAGGCCATTGGCTGCACAGAGGTGGAGGATCACCCTTGCAGCTCTCCCTTCCCCCCCGGACATGGACTTGGTGGTGAGGCTGCATCCAACCCTGACACAGCACAAGGGCTGGGCCTGCCCCAAAAACACTCCGGGGCCCTGCCCCTCCACACCTGCTGCACCAAGATAGTAAGCGAGAGGAATAGAGTCTCTCATGCACACTCAGCCCTGGCCCCCAATCCAGATGTGGGGCAAGCAGGCTCAGCCCAGCAAGATTCAAGTGTGGAGGGGCTCCATGTGGGGGGATCCAGGTGTGGGATGAGAGGGTTCTGTGTGGGGCAATCTGTGTGCAGGCGGCTAGGTGGGGAGTTCAGGACTCTGCAGGAGGTCCAGGTGAAGGTGGCTGGGGCTCAGCAGAGGGGTCTGGGTGTGGGGAGATGGGGTTCAGCAGGGGGGTTCCAGGTGCTGGGGAAGTGGGGCTTAGTGGGATGGGGCTTCAAGTGTGGGCAGGCTGGCTGAGTGCAGGGGTGGGGGTACGGATGCAGGGGGGTGGGGCTTGGCGGGGTGAGGGTCTGGATATAGGGGGTCCAGATGCATGGGATTGAGCGGATGGGAGAGCAGCTCCCCGCATAGTGACCCATCCCCCAAGGCTGGGGAGCGATGGGGCCAGGAAATGGTGTGGGGGGGGTACGGAGCTCCCTGCAGGGAAAGGATCTAGGGGTGGGTCTGACATAGCCCCAGCCGCTCCTAGCAGGGGGAAGAGACAGTCCCATCCTCCTCCATCCCCAGCCCAGCTGGGACTAGCAAGTGAGCCCGGCGCAGGGTAGGAGCCACCGGCCGGGGCATCCCCAGCCCCGCAGTGATTTACCTCTCCACCCGCTGCTCCGGGCACCCAAAATGACACGTCAGCGCTGCTGGGGTGGAGCACGTGACCACTCTTACAGCTTACCTATGCTTCCACATCATTTTCTGCAGGGAAGCAAAGAAATCTGCAGGGGACATGAATTCTACGCGCGAGTGGTGGCGCAGGATTCCCCCAGGAGGAAACTATGCTCTTCTGGCACAATGGAACTCTCAACAATAAGAGTAAAGCTTGTATGTGCATGAGTGTGCACTTTCTCTGGGGGCAGTCCGAGACTGTGGAATGAACACCCCCAAGGACTTAGGAACCTCACCATTTTCTGCTTCAAGTGCAAAGCACATTTCTTTGACCTGCCTTCTCTAACAGAAACACATAGCAACAAGTATATTGAGAGAGAGAGAGAGACCGCCAAAACAAAACATTCTACTGCACATGCTTCTCTCTCTGGGGAAAGAATGCGAGAACAACGTATGACAGATGTGTAGTTATGTGGCTTAATATACTACTGGAAGGTGCTCAGATACTGGTATAAAAACCTAAAAGAATAGACGCTGACAATAGCAACTATACATATTGTTTCCTTTCAGCCACGAGTTTGTAAATTCATTCGAAGTAAGAACATGAAAAATGAGTAAGAAGACAATAGTATTCGTGTTAAAATAAGATGAGACTGAGTACTTCAAATTATAGTCAGAGAAAAAAAGTAATACAAGGAAAGACTACCTGTAGTTTGTGTGCATTTTCACTTGGACTGAATCAGAGGGAGGGAGACCTGCCCTGACCTGATCCAGTCTGGAGATGAATCACTTTCCATTACTACTCAGGAGTTATTCAAGTGCCCTGTCCCTCCCAGCAACTGAAAAACCCCAGGATCTACATTTTTAGAACAGCTTCTGATAGCTGACCTTACTCAGCACATTATGTAAAGAGAGCTCTTACACAGCAGTTCTCTAGGTACAGTACTTTAGAAACAGCCATCAGCAAGTAAAATGGTATTCTCAACAGCAACAGGATCCTAACCAATTCAGTCCTGTGGAAACAGAGCAGTAAGTTAGCAATAGCTCTTACCTGCCAACGCAGATACCTATAATCCATGTGTCCCACAAAGAGGGATTTTGTGGTAAAGGCATAAGGCTGCACTTCCACATCTGCTCTTGTCACCTTAAAACAAGAAAAATCCCCAAATAAAGATTTTTTCATTTACCGAGACAATTATTTTCCTGACAGCAGCATATCAATTATAATGCACTTCCATCAAAGTGGTTATTCTCAATGGTTTGCTATAGAAGGTTGATACACTTTTTGATCTATCTGGGAGAAAGATTTCACCACGCTGGGGAAGCTTATGATACAATAAATTGATTTAAAAATAAATCTGTTTTTCCATTTCCTTCTACAGCCCTGAGATTCATACTAAATCCCTAACCTTGTACAGAGACCTGCTTGCTAAGATCCTTGGGAAGAGTCCCAATATTTCAAATTATTTAAACTTTGAAGTAATATTTTTTACAACAAACTCACAAACCTTATTTATAAAGCTCGATTTTCCAACATTTGGGTAGCCACACAACAGAAGAGTTCGTGTATTGGGATCAATAGTTGGCAAACGGGACAAATGTTGTCGCACTGAAAAGTTTAAAAAGCTTTACTGAATTACATGGTGATAAAATAAAGTTCAAATGTACTAAAATAGAAGGGAAGGTATCTTTCTTCGTAGATGGGAAAGCTTCTGATTTTATTCAGAAACAACATTATTCAGAAACCACATTTAATTTGGACATATTTTTGCATTTAAGTTTCCGTTTGTAAATGGTTCATAAAGTGCTAATAAATTATTAAAAAAGCATGTTACAAGAATGAGTTGAATATGTTATAGTTATACATACATCAGTAGAAGATGTTCTAGATGGTTAAAAACAACCTATTGGACCTTTAACAATTAACCATTTATGAAAACATTTATTAACTTGGATAATCTATTTACAAATGGAACCTTAATATAAAGTGTGACTGTTTCTTGTAAATATGTTTTAATTAACACATCACCCCCTCAATTAGATATAACGTGAACAAGAGGCAAAGAGGGTTACAGAGAAGAACGTATAAAAAATATTTGGCCTCTATTAAATCAGACACAGGGAATTGATACAGATAAATAATGACAGCCTATATCATTTAGTCAAAGTAAATCAAATACTAGGAAAAATGCACTGTACAAACGTAATTAACTGTGAATGCAATATTTAAGACACGGTCAACAAGGTGGGTGAGATAATATCTTTTATTGGACCATCATCTGTTGCAGACAGACAAGCTTTTGAGCTTACACAGAGCTCTCTTTCAGGTTTGGGAAATGTATTCAGAGTGTCTCGGCTAAATAAAAGGTAGAACAGACTGTTTAGCAAATGTAGTTAACACATTTCAGGGGATCATTATGCTGAACAATCTGTTCCACCTTGCATTTAGCTATGACACTCCGAGTACCTTTCCTAGACCTGAAGAGCTCTAAGTAAGCTCAAAAGCTTGTCTCTCTCACCAACAAAAGATGGCCAAATAAAAGATATTACCTCACCTCACCTCTCTAATATCCTGGGACCAACAGGGCTACAACACCACTGCAAATAACAAGAAATCTAGTCAGTTTTAGAAACAAGCTAAGAATACTTCAAAGTACTTAATCTTTTGAAGGCTCCTGCACCAATTATTTTTGCCAATTATATTTTCCTGTTTTTTAAAAATATTTTTCCCTCTCCTCTTGCCATGCAAAAAAATCTCAGAAAAAGCAGTGTATTAGATTGACTATTCAGGAGAAATAGTGAAACTAACTAGCCACAAAATGTTGATAATTTCCCGAAGTAAATAAATTGAAAAAAGAAAAAATGTTTTTCCTCAAACCTCTTTCAGTTAAAGTAAGGTTAGATGCTATTTATAAAAACAATTGGTAAAAAGTCTTCATGCATAAGTCTGTATTTTAAATTCTCTCTTCAAAATGCTTCATTTTACCATATTTGCAATACGTACCTTGTTCCAAATATTCTAAACTTTGCTTCTGCCTTTTGATAATTGTACACATACGTCCCAGAGCTGCCCGTTTCAACTGTTTGCATCGATAAAGGGAATCACCGTATTTCATCAGGCGCACATAATCTTTAGAAACACTATTGCGGGAGGAAAGAAAAGGTTAATCTGTTGTTATGACAAAAACAAGCCACTGAAAAATAAGTTAAGATATCTTACTTGTCAATCAGATTCTTGGCAATATTAATCTGTCCTAAGGCCAACTTGTAATGATCTTTGTCATAGAGAACATTCATCAAATCTGCATAAAAAGGATGGATATCCTAAAAAAGCATAAAATAAATTAATCAAAACCTTTTCTGAATGTTTTCTTTCATGAACGTAGACTTCTTACTACTAATTTCAACTTTTTTATAAATACAAGAAACCAGTGGTACAGCTGACAAGTACAAACTGAAGACCATTCTCCATATCTAAAATTCTCTAAAGAAAATCTGCTTATCCATACATTTGAATGTTTTTTCCATAACTTTGATTTCCTGCTTTATATTTCATTGGACTGAAGCTAAAGTTCTGCTTGTGCCTGTTCCTTTGTAAGAATATTTTTTGTTAAAAAGGAAAAAAATCCAAGATTATATTGTATAGAGGGAAACTGCAAGCATACTGTATAGTGCCAGCTTTTTTTCTAACATACTTCTGCTATTGTGGGAGCACAGAAAAGTAATTCCTCTCTTTCACTGAACCCTAAATTCCGTAAGATTCATCTCTCTTTAGGCAGACAATTTTTCATGCCTGAATAAACTCATCAGCATATGAAGAGTGCACCTTCTTCACATCAATTCTTTTTGAAGAGAGTTTACAACACATCCCTTCATCTCTGTGTAAAAGAATCAGAGAGAATATTTTACCCATCTACGTGCTTTATTTTTAGAAACTTAACCACGTGACATAGATGCCAAAGTAGTTAAGCAAATAAAGAAGCTGTACTTCAGAACTTTGTAATGGAGATCAGCCATTAGAAATAGAAGTCAGAAAAAACCCCATGCAAACTAAGGTCTCAATTCTGGATCGGATTAAGTACAGGCAGATTCATGTGCATACACAAAGCCCCACTGAAGACTGCACATCTCCAACTGCAAGATCAGTGCACTAGACTGTAAACACACTGATCAGACCTATATTGGATGCTCATTCTTTCCTACAAAACATCTGGATGGCAATAACTGTGAAAATAATATCTTATGTTTCTTTAACACCTTTCACTAGAAATAGGAGGTCAAAGTCCTTTAACAGCCTATATTTCTTTACCCATCATTCAACTGAAGTTTCTATCAAATTTAAATGTATCTAGAAGTTAGTGCTAAAACTCCCACTTCTGGAAAAAGTGCTGTGAGATCTTTAATCACCACTAGCGGTTAAGACTTTGATTTTACCTCTCGTCTACAAGACGTGAGCTCCTGGAAAAAGTTGCCCTAGAACCCTGTTCGAGCCCTGATTCAGAACTTTACTCAAAAGAAATAGAGCCACCTGAGTTATCAATACCTCTTCCTGCAGATAAAATTTTTTCTTCCAAAGTCTCCTATCCAAGGAGTAAGTCAGCCTGATTTTGCATAGCCAACAAAACCTCACAAGACCACAATTTACAGTCACAGCGTTAGATCTGATGAATTTAAGGTACATTTTCTTTCAGTTATCAATTGCCAAAGTCACTTACATCTAATTTTGGGAAATCTGTTAAGATTTGGGTGAGTCTGTCATGGTAATTTTGCTGGGTGTATTTAACTTTTCTCATGTAAAACTGTCGAATGCGGTGGATTTGATAATGCTTATGAATGACTGTCGGAGTCTTTCGCTGAGTCTTCGACAATGTCAGATCTATGAAGTCCTGAAGTTAAAGAAAAGTACAATTATCAGCAAAGACTGTATTACTTATTACTAAGAACCCGTATTCTAATATGAAAGTTATTTAGAAAAGGAAAACAGAGCAGTTAAATGTTTTAAAATGACACCTAAGTAGTTATTGAAAGAATCAGTACATACTTCATATATCACATCACACTTTTACCTGCAATTAGGCTGATGGAATACAATGCATCCACTTTCTATCATTGTTGTAGAAGTAAAGAATTTTGCACGTGGTGTAGGATAACCAAGTTTTTTGAAAGAAAAAAGCTGTTGTGGAGCTTCAGAGGCATCAGTAAAAACATGGATAGCATGTCACTCCAATTTTAAGATATCTAAACAAGTCCTTCCATTTAAATTAAGTTCAGACCTCCAGTCCCATGCACCACCCACAAGTTTGTAAGCAGAACCTTTCATTCTTTTATCCAGTGTTCATTTCAGCTATTTTAAGAGACAGCCTCCTTTTCCTACATTCTTTCAGGGAACTGCAATGTATCCACTATCAGTGCTAGATCTCAACTGATTGGGGGCGGGGGGGGCAGTAAGGTGTTCAGTTGAAGGCCCAAATCTCTACAGCTCCCTCCCTCTCTGCTGGCCTGTCAGAGGCCCAGTTTGGTGAGGCACAGATCATAATGAAAGGCTTCATTTCCTCCCCCCCTCGACTTTTGACAATGTTAAATAGGGGGAAAGGAGTTGTTTGGTTTTTGTCCAGGTATTTTATTGACCCACACTGAGTTGTGTACTGAGTTATGTGTGTGCAGCACCTGCATACTCTCACAATAGATACTATATGAAACAATAAGTTATTGTTAATATAAACATTTCTCTATATTTTCCTGTTGGGGCAATTCCTTATAATATGCACATTACTGTCCTTTCTCCAACAATCTGACCACCCCACTCAGGCTTTGAAGCCTGATGAAACTCCAAAGGCAATTTCAAACAATTTTCACAGATTTTAAGCAACTGTCTCTGAAGAGGGGTAATGAAAGGTTGGGAGAAGAAGAGTCAGCAGAAGTCTGAGGGAGGAAGGCAGTCATCAGCATTGTCATCGGTATTTACATATGCCTCTGAAAATGGCACAGAACTTCTGAAGCTCAAAATAATGATTGAAAGCAGGCCTGTTCTGAATTTAGAAAAGAGATGGCCAGAAAGAAAAACAAAAGGTGACTGTCCTGAGAAAACCAAAATTTATAAGCTCTCTTGGATGTAACCACTTTATATTGCTATCCCCCAGAGAGCCTTTAGAGAGAGAGACTTGCTATGTTTAGTCACAAGAATTTACCTCTTTTAATCTTAAATTTGTTGAAGTCTTTTTTTAACTAGGACCATTTTATTCACATTTCAAAGATGAATAATAGGTCCCATTAAGGGAGTTCTCCTGCATATTCAGGATTACACACATAGCAGTGATGATAACTCAGATTATCATAAGACAATGAATTTCTTATAACCACTACTTGTGATAGTACCTTATGTTCAGTCCTTTACCCTTTGTGTTGCAGATTTTCATTGTTTAATTTCTCTCCCTGTAAGTTAATACTGAGCACTTACATACTAAAAACAGTATATAAATATTAAATAGAGTAATTAATCTTTGTCAGGTAACTAAATATGAACAGAAAGGGAAACTGAGGTACAGACAAGGATTTGTTTAAGGCCAGACAGTAAGTCAGTAACAGTCAGGATTACAATTTAGAAAATTCCTGCCGGTCAAACTGTAGTTTGGTTTAAAGACTAACAAGCTCCAAGTTTCTGCTATGTAGGAGAGACTGTTACAGAAAATGTGTACTTATGTTTAAATTTGACGAAGACTTTGCTAGCTCCCTAGAAAAGCACAAGACAGTGATATTTGATATCACCTTTCCCCAGTACATTTCACAGGTGTTCAGTGCAAACACTGCTTCTGCGAAACCAGCCTGAAGCCACCACGACAAGCCAAGGACTAGACCGGCTGTTGGGCTGAGGTGGTTTTCTATCACAACTGGAATAGAACTGCACTCAGGGATCGGGGGGGGGGGGGGGGGGGGTGTACCCCCCCCAAAAGGGCCCCCCCCCCCTGGCGTTAGTTTCCCAGGGCAGCGGCGCCGGCGGCACCCCCCCCGCCCCACCCCCCCACCCCTCCGCGGGCCCCCTCCCTGCCCCCCCCCCCACCCCCCCAGCTCCCACTCCTCTGCTGGGCCCCCGCCTGCCTCCCCCCCACCAACTCCCACTCCTCTGCTGGGCCCCCGTCACCCCACCGCCCCAGCTCCTACTCCTCTGCTGGGCCCCCGCCTGCCTCCCCCCCACCAACTCCCACTCCTCTGCTGGGCCCCCGCCTGCCTCCTCCCCCGCCCAGCTCCCACTCCTCTGCTGGGACCCCGCCTGCCTCCTCCCCCGCCCAGCTCCCACTCCTCTGCTAGGCTCCTGGCCCCTCCCCGCCCTGTGCCGGTCCCCTCAACTCCTCCCCCGTCTCGGCCCCTCCGCCCCCCGTCTACACGGCCAGAGGCTGCACGGGGCAGTGAAGGTCCCACGCGCTGGGGACGGGGCAGCGCTCCCGGCACACATGGCTCCAGCTCAGCACGAGCTGCCGCCCAGCGGCCGGTAGGACAAAGGGGGCGCGCGCCCCCCGCCGCTACCACTGCGATGGCGGGGGATGGAAGAAGAGTTTCACCTTGGCGGAAGGAACCACCATAATCTTCTTAAAGTTGTAGAGCGCCATGGCCGCAACCTCCGCGCGTGTCTGCCTGCCTGGCTGGCCGGGTCCGGAACAACCGCGTACAGTCTCGCGAGACTTCCGACGAGATACTCAACCCGGGACAAGAGGTAAAATATCAGCTCTTTGTCAGCCGCGCGCCTTGGGCACAGCGCCCCCTGCCGTGGCGGTCTGAACTGCAGCGCCGCCCTGCGGCCAGACTATGCGGCCGGGAACGGAGCCCGAGCGAAAGGGTCCGGGACCGGGGGCGGTGAAGCCGAAAGACGCTGCAGGAGCAGCGAGTATGACCTGATGCCTAGAGCCGGCCGCAGCCGCCTTGTCTCAGCGCCTGCCTCGACTGAGGCGGTCCAGCTGGCTCGAACCCTTGGGAAGGATGGAGCCCCCCATCCCCGTGTAAAACAACCCCCCGGGCCCAGCACCCCGCTGTTACCTGTGCGCCTGGGTGCCACGCCGCATGGGTCTGGCTTCAGCCCCCACGCGTGTCCCGCCGTTCTCTGCCAGGCTGGCGCAGGGCTGCCCACAGGATTCAGGGGGCCTGGGGCAAAGCAATTTCGGGGGACCCTTCCATAAAAAAAAGTTGCAATACTATAGAATACTATATTCTCGTGGGGGCCTCTGCGGGGCCCGGGGCCTGGGCCAATTTGTCCCACTTGCCCCCCCCCGGGCGGCCCTGGGCTGGCGAGCCCCTTGCCCAGCGTGGGTCCAGTCACGTCTGAACCCTCGCTTGGGTTAACCATCGAGCTCCTGCCTGGAGATGTTTTCTAATCCTTTAGGCCTGGTCTACACTAGGCTTTTATGTCGAATTTAGCGCCGTTATATCGAATTAACCCTGCACCCGTCCACACCACGAAGCCATTTAGTTCGACATAGAGCCCTCCTTAAATCGATTTCTGTAATCCTCCACAACGAGAGGAGTAGCGCTAAATTCGAAATGGCCATATCGAATTAGGCTAGGTGTGGATGGAAATCGACGGTAATAGCTCCGGGAGCTATCCCACAGTGCACCACTCTGTTGACGCTCTGGACAGCAGTCCGAGCTCGGATGCTCTGACCAGCCACACCCCGGGAAAATTTGAATTCCTTTTCCTGTCTGGGCAGTTTGAAGCGCAGTTTCTGTTTGGACACCGTGGCGAGCTCAGCAGCAGTGGCAGCAGTGGCAACGATGCAGAGCTCTCCAGCAGAGATGGCCGTGCAATCCAATAGAAAGAGGGCCCCAGCATGGACGGATCGGGAAGTCTTGGATCTCATCGCTGTGTGGGGAGATGAGTCCGTGCTTTCCGAGCTGCGCTCCAAAAGACGGAATGCAAAGATCTATGAGAAGATCTCTAAAGCCATGGCAGAGAGAGGCTACAGCCGGGATGCAACGCAGTGCCGCGTGAAAATCAAGGAGCTGAGACAAGGCTACCAGAAGACCAAAGAGGCAAACGGACGCTCCGGATCCCAGCCTCACACATCCCGTTTCTACGAGGCACTGCATTCCATCCTAGGTGCGGCCGCCACCACTACCCCACCCCTGACCGTGGACTCTGAGGATGGGATATTGTCCGCGGCCGGTTCCTCAGCGGACGGGGAAGAGGAGGAAGGAGATGAGGAGGACGAGGCAGTAGACAGCGCTTACAACGCTGATTTGCCCGACAGCCAGGAGCTCTTCATCACCCTGACAGAGATCCCCTACCAACCCTCCCCAGCCGTTACCCCAGACACAGATTCAGGGGAAGGATCAAGCAGTAAGTGTTTTAAATATCCAAACATTTATTTACAACATAACTGGCATATTTAAAATATTAACAGTAGCTAAAGTGCTTTAAAACATGTAAACATTTATTTGCAACAAAACAGGAAGATTGAAAATATTAACAGTGGGTAAAGTGCTTAAAAACATGTAAACAGGAAAGTCAAACAAAAGGGGAATCAGTGCAAAGTGTATCATGATTACTCCGTCTTTGGGCGCCTCAATATATAGTCCGAACCATTTTAAAAAAATCTCACAATGTCCGCTTCATGATTATAGTGCCCAAAACCCTGCAGTCATTTGTCCCTCCAAGGGCACCTAAGCCAAGAACTGGTCAATGTAACCGGGGATCGAGGCGACATCCTCCGGGGAGAACTCCTCATACACCTCCTGCAGGTGTTTTTCAAGCCTCATCAGCAGGTTCCTGGGCAGGGACAGCTTATTAGGCCCCCCGTGGTAGGACACGTTTCCCTGCCACAACGCCAGCAGGTACTCCGGGATCATGGCCTTGCACAGCAGTGCAGCAAATGGCCCCGGTTTCTGCAGGCTGTCCCGGAGCATCTTCTCCTTCTGGCTCTCGGAGACCTTCAGGAGGGTGATGTCAGGCATGACTCCCTGCTGTGAATTAGGTAGGGGAAAGTTAGTATTGGGACTGCTTGCCCGTCCCTTTACAGAACTGCAACCGCCGGTTTACAGCCACGCGGTTTACAGCCGCGAGGGGCTGGGACAGGGCCAGAGTTCATGCTTGCAGGATTGCTGCCAGCAGAGACTCGCATTGCTTTCTATGTGAAAGGAGGCCAGTGCCACTCTTAAAGTTTTAAGCGGCCACAAGTCTACGGCTTACCATGTTTGCCATCTAGACAAAGTCCGGTGTCCTGCCCTGCTCCTCAGCTCGCCACAGCAAGACCGCAGGCACTGTAGGCGAGGGCCGAAAATTCGACCTTGTCCTCAGTGCGCGTGTGATAGGTGCTCTGCATGGTCTTGTTCACAGAGAAAGACTATGTTCTCTGTTCACAGATACATTGCTCTGTCTCAGGAATTCACTCCCTTTTTCCAATTCCCACAGCCACATCTGCCCAGAGGCTAGCGCACATTAGGAGGAGGAAGAAGAGGACACGGGAAGACATGTTTGCTGAACTAATGGAATGCTCCCGAGCACAGGCAGCCCAGCAGACACAGTGGAGGGAGAACTTGTCCCAAATGCACCGGGCAAACATTGAACGGGAGGAGAGGTGGCGACAGGAGGACAGGCAGGCTACTCAAACGCTGCTTGGACTAATGAGGGAGCAAACGGACACGCTCCGCCGCCTTGTGGATGTTCTGCAGGACCGGAGGCAGGAGGAGAGAGCCCCGCTGCAGTCTCTCTGTAACTGCCCTGCCCCGCCACCAAGTCCCATACCCCCCTCACCCAAAGTCCAAACACGGAGGGGTGGAAGGGGCCGGGAAAAATTTCACTCCACCCCTGCGGACTGCTCTACCACTAGAAGGCTCTCATTCCCCAAAATTTGAAAAGTCCTTTCCTACCCGCCTCACACAAGACCCCGTCCAAGTTTCACCCCCCCGTTCCATGTGCGGTTGTTAATAAAGAATACGTTTCTGTTCATTTCTGTTTCCATCCTCTTCTTTTGGAGGGGAGTCTGTCTGGAGGGGGGGGAAGGGCCTTGGTCATTGGACAGGACAGTCACCTTTAGCAGGGGGCAGGTGCAGCAGCAGGGCACATATACAGTGCAGTGACTAGTTATCCTGGTCAGTCTGGGAGGTGGTTTTCATGTTCTGTGTGGTGGGGGCGGTGGTGTTGCTCTGTGACTTGGTGGCGGGGGAGGGCAGTTACAGATCTTATGCAGCGGTCCTTACCCTGGATCACAGAGCCGCGCAGCAGGGGATCTGTAACCCTCCTCCCCCTGCAAGACAGTCACATAGCCGACACATACACGCAGTCCCGGCCAGGAGGGCTGGCAGGCTCCGTTGAAACAACCAGTCCACCATCGCGGAGCCTGTCATTCCTGGAGTTTAGAAGCATCATTTGCATCACAACCCTAAACCCGCTCCCCGCCACAGTCTGCGTCCCAGGTTTAAAACATTCCCGTGAAAACAGTAATAAAGACAACGGTGTCCATGAACAAAACAGAACAGATTTTATTTTTTGGGAAGGGGGTGAAGGGGGTATGTAATTGGAGAGGATAGTCGACGGCAACTGGGTAAAGAAACGGGGGCAAGTTCAGCTTCTGTGTCCACAAACTTAAAAGTCAATGGGTACCCTGCTCAGCCTTGAAACTGGCTTTCAAAGCCTCCCGGATGCACAGCGCGTCCCGCTGGGCTCTTCTAATCGCCCGGCTGTCTGGCTGGGCGTAATCAGCAGCCAGGCTATTTGCCTCAACCTCCCACCCCGCCATAAAGGTCTCCCCCTTGCTCTCACACAGATTGTGGAGCACACAGCAAGCTGCAATAACGATGGGGATATTGGTTTCGCTGAGATCACAGCGAGTGAGTAAGCTTCTCCATCTCCCCTTGAGACGGCCAAAAGCACACTCCACTACCATTCTGCACTTGCTCAGCCGGTAGTTGAACAGTTCTTTTTCTGTGTCCAGGGCGCCAGTATAGGGCTTCATGAGCCAGGGCATTAGCGGGTAGGCTGGGTCCCCGAGGATCACTGTAGGCATCTCCACATCCCCAACAGTTATCTTGTGGTCCGGGAAGTAAATGCCTTCCTGCAGCCGTCTAAACAGACCAGAGTTCCTGAACACGCGAGCGTCATGAACCTTGCCCGGCCATCCGACGTAGATGTTTGTAAACCGTCCCCGATGGTCCACCAGTGCTTGCAGCACCATTGAAAAGTACCCCTTTCTATTGATGTACTGGCTGGCCTGGTGGCCCGGTCCCAGGATAGGGATGTGAGTCCCATCTATAGCCCCACCGCAGTTTGGGAATCCCATCGCAGCGAAGCCATCTATGATGGCCTGCGCGTTTCCCAGGGTCACTACCTTTGACAGCAGTACCTTGACGATTGCCTTGGCTACTTGCATGACAACAACCCCCACGGTAGATTTGCCCACGCCAAAGTGGTTCGCGACTGACCGGTAGCTGTCCGGCGTTGCAAGCTTCCAGAGGGCTATGGCCACTCGCTTCTGGACAGTCAGGGCTGCTCGCATGCGGGTGTCCTTGCGCTTCAGGGCAGGGGACAGCAACTCACAAAGTTCCAGGAAAGTCCCCTTCCGCATGCGAAAGTTTCGCAGCCACTGGGATTCATCCCAGACCTGAAGCACTATGCGGTCCCACCAGTCCGTGCTTGTTTCCCGGGCCCAGAATCGCCGTTCAACAAAATCCACATGCCCCATTGCAAACGTGATGTCCTCGGCGCTGGGTGTCGTGGTTTCTGACAGCTCTGTGCTACTCTCCGACTTCAGGCCCTCACTCCGCTGCCGTAGCCTCCTCGCCTGATTTCTCTGCATCTGCCTCTGGGAAAGGTGTATGATAAGGTGCGAGGCGTTGAGAACGGCCACAACTGCAGCGATGGTCGCAGCGGGATCCATGATCGCAGTGCTGTGGCGTCCGCGCTGTCACTGATCAAAAAGTGCGCGAACTGATTTCCCGCCGGCGCTTTCAGGGAGGGAGGCAGGGCGGTAGTGACTGACGGATGACGACAGTTACCCAAAAGCACCCTCGCCACAATTTTTTACCCAGAAGCCATTGGGGGCTCGACCCAGAATTCCACTGGGCAGCGGGGACTGCGGGAACTGTGGGATAGCTGCCCACAGTGCACTGCTTCCAATGTCGACGCTTTCCCTGGTAGTGTGGACTGACAAAGTCGAATTACTGTCCTTAGTGTAGACACACACGTTCGACTTTCTAATATCGATTGCACATATTCGATTTAACTAAAATCGAACTACTCTCGTAGTGTAGACATACCCTTAGTCACACCCTGCTGGTGCTTCTCTGCTCCCTCTCCACTTGATCACCCTCCTTCTGCAGCTGCTGACCCCAGCCTCGGACACAGCATTCCAGCAGTGAGCACACCAGGTGAAATAACCTCTCTACTCCTACCAGAGATCCAGCTGTTTAAACAGCTAAGGATTGCATTAACTGCACTTTTGGTCACAGACATGGTCAGCTGATTATCTACTATGACAGCTTCCCAAGATCAAGTCCCGCCTGCTGTATGTAGGGCTTACATTATTTGTTCCCTAGATGAATGACTTTACTGTTAACCATATAAAAAGGCATATTTTGGTTGCTTTGTGCCTGGTTTACCAAGCAATCCAGATCAGCGGCGGCTCCAGGCACCAGCGCTCCAAGCGCATACCTGGGGCGGCAAGCCGCGGGGGGCGCCCTGCCAGTCACCGTGAGGGCGGCAGTCAGGCGGCCTTCGGTGGCATGCCTGCGGGAGGTCCGCCGGTCCCGTGGATTTGGTGGCAATTCGGCAGCGGGTACGCCAAAGCCGCGGGACCGGCGGACCTCCCACAGGCATGCCGCCGAATCTGCGGGCCTGGGGACCTCCCGCAGGCGTGCCGCCGAAAGCTGCCTGACTGCGGTGCTTGGGGCGGCAAAAAAGCTAGAGCCGCCCCTGATCCAGATTGCCCTGTATCAGTGACCTATCTTCATAACTTACCCTTCTCCCATTGTTTGGGTCCTCTGCAAACTTGATCAGTGATGATTTTATGTTTACTTCCTGGTCATCGATAAAATTGTTAATTAGTGTAGGGCCAAGAACCAAGACCTATAGGACCTCACTAAACGCATACCTGCTCCTTGATAATTCCCCATTTACAATTACATTTAGAGACCAGTTAGTCATTTTTTAAACCATTTAATGTGTGCCATGTACATTTTGGCTCATTCTAGGTTTTTGCTAAAAATGTCACATGGCACTAAGTCAAATGCCTTACAGAAATCTAAATATAATTACATCAGCACTAATATCTTTATCAATCAAATCTGTAATCTCATCAAAAATAAAGTTAGCCTAACAAGATCTATTTTCCATAAACTCAGGTTGACTGGCATTATATTGCTCTCCTTTCATATCAGCTGTTCCATTATTTTGCCCTTGATCAGTGTCAGTCTTATAATTATGCAAGTCATCCTGTTTACCCTTTTTCAATACTGGCTCAACATTAGCTTTCTTCCAGTCTTCTGGAACTTCTGCAGTAGTCCGAGATTTATTGAAAAATTACATTGATTGTCCAGCAAGCTCCTGCTCTTTTAAAACTCTTGGATGTAAGTTAATGGGATGCAGTGTTTTCCCCAGGAATTGAAATTAGTGCGGGTGTTCAAATTTACGGGGGGAGGGAGGGTCAGGGCCAATGAGGGGTGAGACTGTAAGGGTGAAGGTGGGCTGTACGGCACCATAGTAAAAACTGAAAACTTTTTCATGACCATTTTATTAGATTTAACTCATGTTTTAAAATCATCACACAAATTAAAGTTGGCTACACAAGCCTTCTATGAAGCACTACATCTACATCTACAACCTTCTTGGTTTCTTGTTATAATTTTGCGCAACTCTGTTAATGAAATTCTTGAATGCAATGCGTTCATCTTTGGTGGCTTCTCATGTGTCCAGTACCTCCATTCCTTCAATGGATATGTTCTTTAGTTCATTCACATGATCGGGCAGAAGGTGACTTCTTTCAGAACACAAAATTCTATTCAATGATGAAAAAGAATGCTTAACTGTAGCTGTTGTGACTGGGAGTAGCAAGAAATGAATTTGTACTTCTTTCATCCCAGGAAACATAGCATAAAGATTGGGTCGAGCCACAAGTAATGATAAAAAAGAAGTTGAAGTCAAATCTTCATTCATTTGTCGTATGATATTCCACTTTGTATTCAAATTCTCTATTCTGTCCTGAGCACATGGCAGCCCTATTGCTGGTAGTACCTCACTCCACTCAACTGTTGGTGTTTTATAAGACAGGGATCTGTAAAAGCTACAAAGAGGTTGAGTAGAATCTAGAAGTCGCTGTTGTAGATTTTTAAAAATCAAGTCTGTGTACTTTTTCAGTTGTCTTAACAAACACTCCTTGTCCTCTTCCCTTAAGGATTCAATATAAATGCCTTCATTAGTCAACTTCTGGACTGAAATCTTTGCTTCTTCCAGTACTTTTTCAATTGATAGCTCTCTGATTGATCCAAATGTAGCTTCTATTGCTGGACAAAGATCTACTACTTGTTGTAGCAGATGCCTGGATGGCATTGTTTAATGACTCAAGTGGTTTCAACAGTAGACTTACAAGAGAGAAAATGGCAATAGTCTTCTCTGAACGTAGTAGCAAAAGTAATCCGCCAGCCTCACTACTTAGATCCATCCCATCTTGGTAGATACTTTCCAAAGCCAGTAATAACGGCTGGACTAATTTTAAGACAACAGCCAAGGATCACTCATGAGAAAGCCAGAGGGTTTTCCCAGGTTGGACTAATTTGAACTTCAGTCCCAGTGTATCTTCTATATTTACCAAGATATTCAGTCTTTTTGGACTCTTGCTGAAAAAAAGAATATAATGAAGACATTACATTTATAGCTTTTTAAATGTCTTTTGAAGACTCTGCAGCTCGTACTAGTGCTAGTTGGAGTAGATGGCCTCTGCAGTGTGTATTGGAGAGATTAGGGTTACACTTTTCTCTCAGAAAAGCTTGTACTCCACCATATCTTCCAGAGAAGTTTGCAGCTCCATCAAATGCACAAGCAGCCATCTGTTTGGGGTCCAATTGACAAGCATTTAACTCTTCTAAGATGTGGGTTGTCACAGATGCAACTGATGTGTCTTCTATAACTTGAACATCTAGAAATGCATTTACTGGCCTACCACTGACATCAAGATAATGTACACAGTGACTTAATACTTGATGCCCATTTGCATCGGTGCATTCATCAGCCATGTATGCAAATTTTTTGAATGTGGTGAGAGAGTTCTTCACTTTTTCAACTGTTGAGTCTTTCACTGTTGCACAACAGTCGCCTTCTGCCCGATCATGCTTCTAGCCAGTCAGTTGCGTTTCTTGCAGAAAGATAGTGAGCATTTGCTGGTCTTATTCAGAACCAGTGTTGAGCTTCAGGATGAACAAGTGACAATGCACTTAACATTGGCTTCCAGTTTGTAGTGTGTGGTATCTCTTACTTAAATAGAAAGTATGATGCCACAGCCATGTTTGTTCGCAAGAACTGTGTTGTATCTCCAGCATTCTTAACAGTCACCGGTGTTGTCCTTGGTCAGTGGAGACTCAGAGTTCAGAGGTGCTTTCACATGAGTTCACCTTCCAGGTGGGGGGGCAAGAAGGCATCTTGCTCGTTCCTTCAGCTGCTCACTGTTCGCTCTGGCCACAGTTGTTTGTTGTGCCACCATTCACTCCATTGCTCTGTTGCCAATGGCCCTGCACAGTCACCTTCTGCTGCCACCTGCCACTGTGACCTCTGCCAGTTGGTCTCTTGAGGTTCCACCCAGCTCTCAGGCTACGTCTTCACTACCCGCCGATCCGGCGGGTAGCAATCGGTTTATCGGGGATCGACTTACCGCGTCTCGTGAGGACGCGGTAAAATCGATCCCTGATGGCTCTACCGTCGACTCCGGAAATCCACCTCGACAAGAGGCGGTAGCGGAGTCGGCGGCAGCGCGGCAGCGGTCGACTTTCCCGCGTCCTCACCGCCAGGTAAGCCGACCTAAAATACGCAACTTCAGCTACGGTATTCACGTAGCTGAAGTTGCGTATCTTAGGTCGGAAGTCCGCTGTAGTGTAGACCTAGCCTCAGTGATTTCAGCTGAGCTCTCAGTGGGGGAACCTCGTTGCTAGTGCAGTCTGCACTGTCCCACCGCAGGTCTAAGCACTTAGACCTGATTATCAGTGATTTCAGCTGTAGTGGTCACTAAACAAAACAAAAGACTATCTATGGAGCCTAATCAGCTCTGTCTTTAAACAGTGGAGAGGGGCAGGTCAAATAGTATTTGTGACTCATGCAGACCATCAAGCAAAACACCTGTCCCCACCCTTTCTCTTGATGCCCTCAATCAGCACCAGTCTAAGTACAGTTCTACTGCCCTTTACTCATACAATAAGAATAACAACATTTCATTACACACACACACACACACACACACACCCGCATTCAAGTGATTTGTTACTCAACCCAAGCCAGAATCTATCACTTGGGCAACACAGCTCAGTTTGCTGGATACCTAGGTAGATTAGGTGTGAATGTAAATACAATCTGGTCCTGAAGCCTTTCCTCCCAGCCCCCAGTTCATCACTAGCTGTCAAGGAGAGCTCATTTAGACTTTGCTTACAAATCATAATTTGAAATTATTAGGTTGGCCAACATCACCGAAATGAATGCACTGACATTGTCATAAAAAACAACAGCTGTATAAGGAAGCTAGTCTATGTTCATACTTTTCAAATCTATTATACTTTTTCAGATACATATTTTATCATACACTTTATATGCTTTTAAAGTGTGTATTAATGTTTCAATTTCAATTCAAATTTCCAAACAATCACTAAATTGGCAACACTGCATGTAACTATTTCACAAAACGGGGGGGGGGGGGGAGATGTTGGGGAAATTCAGGGGGGCTGTAGGGAAATCCCTGGTGGGATGTGCTGATTTAACAATGTGTTCCTTTAGCAGCTCCAGTTTAAAAATCCTCCTGAGTTATGATGGGAAATGGGAATGGAAAGTGTATCAAGAGCCCATGATATGACATCAGTTTCTTTCCCAAACACAGAACAGAAATATCTATGGTACACTTCTGCTTTTTCTGCACTAATAATGTTTCTGTATAGAAATAGACAATACTGTTAAGATTCTTTTTGTTCCTAATATAAATAACTCGTTGTCCTTAACAATGCTGGTCATAGGTTTCTTCTAGTCATTGTTTCCATTATCAATTTTCTACAGTTCCCAGCTTCTGTTCCATATTCATTACCTTCAGCTTCCTCTTTCTTCCATTGCTATATACTGTTTTTATAGCCACCTTCACTTCCCCTCTAATCCAAATTGGGTTTTTTAACCAGTGTGGCCTTCTCTCAGTTGTGGAATTATGGCTTTCTTGGCATTTCATAAAGTGTTCTTAAACACTGCCCAATTGTCATTCACATTTTTCTGTTTAAGTTCTTCCTTTCAGCTGATTTGGCTCGTAGTTGTTTTCAGCTTTGTGGACCAAGTAAATATAGATTGCTGTGATGCTTTCTCGGGGTGTCCAGAACTGGGAGAGTCATCTTGTAACACCTCTGCCTCCACAAGAGAGAGATTTGTTGCTGCTAAACTATGTCAGCTCCCTGAGACTGCAGTCTGCTAGCCAGCCCACTGTCACACCCCAATGGTCCCCTCCCTCAGGGAGTCCCCGGGGAAGGCAGATCAGCGTTCTATGTGGCTAACGCTGTTGCAAGCATTGCAAAGCATTTTGGGGAGGGTCAAAGGTGTGTGAGTGGGGAATGGAAGATTCCTTTGCAGGAGTACGAGAGGCCAAGGGGGGGGGGAGGGAGAAAGAAAAAGCAGGGAACGGGTTAACTCGGCACTTTAGCTCGCTCCGTGTGGAGATAAGACGCTGGCCCCGGCCCAAGGTCATGGGCTCAACGAGAAATCTACAGATGAGAAATCTACAGCTGCCCAGTCGTGAGAAGAGGAGAACTAAGTGGAGCAAAGCTAGCAGTGAAAACAGAGTGAATGAGGCAGCGACGGTGAAGGCCAACAGAAGGGAAAACAAATTCTCCGGAACCAGTGTGTTTTGGGCAGCCGAGAAGGCCACAGTAAGCTGATTGGGACTGGTACAAAGAGCACCAGGCACAGAGGGCCCTGGACGACGAGACCCCCAAAGGAACCCAGGACTTAAAAACCCTCCCGAGAGCTGGAGCAATTAGGAGATTACAGTGGATTCCCCGGACGACCTGGGCCCAGAGTAAGAACTCCCGTCCACCCCTCCCCCTCTTCTTCTTACGTTACACCCAGGCCTGGCCAGTTTTGGGTAGTGCGTGTGTGAGTATGAAAGTGGGTTAGGGCTTGGGGCTCTAATGCTTTCTTTCTTCCCCTGAGTGATGTGGGAGCGTTCCCAGCACTCTCTGCTGTATTTTATTATTTTATTAATAAAGCTTTAAAACATAGACCCTGGGTGTGCTTCATCATCTCCTCCCTGAAAAGATCCTCTGGCCCAGCCTGATCAACTGTGGCCCAGGCAGATTGGTAATGAAAATCTGTCACAGATTTGGTGGAGAATTGCGGAGTGGGGGAGCCCTGCAGAGCGCACCAACTGTTCTGCCCTTGGTATTTCATGTTTGCTCTGTCTGGCACTGTTGGTATTGCATGTTGAGGATTTTATGATAAAGGTGGTGCCCACCCTCAGCCGTAGTATGCCTGAGAACTGGAGAGAGATTTAGCGTTCCTCTCTCCACCCCGGTCGCCGGGAGAAGGTGCAGGTGGGTACACCCCCGGCTGTAGAAGTCCCGGGTGATAGAAGGGAGGAGGATTTAGAGATTCTTGCTCCAAGGAAATAATCCTCGGTTTATACGCCCTCAGCCGTAGTGTGCCTGAGTATAAGAGGAGAACGGAAGGTGTCTCACTCTGCCTGGGAAGGATTTTGGTGTATGGGCCCTCAGTGATATTGGACCGAGTAATATGGAGGGAGGCTTAGCGTCTTTCCCTCCAGCCCGGGGAGCACTGTAAGCCCTGGTGCCAGTCGGTGTGAGCAACGTGAAATCTCAAGTGATTGAAAGATCTTAAGAGTTGTACTGATGGACTGAGTCAGTATATTCAGGAAACAGAAGGGTACAGCTGCGGACCTGGGAGTCCCCCAATTGTGGGCGATGGCATCAGCGATGGGTTCATTGCTGGACGTACAGGCTGTAGGGAGCACGGACAACACGGTAGTCCGGCTGCCTGGTCAGCTGATGCCCGAGCCATGGGAGAGGCAGCAAAGAGGGATGGGACTCTGCTACCTCTTTCAAAGGGGGGGGTGAAGACCTCTCCTGGCTGGAGAGGGCTCTCACCAAGGTGGAATACAATCCCTGGGGTTCCGTGATGGAGCTTCAAAAAAAAGGGTGCATTCTTGGCAGGATTTGTTGGATCTATATACTGAGTATGAAAAGCAGAAGGGTAAGAACCTAGGGGCAGCTGTGGGATTAATTTGGACTGCAGCAGCCGTGTGGTATCAAATGCTGTCGGGACAGACAGAGGAGTTGAGGAGAAGGGAGGAGGTGTGTACCCGACAGCTGGTGGAAATTAAACAATTGAAAGCGCAGAGCACTAACCAGGCGGCAACCCAGGCCTATGCCCAGGACAAGTTGCAAGCCTTGAGACAGGACTTCCAGGCGGAAAAAGCAGAACGCACCCGCCTGGAAGCACTGGCTAAGCAGGTACCGGTCCTTCAGGGACTCAAAGATTTTACCATTTGTGCTCAGCATACGCCGCAGCAGCAGTGTGCTCGCCCTGAAAAGGAGATTGAACAGTTAAAATGTCAGCTAGCCCTGCGTTCTGTCCAGGCGGCAAACCTCATGGGGGATGATCAGGTGACCCTTGTGAGGGCTAGCTTTGATCTCTCCCTTTATGAGGATCCTCAATTTTGGGCGGAACCTCGTTGCACCCCTATAGCGGCCCTCATTAAGACCGAGGAGAGGTCCAGAAGGTGAAGGGTCATCTCCTCCCTGAAAAGATCCTCTGGCCCAGCCTGATCAACTGTGGCCCAGGCAGATTGGTAACGAAAATCTGTCACACCACCAAACTCCTCATGATTTTGCCAGTCCTTTTTTTGCAGGTTACACTTGAAGCCTCCAGTTACTGAATGCTATGGAAGAACACTCTTCTGCAGTATCCAGCCCATCACTGGACACTTACAGAAATTACTAAATCTGCTGCCTCTAAAGAGACAGCATACACACCAGCCTGTTGGCTCAGCTGAGGACTGAACTGAATTTCTAATATAATAAGTTTATTAATAAAGAACAGAGATTGTAGTGATTCTAAGTAGAGATAATAGAAACAGAAAATGGTTACAAATAAAACAAAAAGTACAACAGAACCTTGTTTATCCAATCTAATTGGAACCAGGGCCAGATTGGATAATCAAAAATGCAGCTAATCCAGAGAATGGGAAAGTGTGAGGCTGTAGTGCATCTAGTGGCCACAGGAAAGATCTCCCGCTTCTGGATGTGTGTGCGCTGGTTGTTGAGTTAATATGGAGAACCGGATAATGGAAGGTCGGATAAACGGGGTTCTACTGTATAATCATGGTGACAGGTTTCAGAGTGGTAGCCATGTTAGTCTGTATCAGCAAAAACAACGAGGAGTCCTTATGGCACATTAGTCTCTCAGGTGCCACAAGGACTCCTCATTCTTTTTGTATAATCATGCTTTCTGGTGATTAAAAAGTAACTCAACAAGCCACAATCCTTGTCTAAGATAAGCTTCTTACCTAAAGCAACCTTTCAGTGTCACTTTCCTACATGGAAGGGGATCCACTCTTCAAAGTTAGAGAGCTGGCCTCTGTATCTCCTAAGTGCTGGATAACCAGATATCCTTTTGCTTTTCCCAGAGTTCATTGTCATGGTCTTAAAAGTCAGGATGACCCCTGGCGGTTCAGGCTGCAGGATGTCCTCCAGTGTGCTGACACATGCAGTTTCCTCCTCCTCCTGATAACTGGTGTTTACCTCATATGCAAATTAACTGCCCATTGTCTCTGGCATCTCCTTGCTCAATTTACATTAGAGAAACAGGCAAAACATTTAAGACAAACTTGTATGCCCCCAAAATGTATTTTATGAACATATTTCCAGCATACATACATAACTCTTTACACACCATCTGTATATAACTTCCTATAATATTAGTGACTGGTGTGTCACCAGCTTTCATTTGATACTTCATACAACATGCTTTACAGATAAATATTATGTCAGCAATATGTTAGGAGTTTACAGAACAGTGTGCCCTCTACCAGCTGGCACTGAGGTGCTCTTAGGGTCACCATTATTGATTTGGACTTTATTCTATTGTACCTAACAAATGTGATCAGGTCGTGATTACTTGTACCTAAGCTACTACTAATTTTTAGTTTCTGTGATCAGTTTCTCTTTATCTATCAAGACAAGGTCTAATATAGAACTCCTGTACATGGGATGCAACACTTTGAGTTAGGAAACTGTCATCTATAATATTTAGAAATTCTCAGGATGTTTTAGTACTGGCAGCATGAGACCTCCAGCATGTGTCACTCAGACTGAAGTCCTCCGTGATTATGCAGCTTTTTTTGCCCTACCCATGAGAGAGAAGTGCTTAAGGAGCTTGTCATCCTGTTCCCCAGTGAAATTTGGTGGGCGGTAGCAAACACCAGCTAATATCCCCATCTTGTGCTTTATCTGTTACAACATTGATCCATAAGGATTCAAGATCATTTTCTTCTGAATTAACAGTGACTCAGAAACAGATTATGCCATGTTTGACATAGAGTGCCATTCCTCCCCTCTTGCCCACTTGAGCCTTCGTAAATAGGCTATAACTAAGGCTAAGTTTGTCACGGAGGTTATGAAAGTCATGGAATCCCATGGAATCCAAAGACCTCCCCTGCTTCAGTCCCAGGGGCTGCAGGACTCTGGAGCTGACAGCCAGTCGGGCCCTGGCGGGGTTCCAGTGACAGGCAACAACAGTTACAAGCGACAGGGGGGCCCTGCAAAGTTACAGCGACGGGTGACAGACTCCTGAGGGGGCCTTTCTCAGGGTTTCAGCGACAGGCGACAACCTTGCGCAGGGGGAGGACGATGCCTTGGGCAAGTGGCTAGGGGTGTCCCATTTTCTCTTTGGGAAATATGGTCACTCTGCAGCTCCCAGCCGCCGTGGCTGAAGGGAGAACCCCACAGCTTCCAGCCACCATGGTGGTGGGGGAAACCATGGAGCTGCAACAGCAAAAGTCACAGACAGGTCACAGCTTCTGTGAATTTTTGTTTATTGCCCATGACATGTCCATGACTTGTACTAAAAATATCCATGACAAATCTTAGCCTTAGCTATAAACCATTGATTGTTCACATTCCAATCATGTGAATCATCCCACGAGGTTTCAGTCATTCCAGCTAGATCAAATTTATGCTCAAGTGAGCAACTCCAATTCTTGTCTGTCACTCAGGCTCCTAGCACTGGTATATAGGCAATTAAATAATTTCTTCTCATTACGTCCTTTGGTTTCTTGATTATTTTTGTTCTCACCATCTGAGTTGTGTGTTAAATAAGTGCTCATTTCTTCCCTCTTTTTACTCTCTCCTTTTGTTAGTTTGAGGCCTTTCAAAACCTCTCTACCTTACACCACTTACCTAGCCAGCTTTTCACTTCCAGAACGTTCTGCCTCCCTTCTTCCTTTGCTCATGGGACAGGAATGATCTCCAAGAAAATCACTTGAATATTCTTCTATCTCAGCACCCTTCTGAGTTCCCTGAAGTAGTCTCTCAGTAATCTGAGAGATATTCCATGATGCAGTGTCATTAGTACGGATATGCACCATCACCCGTGGATCCTAGTCCATCAACGTCAGAAGCCTATCCTGTCTTAGGGAGGTGTCTCGTGTCTTGGCTCTGGTAACACAGCACACCATCCTGTTTCCCCCAGGTTCTGGAGAATGGAGGGGGGCTGTGGGTGGGAAGCAGTGAGTTGGGGCACTGATTTGGGAGAATGAGGACTCTGGATGGGAGCAGTGAGCTGATTTAAATATCATCCAACACAGGGTGTTAATGAACACGTTTTGCTAAACACTGCTCATTTTTTTAATCTAGGCAGGCCTCAGAGTGGAAAATCAAGAAAAGCAAAGAGAAAATGACAGACACAGAACAAGTCTACAAAGAGCAAACATCAAGCCTGCAGACGCTCGCCACTCATCCTGAGGCTATTATATGGCCACTAGCTCCTTGAGTGGAAGCTGAAAGCCTCTGCTCCCCCAGGAGCCCCGGGCAGCAACGCGAACTGTCAGGTACCCTGATATCAGAGCTTGCACTTCATATCAGCACCTTTGACCCATCCTGGTGCAGCTAAAGGACACGTTGTAGACATTTAATGGTCTGTACTTCTTGCCACTATTCCTCATCCCCCCCCCCGCTTTCATGTTTCCTTTCCCATACATAACAGTGCAGGAAAAAAAGAAATCAATTGTTATTTGAAAAAATATATACCTAGAATGGATGGATGTTTGAAAGAACGTTAAGCAGAAGTCTCACAAGATTTTGTGACAGTTGGATCCTCAAGCCTGGAGAGCTGGAGATGCCAGTAACTTGATGTAACTGAGAAAACTGCTTAAACGAAGATTGTAACTTACTAAAATTAAGTTTTAGTCACTAGAAAGCATGTTTTGTTTTATTTGTAACCCAACTGTCTTTTTCTCTTGCTTAATATCACTTAAATTGCTGGTCTTTGTTGATAAACTTATCCTTGGTTTTACTATAGACCAGCTCAGTGCTGTTATATTGAAGCAAAGAGTGAGTCCTCAGTTAACCTAACAAGCTGGTGTATGCATGGTCTCTTTGGAGACAAACTTAATTTTTGTGCGCATCCCTTGAGAGGGACTGGATACTATAGAGAGAAGTCTCTGGGGGAACTCAGGAACTAATTCACTAATTGTTATCTGCAAGGCAAGGATAAGACTGTGGTGGACAGACTGCTGTGGCAAAGAGCTGATGGTTTAAAGCCCAGCATAGCGCGCGCGCTCTCTCCCTCTCCCTCCCTCCTGTATTCCCAGAGGAAACCATCATACTTGCCCCTAAAATACATTTGTTTTAAATAAATTACAATTTTTCTGGGATATTTGGACAATGAAAACTAGACTAAAGATGAAAAATAGTTTGTTTTTGTTCCCTGTATCATACAGAAAGTGAAGTCTTCCACCTGGGTGTATAGCCATGGTGTGTAATATTCTGTCAGAATGCACATTTTTCTACAATGCTAAGGGTTGGTTTTTAAATAAATTATTCCTTCTGCATTTTCCTCACCTTGTTTGTCTTACTGGTTTTGCTAGGATGCTCCAAGCAGATGTCAATGAACTGGGAATTTTCAAGGTATTTCAGCAATAATAATCCATCGAATCTGTCAAGTCACCAGTTAATCTTTTCCACAAGTTAACTTCAGTAATGAATATATGAACACCACTTATTGCAAACATGCTAATAAAACCACTCAAGACTATTTTACAGTTGCCCTATTATCTTGAGGCATCAAGAGCAGCAGCATCACTCCCATAACGCATTGGTCATTGGGGCACCGTCATTGATGAGCAATCAACCAATTGTCTCCACCCCTGACGATTGTGTGTCAGTGCTTGAGTCTCCGTGAAGTCCATTCCTGTCCACTCTTTTATGTTGTCAATCCATCTCTTCTTCTCTTCCCCTGAACTGTCCCTTGAAGGATGATCTTGGATAGGCCAGATTATCTTGTTAAATGGCCGTACCACTTCAGCTTGCACTTCTTCACGGTCGTCGGGAGGTCTTCATATGACCCAGCGCATTGAGTGATGATGTTGCAGACCTCTTCATTAGTGATGTGGTTGAAGTAGGAGATGCCCAGGATTTTATGGAAGTATCGCATCTCTGCTACCTTTATTTTCCATTCAAGTTCTGCCATAAGGCTCCATGTCTTGCACACATACAGAAAAATGGAGATGACCAATGTGTGCAGCAGTTTCAGTTTGGATTCTAGGGAAATGTTCTTATTCCTACAAATTGGCTTTAGCTTTGCCACTGCTACGGTTGTTTGTGCAGTTCTTGCCCAAATTTCTGCCTTGGATCCTTCATCAGTGATGACTATTCCCAAATACTTCAACTATTTCACTGTCTCCAGCTCTTGTCCACTGACAGTGATATGTGAGCTGATGCCATCACGTTTGTCAGTCATCAGCTTGGTTTTCTCTGCACTGATTTCCATGCCATATTTTGCGGCGGTTTCATCCAATCATTTCACAAGGTTGGCAAGTTCATCTTTGCTGCCTGCCAGGCCATCAATGTCATCAGCGAACCAAAGATTTGAGATTGTTCGCCCCACAGTGCTGACTGTGCATATTTGATCTTCTAGGGCATCAGTCATTATGTGCTCCAAGTAGATGTTGAACAGCGTGGGCAAAAGAAAGCAGCCTTGCCGGACTCCAACAGTGGTGTGAAACCACTCTCCTATTGTGCCATTGATGAGAACTGCAGTGCTGGCCTTGGCATACAGTTGCTTAATGGTTAGAATAAGCTTACGACCAACATTGTACTTCTTCATGGTTGCCCAGAGAGCTTCATGCCTTACTCTGTCAAATGCCTTCTTGAAGTCAAAGACATGGTAGATGTCCTGCTGGTGTTGTAAGTACTTCTCACACAGAACATGAAGGTTGAAAATCTGTTCTGTGGTACTTCTTCCAGCATGAAAGCGAGTCTGTTCTTCAGCAATGATATTCTCTGCTTGTGGCTTCAATCTTACTTTGCTGGGCTGGCTAATTAAGGTTATGGTCTGGTAATTTTGACACAATTGCAGGTTACCTTTCTTTGGCAGAGTGATGATTAGTGACGGGGTCCATGTGGAGGGCCACTCACCGGTCTGCCAGATCTTGTTGCAGATCTTGGTGAGTACATCTATTACTATTTCTCCTCCGAATTTCATCAGTTCAGCTGGGATGATGTCAATACCTGTAGCCTTTCCATTCTTGAGTGATTTCACAGCTGTCTCCACTTCTTCACATAGTATTGGAAAGTCATCCTTCTCTAAGACACTAAGATGTCCATTTGTCTGGTGGTTGTATAGATCAGAGCAGTAGTTTGATCTATTGACATATTGATGATGTCCCTTTCTTCTGTAAGGCTGTTCCCTTCTTTGTCTTGAATTGCGTTAGCTTTGGTCCATCTTTCCATCATCAGATCTTTTATGACCTTGAAGGCTCGTTTGCTATTTTTATTATTGATACATTCTTCCATTTCAGGGCATTGTTGTTCAATCCATATCTCCTTGGCCACTTCATTCCTTTCTTGATCTTTCTGCTAATCACTCTGTATTTATCAGCTCCCTCAGTGATGTTCTTGTCTCTCTTAATTTCCCTTTTAATGTCACACATTTGTAGTATTTCATTTGTGACCCATGGTTTTGTCTTTTTATGATGTTTCCCAAGGATGTCCATTGCTTCCTCATTCATTACAGCGTTGAAATTGCTGGTCATTGTTTCTATGTCTTCCTCTAGAGCAAGCAGCGGGGCAAATTTTCAGCTGATCATTGGTTGGAATGACTCTGCAAAGTTTCAGTCTGAGTCCTTCTAAGTCAAACTTGGTTCTGGTGAACTTTGGGCTGACGATTTTCCTTAGCTGCAGCCAAAAATTTAGCATCGCAAGGTTTGCGATCACTTCCAATATCAGCACCGGGGAAGCTCCTTGTTTTAGCTCTGTTAATCCCAGAACAAAATCGGTTTTGCATCATGATGTAGTTGAACTGGCTGTGATGTAGACCATTAGGTGCACACCATGTTGATTGACTGGATGCTTTATGTACTCCTAATGTGTTTGCAAGAACCACATTGTTATAGCTGGCAAACTCCAAAAGTCTCAATCCTCTCTCATTGGTTACTGCATTACAGAAAGGGCCACAATAATCTCACCAATCTGCCTGTGCGTCAGTACCCACTTTAACATTCCAATCTCCTTGTACAATCAGGATATCTTTCTATCTATCTTGAAGCATGCTGCTTCATAAACATTTTAATGCAAGTACTTCATGTGTTCTTGAAGTGGTGAGAAGGTTCAAGTGGCCATTTTTATTTATATGTAGTTCTGGGTGCAAGAACATTTTTAATTATCTTGATGGAATGCATATAAGTTGTTCTCTATATCATGCATACAAAGTGAACAAGATGGTGAGTAAATAGGTAAATAAAGATAAGTCTCAAGATCTGTCACTTACAGTGGTGTAATGCCACTGAACATTTGCAGATTTATGTACAGGTTACATCATTGTGAGGTGAAGCAGCTCCACTGTCATGAACAAATCACATCGCCTTTCATGAGAAAGAAGGCATATTTGCTTGAAAAGAGAGAGGACAATGGTAGCAGGGTGTTCTTACTGGAGAACCTTAGTTCTGGAATTCACTTTCTGACAAAGCCTGTGTTTGTAGAATTTCTAACTTGGTTTATCAAGATCTTTTCTCAGAATCCCAGAGATTGGCAGCTGGAAAGAGTCTTTTCTGCTTTTAATTATTAAAAGCAGAGTTACATATACATGCACTTTAAGATTAATCAGTTACATTTTATAATGAAGATAAATTTGCAGATGACCACTAAATAGCAAAGTTTAAACAAAACACAAATGTTTGGGTTTGAAGAGTGAGAGTCATCTTCTCCCATCCACAGCAGCCATCCAAAGAAAAGGTTTTAGTGGGTTTTAGTGGATACAGTCTTTACAATTTTTTTATGTTACAAATTCCTCTCTGATGCCATGATATCCCAGCTTTTCAGTGCTTCCCTCATAAGGAGCCATTATATTAAGGGACCTCCAAGGTTGTCTCAGGTACAGTTTTACTGTCTTTCTTAGAAAGACTGAATGATAACCACAGTTCCCAGAATGTAGGGCAAAGACATTTTCCTATCTGCCCAACTAATAGCTCCGTTATTATGCATGTCATAATTCACAATAATGACAGAAGTCTTGCACAATATTTTAAAACAGTGGAATGACCTGTGTGTGCTTGGCAGAATTCAATACCCTCCGCCCCACAAATTAACATATAGCATTAAAATTTTAAAAAGCTTAAAAATAATCAATTTAAAGTTATGGAGAGGATCAGACAATTGTTTAACAGTAGATATTGAGATTCAAAAAGTTAAAACAATAACCACTAAATCACAAGTTGTCAACATCCCCTGTCAAAATATACAAAGTAAATATCCTTAAATCAAACTCTTGTAAGTTCTCACACAGCATTTTTCTTACTTTGCTTATCTGTAAATTTCAATCAATGGAATTTTTTTTGTTGGTTTGTATTTGTACAGTGAAGTCATTTACGACAAAAACCGAATCCTTCCTAAATGCAATAGACAGTGAACTATCCACGGTTTTATCAGATAAATCTAGTGCAAGAAACCTGAAGTACCAGTATATATATTGTTTTTTAAACGTGGCTCCTTATAAAACCATTGCAAGTACTGAGGATATGACTGACAACTCCTGAGACTGCAGCATCTGTGAAATGTAGCTTCTCAAAAGAAACTCGTAACAGCCCAACATCTCTGTGCATTCCTGTCAAATGAACACCTGTCAGTGGTGCTGCTTTATTTTGAGACTGATGCTGCCATTACCTGGGAACTATTCATGGCTTATTAATGGTTTTAGCTCCAGAAAGACTTGCAGGCATGTGTGTTATTTCCACAAGAGCAGTTGTTTTGTCTGTGTTTATGAAGAGAATGGATCTACAGAGATTTCATTTTCTGAGCCCTTGGACTAAATTGGAGGTGGCATCGATTTAATACCCAATACATTCTCTAAGATGTCAGCTGAAGATTTCAAAAGCAGCCACTGGAAATGCCTTAGGTTACAGGTGCCCAATTTGGGACATCTTGGCTGGATCTACAAAAGGGACTTAAGAATTGCAACACTGAGCTTTGCAATGCTTAATTTTAGGCACCTAAAAAAAAAAATATATATCACTGGAACAACACTGCAATCTACACAGCCTGAGTTAGGTGCCTAGGCCCCCTATACAGAGAATGGGAAGAGACAGATGCCTCTGACCGTGATCTACAAAAGGCAGGGAGCCACCTAAGCTAGGCGATGGGATAGACCAATGATATGTATGTGCCCCCTCCCTCTGATGGAGCCAGGCACCTAAGTTTGGGCTGCAGGGAGGTGCCTATTTCTGCTTGTGATCCATAAACTGGGGGGAGATGAGCGCATCACCACCTAACTTGGATGTGGGACCTGATCCAGTAAGCATGCTTAGAGGCCACCTAACTCCACACAAAACAGCAGGGGGGAGGAGAAGAGGCTGAGCTGCCTTATAGCCTTTAGCCCAATGGTTCAGGTATTTACCTGAGGTGTGAAAGATGACCAGTTCAAGTTTCCCTTCTGCCTGATGAGAAGAGATGAGTACAGGACTCCGCCACCTCTCAGCTAAGTGCTCTAACCACTAGGCAAGAGAATAGCCTGACGTGGGGCTCCATCAAATCTCCCCTATTCAAGTTGTTCCACTTTAATTGAATAATTAAATCTTAATTGAGCCAAAACAATGTAAGATTCCCTCTATAGCCTAATGGTTAGAGCACTCACCTGAGACTTACAGATCCTTGTTGAAATCCCTTCTGTTCATCCGGCAGAAGGGGGACTTGAACCAGTACCTGGGACTTGGCAGAGTACCCTCTCCACTAGGTTAAAGGTTATACAGGCGGGCCACCTTCTCCTCCCTCCCCAATGGCTGTTCTGAATTAAGTAGCCTCTGAACAGGTTTACTGGATACAGGCCCAACACCTGTCTTTCCACCCCAACTTGTAGATTGCTTTGGCACTTAAGCAGGAGATAGGCATCTGGGCACCTAGAGTGAGGCAGCAGTGCACATGACCAGAGGCAGTAACATGGGCACCTAGGGAACTTTTTACTGCAAAAACATAGGCAGTGAATGACTTTAGGCACCTACAGAGTTAGGCAGCAGCCAACTGGGAGTTTTGTGGATCATGGTGGTGCATAAAAATGGGATTTAGGCCCTTAAGTATCTTTATGGATCCATGCCCTTGAGTCTGATTGTCTGAGGTGCTTAGCACCTGTCTGTCCCATTGATGGAAATGGAAATTGTAGGTGCTCCGCAAGTATGAAGGAAGAGGCCCAAAGTGTCTCAGTAGGATATCCAAAATCATCACCACCTCAGAAAATTTTGGCCATCCTGCCCCAGCAGATGGAAAAGACTTAATGGCCTTATAGGTCTCTTTGATTCTAGGAGGCCTGATCTAAATTCAGATACCTCAGTCTAATCAGGACTGGCTCCAACTTCACCAGAATAAAAATGGTTTAGCAGGTGTCAGAATCAGCCCCTGTGCATGTAGGCAAGACATTGGTTTCATTTCATTAGTCTGTGTCAAAATATTTAAGCTAACCTATAAACACGGACTGCAATGAACTTTACCTGCATGAAAGTCCTAGTCCTGCATTTCATCATCAGAAGAGGGCACTTGAACCCCATTCAATTGATAAAATAAGGAGACTCAGAAGAGTGGCAATGTAAAGTATGAAAGGCTCCCTAAGGTGTCACCAGTCTGACTCAAACCCAGAATTAATGATCAGAAGAGACAAAAAGATTTATGCTGCCGGTCAGATTATGAATGATCAGATCACAGAAGCCATCACACAAGTTGGCAGTGTTGTTTCAGTCTTACTCTTGAGGCCCTTGCAGTGTCAGAGACCAGGACTTGAGTGGTCAGGCCCAGTGGTTAGACAAAGAGTCAGTAGCCAAGAATAGGAACCCAGGGTTAGAGTCTGAGTCAGAGCCAAAGTCAGGAATAAGAAACAAGGGTCAGAGCTCAGCTGGTTACCTGTTGCGAGGCAGGGCTAGGTCCCAGACAGAGGGCAAGGAGGAATTATCACAGCCCTGGACAAATACTTTGAGCAGCTGAAGGGCTTAAGAGCCCGTCTGCTGATTCTTCCCACCAGTCAGTAGAGTTGCCAGGTGTCCGGTTTTCAACCAGAAAGTCTGGTAGAAAACAGCACCTGACAGTGTCCGGCCAGAAACACTGACCGGACACCAAAAGTCCGGTTGCCGCCTGCAGGAGCAGGGGCGACGCATAGGGGGAACATGCAGGGGCAAGTGCCCCCCCAGATCGGCCTACCAGGGCAGGGAGAGGGGCTCTGTCCTTCTCCCACTGCTGCCGCCACCGCCTGCAGCCAGGGTCTCTCTCTCTCTCTCGCAGGCAGCCGCCGCGCTGGCTGGGTGGCTGGGCTCTCACAATGACCCAGAGCAGAGTGTCCGGAGGGAGAAGTAGGTGGTCCCACCCTTTCCACTCCCCACCTGCGCCCAGCTGCCAGAGTCAGAGGCTGAGTGAGCCGGAAACGTGCTGGGGAGCAAAAGGGTGGGGTGGACCACACACTTCTCCCACAAGCTGCTCTGAGTCGACGTGAGAGCCCAACCACCCAGTGTGGCGGCTGCGCTGCCTGAGAGAGAGCGCCTGGCTGTGGGAGGTGGCGGCAGGCCACCCCCCACCTGGGCCCAGCTGCTGGGGCAGGTGCAGCGGGGAGGAGAGAGCTTCCCCCTCAACCTCCCCGCAGGTAACTGGTGGGATTGGGAGAGTGCGGCAATCCCCAGGTTGGGCGCAGGGGTAGGGTTGCCAGGCATCTGGTTTTAGACCAGAACGCCTGGTCAAAAAGGGACCCTGGCAGCTCCGCTCAGCATTGCTGATCAAGCCATTAAAAGTCCGATCAGTGGTGCAGTGGGGCTAAGGCAGACTCCCTGCCTACCCTGGCTCTGCGTGGCTCCTGGAAGCAGCCGGAATGTCCCTGTGGCCCCTAGGTGCAGGGGCGATCAGGGAAGCTCCACGCGCTGCCCCAGCCCGCCGGCTCCATAGCTCCCATTGGCTGGGAAACGCAGCCAATGGGAGCTGCAGGGGTGGCACCTGCGGCATGCACGGCACCTGCAGCATGCACAGCACAGAGCTGCCTGGCCACCCCTGGACTTAGGAGTTGAGGAACATGTCGCCACTTCCAGGGAGTCCCCCAAAGTAAGCGCTGCCCAGAGCCTGCTCCCCACACCTCCTCCCACATCCCAACCCCCTGTCCCAGCCCTGAGCCCACTCCTTCACCCAAACTCCCTCCTGGAGCCCACACCACCTCCTGAAGCCCAACCCCAGCCTTAACCCCCATCCCACACCCAAACTTCTCATCCCTGGCCTGACCCCAGAGCCTGCACCCCCAGCTCGAGCCCCTCACCACCTTCCTCACCCCAACCCCCTACCCCAGTCTGGGGCCCTCTCCCACACCCTGAACCCGTCATTTCTGGCCCCAGCCTGGAGCCTGCACCCTCTGCCGTAGCCTTCACCCCCTTCCGCACCTCAACGCCGTGGCCCCAGCCCAGTGAAAGTGAGTGAGGGTGGGGTAGAGCGAGTGATGGAGGGAGGGGGGGATGGAGGGGGTGCCTCAGATAAGGGGCAGGGTAGGGCCTCGGAGAAGGGGCAGGGGGCGAGGCAAGGGTGTTTGGTTTTGTGTGATTAGAAAGTTGACAACCCTATGCAGGGGGTGGCGGGGAAGAGGAGTGAGCAGAGAGCAGGACCTTGGGGGATGGGGTGGAGCAGGGCCAGGGCCTCAGGGGGAGTGGGTGGAGCAAGGCTGTCCAGTTTCCAGAAATTGGAAAGTTGGCAACCCTACCAGTCATGCAGTGTAGCCTGACAGCCTATTACAGTCCTGCTGTGCTCGTTACGTTGCCCAGAGACTGGCTCTGCTGCAGGCCCTGGGTCCTGACAGCAGAAGCTTCCCAAACTGCCTATTGCTTCCTCTATTGTAACAGTTCTGTGGTTAACTAGATAACATCAGTCTAAGGGCTGCCAGTCCAGCACTGTTTCATTAATTCCTTAAGTAAAATAAAGCCATAGCCAGGCATTAGTATATGAGTTGCATCCATGTTGTATCTGAAATGTTTTTGTGCTCATGATTTTATTTCAAAGTAGTGTCAAATGCCAGTTCACATAAGTACACACAGAGGGCAGGAAGAAGGTGTCAAGATAGAGTTTGATTCTCACTATCTTTTCATTAAATCATTACAAAGGGCAGGCACCATAATGAATCATAAAGTTATGAAGAATGCCAGTAAATAGGTAATGCATTCTAATCTCTTTGATGGTAACATGTCGGAGATACCTTTAGAATCACTCTCACTAATGCAGTAGAACACGTTAACATGCGTTTATTGCAGTTACAGCCTAGTCCTGGGAAAACTTTTCAGTTTGTTCAAGCAACGTAATAAAGATATATTGTGCCCTGTGCTGTCTCCCCAGTAGTTATTTCACTGTAAGAGCACTGGAGAAAACAGATGGGCTGAACAAAAGTGGTGAAAGGCTGGATTCTCCAGTCTGCTACATGATTCTCCTATGCAGCACAAAGTGTCCTTATCCCAGTCAGAAATGCATTAGAGGTCAGGTCAGGACAGAGATGAAATAGAGCATGGCAGAGCCAAGCTCTCCTATACCCAGTCCTTTGCTGGCATAAGGCCTTTGAGGGACATTACACCACTGGCAGGGCTGTCCCACCAAATTGCCCCAAATTTCACGGTGCCCTAGGCAGCTACGTGCTGCATACGCGGCAGCACCAGCCTTGGCCACCAGCCCTATCTCTAGGCCAGCCCCCCCTGCAAGGGACAAGGCCATCCCTAGGGAGGTGTGGGGCCCCGGACAACTCCCTCCGCCCTGCCTCTTACCCTTCCCCCCTGCTCCACCCCCGGCCAACCCCCATTCCACCTCTTCCCCCATTGCCCCCTGCACTCACAGGCGGCGGGAAGCGGAGACACGCAGCCCGAGCCCGCTCCGCTTCCCTTGCCCCAGCCATGTTGCTCAGGTTGGGGAAAGGACCGCCTCCGGCTCTCACCTGCGGCGGGAAGCGGAGCGCCACGGCTGGGAGCTGGCGGAGTAGAGTGGGTTGGGGCCGGGCTGCTCCGCTTCCTGCCGCTGCCGGTGAGTGGGGGATCCCTTCCCCCAAGTCCCCTCCCCCACGCGACATGCCGGGGCAAGAGAAGCGGAGCGGGTTGCTCCCAGCACCCCACTAATCCTCCAGGCCACTCTGGGTCTGTGGGGCCTTAAAAGTGGCCCCCCACAGCTCCTGCCTCCCAGACCCTGTGTGTGGAGGGGGGGGGGGAGGCCTGGGGCCCCACACAGACTCCCCCCGGGGAGTTACGTAGGGCACCCAAATGGTTAGGGACGGCCCTGACCACTGGTGTAAGTCATTGATACCGCTGTACGACCCTAACTTGAGCAAGGGCTGGGCAAGCTTCCAGCCACCCTCTCCTTCCTCCAACCCACACACAATCCAAGTGGAGCATGGACAGAGTTTTTTAAAAAAAAAAAAACAACCAAGCCTAAAACAAATTCTGGAAAATTGGCTGTTAAGTCCTAACATTTACTTGCTTTTTTGCTCCCCATATAAAAGCAACACTGGGGCTGTTCAAGTAGCCCTGTAGTTATTATTGTTTGAGGTGAAGAAAGGGGCACATGGTTCCCATTTCCACAGATGGTTGCTCACTCCCAGGGCTGGCAGAGATTCAGAATGTTGTGGAGCAACAGCTAAACCCCTTAACAACAGTGCCTTATGTCACTCTACAGCAACCTCTCCAGCCAATGAGAATGGCATCAAAGGGCTCCAGTTCCAAAGGAAGCCTCATCCAGCCTTCCCTAGACAAAAGAAGACGATAATGCACACTGCAACACACTCTACCTCAGACAAAAGTCACAGCCACAGAGGTTCTCTAACTATACAACTGGCAGCAGTCCATCTGTACAGGACACTCTACTCATCACTAGGATGGTGCCACCTCCTGGTGGTTCTGGGGCTTAGCTCTGACAGGCCAATGCCCCGTCCTGCAGCTGCACTCCATCTCTCTCTCTTTCTCTCTCTCTGTCCACAGCCCCTGTCTTCAGCCAGGAGCTCCTGCTTCTTCTTTGTGACTCAGCCCTCCAACCAGGTCACTCGTGTTTTCCCCTTCCAGGGTATTAAAGTCTTTCAGGGCAAACTGTCCCAGGGTGTCCCCTCTCCACTGCCTGGCCTGTGGCACTTCCCCAGTGGCTGGTAGGAGAACCCAGTCCCACCCTCTGCTCCAGGTTCCCACTCATCAGCACCCAAGTTCTGCCTTGCCCCATCCCTTGCTACTTTTCCTGCAAGCCTTGCCTACCTTTCTAGTTCTCTCCCTCCCAGGTTTGTCAGCCCAAACTCCCTCTTCCCAGGGAGTAACTGTAGTCCCAAACACATCTGCTAGGGAGTAATTGCAGAGTACTTTCTGCAGCCCCTATTCTGCACTCAGCTCCTGGGCTTTATACAGGCCCCTCCTATTCCTGTCCACCTGAGCTTCATTTAATCAATCCCTGCTCCCTGGCTCCTCCAGGTGTAGCCTGGGGAGTTAACTGGCCCACCGCCACCTTAACCCCTTCAAGTCTTGTGTTGGGTGGACACCTGTGATGGGGCGCCTGCCCCACACTGGGCTCTACAGGGTTAATAGAGCCCTAGGGAGGTGGCACAGGAGGCAGCCAATCAGAGAAGGGCTGAAGGGAGCAGCCAATCAGGGCCAAGCAGGCCCATATGAAAACGGGAGCTGCAGGGCAGAGGAAGCCAGTTCTCTGCTGGGAGGAAGGACTGTGTCTCTGTAGGGCTACTAGCACTCTGGACAGAGCAATGCTCCTAGCAGGGAGCAAGAGATAGTTCTGGCTGGCTGCTGGGGTTTGTAGGTTGAGGTCCTGAAGCAATGAGGATGCTGGGGCCATGAGGAAGTGGCCACTAAGGGAAGTGGCTGAACAGTGAACTACAGGTCCCCTGGAAGGGGGGAGCACACTGTGTGACACAGTGTCACTGAAAAGGATGCAGCGGTCCTTGGAGAGATGTGGGTCCTAGAGGAGGAGTGATGGTGATGAGGCACCACCTGAAGAGGGTGCACTAACATGCAGAGCTAATTCCCATGATAACCAGCAGGTGGTGCTAGAGTGGTGAGTGAACCCCATTACAACACCCCATCACACACAGGAAACTCCAACAAGAGCACATTACCTTGGTGCTGTATGTGCTCCAATAGCTGACTCTTCATTTGTGACCTCTGTAACCCAGCAAGGCAACTCTGCTCCCTCAGAAAAGTGTGTGTTGACAGAGGCCCAGGATCAGGGGTACAATGATCTTTGCAGAGCCCCTATGCCCCCCCCCACCACCACCACGATGTGGAATTCCTTATAATCAGAGATTAAAATAACCCAAGACTAAGCCATTCTTAATCCAGGAGACAAGGCCAGGTTTGTCTGCATGCCTTTCCTGAATGATGGTAGACATCAGCCAGGTAATGTTTTTTTAGTGGGAGAAGGGGAAACAGAGAAAAGAAGAAGAACAAAGGAACAAACTCTCAGTAAGTAACAGTAAAGTTAACAGGTGATATCTAGGAGAGCTATTTTGGTTTAATTCTCCAGTTTCACACATACAGAATGGGAAGAGACTGTCTAGGAAGGAGTATGACAGAAAGGGATCTAGGGGTTATAGTGGACCACAAGCTAAATATGAGTCAACAGTGTGATGCTGTTGCAAAAAAAAAAGCAAACATGATTCTGGGATGCATTAACAGGTGTGTTGTGAGCAAGACACGAGAAGTCATTCTTCCGCTCTACTCTGCGTGGTTAGGCCTCAACTGGAGTATTGTATCCAGTTCTGGGCACCGCATTTCAAGAAAGATGTGGAGAAATTGGAGAGGGTCCAGAGAAGAGCAACAAGAATGATTAAAGGTCTTGAGAACATGACCTATGAAGGAAGGCTGAAAGAATTGGGGTTGTTTAGTTTGGAAAAGAGAAGACTGAGAGGGGACATGATAGCAGTTTTCAGGTATCTAAAAGGGTGTCATGAGGAGGAGGGAGAAAACTTGTTCACCTTAGCCTCTAAGGATAGAGCAAGAAGCAACGGGCTTAAACTGCAGAAAGGGAGGTTTAGGTTGGACATTAGGAAAAAGTTCCTAAATGTCAGGGTGGTTAGACACTGGAATAAATTGCCTAGGGAGGTTGTGGAATCTCCATCTCTGGAGATATTTAAGAGTAGGTTAGATAAATGTCTATCAGGGATGGTCTAGACAGTATTTGGTTCTGCCATGAGGGCAGGGGACTGGACTCGATGACCTCTCGAGGTCCCTTCCAGTCCTAAAATCTATTAATCTATTTGATCTTATGCAAGACAACTGAATACCACAGTGATGGGTGCATTAAGGTACATAGACTGGATTGTGCCTTTAAGAGATGTGGGTGTAAACAATGGGGAAGAATGGAGAATCCTGCATTGAGGGGCCTTGGAATATAAAAAGAGTTATTTATACATAGTAAAGATGAGGTTGTACCTCTTATCTCATACTTAACACACTTAGGACCTAATGTGAAGTTTCCTCAGAGATTTTCCACTTGGGAAAATGTGCGTGTGTAATTTTGCTGGCAAAAATAATTTCAGGCATATTTTACAGCGTATTTTAGTTTGTTCAGAAGCCAAGTAGTTTGACATCAAAATGCATCTTTAATTAGCTGTGCCACAAATCTGCACCTACAGTTATATTCTAGACACATCATTGAAAAATGAGGAGTTGTCCTTTTCAAAAAAGGAATCTGTGTCTTGATCTTCCAGTTTCTACATGGTAGGTTTGGGATTTTATTAATGTTGTTTAAATCCTTATTAGGCTATACTTAAGCGGTAGTGGTCATGATATTAATTAAAGGAAGTATGCTATTGATATTATTATTTGCATTGTTTTTGTAGCTGTGTTGGTCTGAGGTTATTTGAAGAACAAGGTGAATGAGGTATTATCTCTATTGGACCACCTTCTGTTGGTGAAAGACAAGCTTTCAAGCTGCACAGAGCTCTTCTTCTTCAGGTCTTGAAGTTGGTCCAATAAAAGATATTACATCACCCACCTTGTCTCATTGCTATTATTAGATGCATTGAAATAGCCAGAGAATTACAACTATAGAAATCAGCATTCTAAGAAGAAAGATGGAGTTTGGAAAGTTGTTGTTATGTTAAGAATCAGCAGGTGGTGCTTCTGAGTTACCAGCTTAAGTTTCCCATTGCCAAATACCGCAACATTAAACCTTTAGTAATATATCAGAAGCTTTGACATTCTACAGTATCTTTCAATAAAGGCACAAGGCACAATAGTAACGCTCTTGCTTGCTACTTTGTGAGCTATTACTGTTGTCACAATCTGGTTCAGTCCCCTTCTCTGGATGGATACCAGTCTGTGGCGAGTAGCACCAATTGCTGGCTTCCAAGCCCCACTGGATCTGGGTAGCTCTCAGTCTCTCAGGTGCATTGCTCAGTGCAGACCCCATGTCTGACACCCTTCTAGGGCAATGGAACCCTGCAGTCTGGCCACTTAAACCCCGGAACCAGTACCACAGCCCTCCCAGTTGCTTAGACATGTTCCCACAGAATTCACCTAGCTGTGGGAGCTCTGGTTTCTCTAGTAACCCTTTCAGGGATGATGTGGCAGGAAAGCAAAGAACAGAGCTTTAGCAAAGGAATTTCTTAACCACAGTGACTTCACTCTTAAAGGATACTTGAGAGTTACAAAATCTTTGGAAAAGAAGCACGTGTTCTGTGTCCTTAGCCTAGGTGGCCCTTCCTTCTCCTCCAACCCTTTTCTTCTGGCATGTGGCAGTGGACTCCCCTTCACAGAGAATATTCCCTCTTAAATATAGTCTGACCCCTCCGGTCAGTGATGGGGTAGACTAGACCCAGAGGTCCCCTGTTGGAGGCCTTAAGGTCCTGCCACACTCATCTCAGGAAAGGAGCAGTGGAGAGGTCCTCCAAGCAGCCTAGAGTGGCTGTAGGGGAAGCAGCCAATCAGGGGGGCTGCAGGGTGTCCAGTCAGGGCCCAGAAGGGACCTAGAAAAAGGAGCTACAGAACCAGAGAGGCTGTTCCTTGCTGGAACCAGAGGAGTGTAGATGGTGCTTCTGGTTGGGCAAAGGGAATTGCTGGACAATAGACAGGTCAGTGCTAATAGGCCCTAGGGGAGTGATGAAGAGCTCCTGAGCTCAGGCCCAGCAGCCAGCCAGAAGAGCCCTAAGCTAAGGGTAAAACCTCAGTGAAGATTGGGGTTGTGGGGAAGTGGCCCAGGGGACTGAAGGCAGTTTTTCTAAGGGGACATGGTGGTGCATAGCTGCTATTCTTAGGGTCCCTGGGCTGGGATGTGAAGTAGTGGGTGGGCCTGGGTCCCCTGCCGTAGGCCAGTGGGAAAGGGCCTACAATTGGACAGCAATAAACTCCAGAAGGGGACTGAACTGTCAGGAGGCCCAGAACAGACTAAGAGTGAAACCATGGTCTTCAGGGAGGAAGTCCTGGGGGTATGGCCTGATACCATGGCTGGGTCTGATTTAAAGACTATAGACACATCTGACAAGAAGGGGGTGCTCGTGAGAGGTGGGTGCCAGGCTGTTACAGCTAGCAAGAGAAACTGCAGCTCTCTCAGCCATGTGCTTCTGCTGAGGGACTTCCAGATCCAGTCCCTCCAACACCCCCACCACCAACCTTGTCAACTTGTGCCTAGACAGTCGTTCTTGCAGATAAGCTGGTCGTTGAGAGACAAAACTAATGGCCCTAGGTTGCTCTGTGCTAGTGTCTCAGACATAGTGATAAAAGTAGGTGTCTTGTCCCTGCCACAAAATGGATGATCTTATCTACATTAGAGGTTGCAATATAGCATGAAGGTAACACTCAAACATAAAAGTTACAATACCAAGTGGAGCCCCTGAGACCAAATGAGGTCACAATTTGGCACAGACATACCTAATGTGTTACAACTGTGGTCTTAGGAGCAGACGGAAATTACCTTTTTTCTACTCCAGTGACTGTGAATGAAGGCTGGATGTGAGGTGTGTGTGTTGCTTTGTGTTCAGTTTAGTCAGGGCCTCTCCCAGCCCCCGGTTTCTGCAGCTCTTAAGAGACTGAGGGACAAGCTAAACTTACAACTGTTAATTAACTGGAGCCAGTGCTTTAAAGGCAGGGATATAAACAGCTTACTTTGGGAGGAGCTAAAGTTAAAAACAACAGCTGTTGAATATCACTTTAATGAGTAGTTTTATAGTATTATGAGCTGGGTTAATCCTCATTGTAGGTTGAGTTAAAACCCTTCACTTCAGATAATCTGTAAGGAACACCTCTGGGGCCATACCTGCAACAAGGCCTAACAGAGTCTGCCCAGAAACTAGCACCTGGAGGGTGTTGTGTACAGAGAGTGAGTGTGAGACAAACTAAGACAGACAAAAAGCAAGAAAGCCAAGCAACAGCCTACGAGCATAGTACCTAACCCTGGAAAATGAGAGAGGTTTTGTACGTTCCTTGTAAATAAACAAGATAAATCAAGGAAAATACTAGACTCCATCAATTTCTAGCCCCAGCTGGAAGATCCCCAGCAATGGCAGAGCCAGGTTTTGCAACTCGGGGGGCGGGGAGGCGGTAGGTAATAAGTCATTGGTGAGAGAGTGAGCCCACCCTGCACTCACCCAGCAGCATCTGTTCCCATCCCAAAGGGCTGGGCCCAACTCCCCACTCCAGGCATCACGACCTGGCTCTTCAGATCACAGCACCATTCAGGTTTGGCCCAACTGCCTCTCCATCATGATGTTCACACAGTTCTGCTTCCCTTGATCCACACAAGGATAACACCACTTTATTACCCCTGCACCCAATAACAAGGTGACTTGCAATCCAACACCCACCAAATGTGGGTCATTTGGGTAAAGCAGCTCCATCATGCTGCACACGTAGGCGTAGTGGGTGTGTCTATGCAAACAAGGTCAGTTCCTGAAGTCTTCTTCCCCAGCTCATCTATAGATGTCAGGGGAGAGCTCATTCAGACTCTGTTTACATCTACATTCTGCTGATTGGTTGTTTGCTCTGACCTCCTGCCACAGTCCCGCTATTGCCAGCTCACCACAATCCTCTCCATCCTTTCCTTTCACATGGCTTCTTCCCACACATGCACAGCCATATACAACACAAATTTCATTCTAGAGCAATAATGTTGTCCTTGTCAATAACATGAATGTGGCTTGGCATTATTTCTGCAGAAGAAAGAACTCTGTCCACTAATTCTATGGCTCCAGAATCAACCTCCTGATTTAAAGTGTCAGCTCAGTTTTATGCAGCACTGGCAGCACATTTTCCCCATCCTTTTGCTGCTTCATGGCCAAATCCTGAGGTCCTTACTCTGTTTTTATTTAATTCAGGCAAAATTCCCAGAGACATCAATGGCAGTTTACCAGAGTAAGAAGTGAAGCAAAGTGAGTAAGGAGAAGGACTCTGGACCTGACCCTTAGTAGATCAAACACCGCTTTGTATTCACCATTTTTAGCTGCTGTTTGTGGTCTCCTTTTACCCCCTCCTTTGTGCCTATGTTGTACAAGTGCACACCAATGTGAAAAGGCGAGATGTATTTCATGGAAGGATGAGGAAGGAAAGCAACCCCCCCTCCACCCCAGTTTCTATCTAGCTAGTCATTTATAAGGTCACCTGTCACTGTAGTATGAGATCCTTTTAGAGGTACCTAAAAGCCTTCACACCCCCATTGAGTCAGATGACTAAATCCAGTAGGATGCTTGGTAAATAAATAGGACAGCCAATGATTTCATGGTTACATATGTTGTTTTGACTGAATTTTTGCTGCCAAAGATTCATCAGACATTCAGGAGCTATGAACTTAAAGTTGCCAGTATATTTTTCCTTCTGGAAATGTATTACCAATGAGGAATTCTTGAAGAATGACAAACTTCCCTGCATTACACTGATCCACTATGTATTGGATACATGTGATACGCAGCACTTACCAGTGGTGCTGCATAGTGATTAGGTTCCTGAATCGTCACTCTCTCATCTCTAGCATCCCCTGCCAGAGGTCACTCCAGTACAGTGGTGATCTCCTTTCCAGTAGATAGCAACTCTACCCTCCAGCCAGGTCACCAGATGAATTCATCTCCTTCCAGAGGAAGTTAACAGAGTCCAAGAAGATATAGAAGTCTAATGTCCCCCATGAAAGGAGTCAAACTTTAAAAAGAATGTTGACAAATTAAGAAGTGTTCAGAAAAGAGCAACGAGAATGATTTGACATCTGGAAAACCTGCCTTACAGTGAGACACTAAAGAAGCTCAGTCCTAATCAATTTAACAAAGATGGTTAAGAACATTTAATGTAACAGAAAAAACAGCAGATGTCTCAGAATACAGATTTGCTTGACTGAAGGTGCAATTTTTTTTTTTTTTTTTTTTTTTTTTT
>NW_020664462.1:20088419-20101717 GCF_002925995.2 Terrapene triunguis | reverse complement strand
TGACTAACTGCACTTATACTTTAAGAGATGTGACAAAGCTCTGTCCTTGTCTCCGTGGGTCCTGCGTTTCCTGACGGATTTCGCTAGCCTCAGAGGCTCACTGTGACCCTCCCCTTAACCCTTCTCTCTCTCTAGAGACAAGGGTCACAGTCTACTGAGCCATTTTCATCATAGGCCAGCGAGGGAGGTGAGGAGAAGCTATCCTCCCTTGCACAGTCTCTGTTGTCTCCCAGTCTCAGTGATTAATCAGGGGGCAAAGGGGGGGGGGGAGCCCGAGCCCACCCTCTACTCCAGGCTCCAGCCCAGGGACCCTAATAGTATCAGCTTTAGTAGCTGCCCTTTTAGGAACAGGACACATACAATTCCCTGGACTACTTCCCCACAGCAGCCCCCACTTCCTCAAGCTCCACTTCACCCTTACCTCAGGGTCTCCTTCCTTGTACTAGTATGGTGTATATAGCTCAGTGTCTCTAACCGCACAACTTCTCACAGCTCCTGACACATGCACCTACCTGACTAACTGGTGGAGGCTTTTTAACTAGTTTCAGCCAGACCCTGATTGGCTTCAGGTCTCCCAATCAACCTAGCAATCTCCACTGCCTTCTGGAAAGATCTTAATTGGCCCCAGGTGTCTTAATTGACCTGAAACAGCTGCCATTTACTTATCCTGGTACCAGGGATTTGTTTAACCTGGGGTTAATATAGCTGTCTCCCACTACTTTTCTATAGCCATCTGGCCTTGCCCCATCACAGAATCCAAAGTTAACTAAAACTCTAACTAGAAGTACCAGCAGCTTCAGCAGGTGGGTTATTTAGCGTAATGTAATGAAGCTGCTAGTTCATTACCAGGATCCTAGTTTTCGGTGACAAAAAAGCCAAAATTCTTTGATTAAAAAAAAATCCACGATTTTCAACAAATAAGATGAAACACTGAACTTTAGATTCCCTAGCCACAATACATATAGGTATCAGTTGAACACAATATTTTATTGATAAATTTACAATTTTTAAGCAAGTACAAAGCCTTTTGTTTTCATTTCTTTTAATTCAGTTTGTTTAGCACTTTCCCTGTGTTCTACAGTTGTCTGCCTTTGAAAGTAATCTGCAGCCTTGCTGCATACAGAACAGCACAACACATTACCGTCAATGTGAAATTTGTCCTTGCCAAAGTCAGTGACACGGTATTTGGGGTCAGGTTTCAGAGTGGTAGCCGTGTTATTCTGTATCAGCAAAAAGAATGAGGGGTGATTTTTAAAGTTTTCAGCATGTTTTAATAACTTTAATTACTCACATCTAGAGGCTAAAGTGAAATTTGAGATGCATTAAAACATGAATCTTTATTCACCACTGAGTAACCTCTATACATTGGAAGCAGTTTATTGGAGTATGTTTAGCCAGTAAATTTAAAGTGCATTCAAAAATCGACCACAAGAGGGGGAGGTTGCACACATTGAATAAGTGCCACTGGTACTTTCAGTTAATTTAGTTAATACTTAATACACCTCTACCCCAATATAACGTGACCCGATATAACATGAATTCGAATATAAGGCAGTAAAGCAGTGCTCCGGGGGGGCGGGGCTGCGCACTCCGGCGGATCAAAGCAAGTTCGATATAACGCGGTTTCACCTATAACGCGGTAAGATTTTTTGGCTCCTGAGGACAGCGTTATATCAGGGTTGAGGTGTATATGTTTTTATTTTTTCACAAAATGTAAAAACTATAGATTCTCTGTAAAAACGCAAGTTATGCATTTTTCCATGGCAAATGGAGTTCTAGGATCCCTGCTCATTACTGGGCCTTGTGTTAATCCTTGGTGCAGTATCCACCCAGCAGAGGGCTCCATAATCCCTCCAGTACAGGAAAGGGATGTACTGTCATAGGGGATCCAACTGGCTGTCAAGAGTGAGGCAGAGGCTGCATGTGAGCAGGAACAGCAGGCAGGAGGCTGCAATCTGGGATCTGGCTGCAGAGGAAAGGGCTGAGATGCACCCTGTTGCTGGCAGCAGCCAGTGGTAGCCAGAGCAGGAAGATACAGGGCAAGAGGACCTGAGAGGTTACATCTAGACCAGTGGTCCCCAAACTTTTTACCTTGTGCCCCCTTACCCCTCTCCGTGCCTCCCGGAGCTGGAGGGGGGGACGCAGACAAGTTAAGAAGGCTGAGGCTGGTGCCACAGCTGCGGGCGGGTGCGGAGCCTTGGCCAGGGTACGAGATCAGCATCTGGGGCCCTGGGCTTGGGGCCAGCAGCCGGGGCCCTGGGCACAAATCCCTATGCGAGTGCCCGGCAGCTGGGGCACTGGGCGTGGGGCCAGGAGCAGAGCCCCAGGTGTGGGACCAGTAGCCGGAGCCAGGACTGAGGCCAGGAGCGGAGCTGGGTGGCGCTCCCTCCACGGCCCCTGTGGGGGCTGGCTCGGGCCCTAGCCACACTCCTCGTAACATTCCTTGGTGCCCCACAGTTTGGGGACCTCTGATCTAGACCTTACTGCTGGAGGTAGGCAGAAACCAGATATTTCATTTAGCAGGAAAGTACAGATGTCTGAATGAAACATACAGAAAAATGGAACAGCTGGACTAACAACACTTTTTTCTCAAATCTAGAGACAACATGTGGAGGAACTCATGCTGTACAAGGAACCCAGGGTGGAAATCCTGGTCCCGTTGAAGTTAATGGCAAAACTCCTATTGACTTCAACTGAGGCAGGATTCCACCCCATATTTTTAGCTCCTGTATCTATATAGTGAAATTTGCACCAAAATGTCAAGGCAACTTTTCTAGGAGTTGCCTTGACAAAAAACAATTTGGATAATGGAGCTGAACCCCATCCAAGGAGTCCACTCTCTAGGCAAGAAAGGAAGTGAAGAACAGTTTTAAAATCAGATGTTAGAGATGGAAGAGATGTTTTTGGTTAACTAGTCCAGCTCCTTCAAACGCAAGATTATTCCCCATTGCACAAGTATTGGTGATTTGTCCTGGCTAAAAGTCCCAAGCTATAGTCTTCCACCACTTCACTAGGGATACCATTCCCCAGCCATATTGATCTCACTATTAGGAAACTTTTCCTGATATTCCACTGTGACACTCTGTACCTTGGGGGAACACCCTGCACCCCCATGTTCATCCTTATAATATGATTGTGTGGTATCCAATGCAAAGTTTGTCATGTTAGGTGTCTTCGGGAGGCTCATGATGCACTGAGCATTGTTATAGTAATGTTATAGGTTGTAATTTCATGTATATAGTTATGAGGTTGAAAATGTGTCCTCATGGCTTAAAACAAGTCCAGGCAAAACTCTCCAGGAGCAGAGGGGCAGTTCACACCTTATCAGGGCATGTATGGACAAACCCAGCCCAGCCTCACAGGAACAAAGGACACTGGTCTAGGCAGCAACAAAGGATCTGTTGGACTCTCGAGTGAGTCACCCCCACCTTCCCTTGGTCAGTTTGGGACTACGATGAGGTAATGCTCACCTGACTCTGAAGGAGGTGCGGGGGGCAAAGCCAAGAGGGAAGAAAGAACATGATAAAAGGGAGAGACGTTTGCCATGCTCTCTCTCTTCCATCTCCATTGACCGACACCACCAGGGCCGGCGCAACCAATTAGGCAACCTAGGCGGTCGCCTAGGGCACTACAATTTGGGGGCCGGCGACCGCGGCGGTATTTCGGCGGCGGGACCTTCTGCCGCCTCTGTGGGGGGCGGCATTTCGGGGCGGGACCTTCCGCCACCTAGGGTGGCAGAAAAGCTGGCGGCACTCCTGGACACCACCACCAAGTGTCTGAAGTGCTGATCAAAGGGGACAGCCTGGCTGAAGGGCAACCAGCCAGCCTGTGGTGAGAAACATCTAAGTTTGTAAGGGCATTGAAAGTGTTAAGATCAGCTTAGAATGTGTTTTGCTTTTTTATTTTATGTAGGGGGAGGGATAGCTCAGTGGTTTGAGCATTGGCCTGCTAAACCCAGGGTTGTGAGCTCAATCCTTGAGGGGGCCACTTAGGGATCTGGGGCAAAATCAGTACTTGGTCCGGCTAGTGAAGGCAGGGGGCTGGACTCAATAACCTTTCAAGGTCCCTTCCAGTTCTAGGAGATGGGATATATTTATTTATTTGACCAAATCTGACTTCTTGTGCTTTGACTTATAATCACTTAAAATCTATCTTCTGTAGTTAATAAATTTGTTTCTTTATTCTACCTGAAGCAGTGCGTTTGGTTTGAAGTGTCAGAGACTTCCCTTGAGATAATAAGCGTGGTACATATCAATTTCTTTGTTAAATTGACAAACTCATATAAACTTGCAGCATCCAGCGGGCATAACTGGACACTGCAAGACGGAGGTTCCTAGGGTTGTGTCTGGGACTGGAGATATTGGCTAATGTCATTCGGTTGCACAATCCAAGCAGCGGCTGGCCAAAAGTGCTCACTCACGTAGCTGGGAGCAGCTTACATGCTAGAGACTGTGCACGAACAGCCCGGGAGTGGGGGTTCTCACAGCAGAGTAGGGTAAGGCTGGCTCCCAGAGTCGAGGATTGGAGTGACCTAGCAGATCACCGGTCCAGATAACACCAGGGGAATGTCATATCCACCTCTTAATTTCCTCTAATTAGTCCTAGTTTCTACATAATTTGCTGTAGTAGCCTAATAATTCCTCCCTCTGGTAACGTTGATTGATAGATCATCAGAGATTCATCTGTACCAAACAAGGGGCCAGATGAACTGCACCTTCAGTAGTCCTCCATGCACAGAACTGAAGAATGGGAGCTTAGGTGACTCTGTGGCACCAACTTCCCAGGCCCCTCTGCGAGGTGCAGGGTCTGCTTTAGGGAGGAAATGGAGAGGAGCCATGTAGGTTGTGGGAGATAAGAGTGAGCCTTATGTATGCAACTTGTACAAAAGAAGTAAACACACAGAGAGCTGTATGAGCTTTTCTGCAGAGCCCTATATCTGAGGGGCATTTCCCTGATTGTTTGATTAGAGGCAGAAGTATCAAGGGAAGACCAGAGGTTCTGGCCACGGTCACTTATTTCTTTTCAAGATTGTTACTGTTTTATCACTGTTTTTCCCCAATGGTACCTCCTCCGTTTCCCATAACTTTCAAACATCACACTTAGTTGGTACAGTTTTAAAAGCTCTGCTAGAGACTCCCTTCAGGTTTTCGTATATATTACTATATGACAAACATGGCTCTTAAGTGTAGATTCCTATCCATGTGGTAAACGGGGTTGTTGCTAGCACAGCTGAAAATCCTACCTATGCTGGAGTGTGTATGTAAACATGCTCTGTAAAACTCAGCAGAAGCAACACACATGCAGAGTGGCTCTCTATGTATGATTGGTTTTTTCCAAACTGCCAGACAAGGCAGCAAAGAGAGTGACTGTTGGGCCTGGACTGTGTTGGAACTCAGCTGGCAGTACTAAGGGTTGACTTGAATTTATACCAGCCTCACCTCAGGAGAGATACTGGCAATACCTACTGAACTGCTGGAGTGCTCTAACTTAGCTTGACCTCCCCTCATGACAGGTGGCCAGTCTTCCCTTTGACTCGAGCTACCAAAACTTGGCCATGGTAAGACTCCAACATTGGTCTTTCAGCTAGTGTGAAAGAGAACCCTTGCAGCATGTTGATGTACTGGGTCTGACCCATTCATCATGCAAGATGGAGGTGCAGACTATTGGAAAATAATCTGCACACTCAAGACTCATTCCTTTTCATTGCTCTTTTTCTGCTGTTCCCAGCTGCAACCTCAGTTAATGGGCCAGGTCAGATGATTAGTTCTGTGGGCTCGAAATCTGCCTCCAGATTTAAGATTTTCATTTTAAAAACAAAAAAACAAAAAACCATTTAGTTTGATGCTGCAATTAATAGCAATGCTAATAACTTGTAAAGTGTCACTTCTCCAGTCCTTGTCTTATTACTGGGAAACCTACCTAACCATCCAGCAGCATGCCTAATTATTCATTGGAAAAACAGATCTGATTCGCTAATATTTAGAAAAGATTTGCAAAGCAATAAAGATAATTAGTGTGTGAGAGTGCACAAACCCCACAATGAGTTGGGGGCTGTATTCAGGGCTTTCTATCACATAGTACCAGCTATACTATCAAGCCTGGAGAAAGGAGTCAGGAGGGGAACAAGAAATGGAAGCAGCCTTCAGACTGCAGGTAGCCCTGGTAAAGAATTTCTGTCTCTTGTAAGCCTAGAATGAACTAGTGCTGAGTTGCTACCCATGTGGAGGAGAGAGAAGGGGCAATGGTGCTGCTCTGCCAGGAAAAGATCTCTTTTGAGGATCAGAGGAAGCTGGCTGGGTTCATGAGGTCTGCAGATAGCTGGTGAGACAAGGGGCTACCTTGGGAAAGGGGACCCCATTTCTCCCACTTAGGGAGTGGCAAAGACTGTCCATGTTTCCCTGAGTTGAGGGGAAACCTTGGAAGCAGCACAAAATAGGGTTTTCTTCCCTTTGAGTTAAAAATTGTTTGAACTCCCAGTGAGTGGGAAAGCCTCACCTGGTCCCCTGAGAGGTAGATAAGGCCACTGAATGGACTAGAGGAGCAAGGGTTTTGTTTGTTCCTCTGTGGTGCCCAGTTTAGAGCACAGACCTTTTGTTGACTGCTTGCATGGTCATTCTGCTGGAAGAGGTTGTTTCCCCTAACCCTGCTCTGCAGCCTGTCTTCCTTCTGCTTCCAGCGTCCTGCATGTAAGAATACTTTGCTGTATGCAGCATAAGCTTGCCCAAACAGATCAAAATAATAAGGAATACTAGTCATTACACTCAAAAGAGATGCTACATTAATTCCATAGCCTCAATGGCAAAGTACATATGTAATTTGTGTGGATCAAGATTAAGGCAGGCCCCATTTCCTATGCACCCCATTAGACCTCCACTAAAAGGCAAGGATCCTGGAGTAAAGCAGCAGTGTCTACTGAAAGATCTCCACCCTAAGTCAAGTCCAGTACAATCACTACAGTATGGCATGCTTATTTAATTTGATACAAAATTTAACTTCTTTTACTCTGATTCCCGATTTAACTTGTACACAAACCGTTATGGCTGTTCTTTCAGAAGTTTACAACTGAACATTGACTTAATACGGCTTTGAAACTTCACTATGCAGAAGAAAAAAAGCTGCCTTTCCTTTTTTCTTTAAATAGTTTACATTTAGCAAAGTACTGTACTGTATTTGCTGCTGCTGCTTCTTCTTCTTCTTCTTCTTTTTTTTTTTTGGTCTCTGCTGCTGCCTGATTATGTACTTCTGGTTCCAAATGAGGTGTGTGTGGTTGACTGGTCAGTTTGTAACTCTGGTGTTCATAACTCTGAGGTTCTATTGTATTTTGTGTCACAGTGTTCCATGTTATAGACTACATATATGCACTACTGTAACAGTTTCATGGGCCAAGTTCAGCCCTGGTGCAAGTGGGTGCAACTCCATTGATTTAGTGTCATCTGACAATTAGAATGCAAATCATATCAGTGATTGTGCCTCTCCACGCTATTCTAGAATGTCACCTTGCACATTCCTAGGGTGTTTTCCTTCACTCTTCCCTGAAGGATGAGATGACAGACTAGAAGGAGCTATTGATGCTGATCAGTCTGGGCAACAGGGAGGATTGAAGAGTGATGCTGTCAGCATCAGTGACTACTAAGCGACATGGCTTTCACTATGCTGAGGAGCTGGATTCCCATCATAGCTTTCAAAGCCACTCCTTCTGTATAATGCTGCAGACAACTGACTGTGCATCCCCTCTGCCTTATTTAACGCTCCTTTTTCCTCACTCATCGCCTAGCTACTGCTGGGTCACACAGGTGTCTGTCAGGTAGTCCTCAGTATAAGAATCAAATGTTAGGAGTGCTGTGCCGTGAATGTCCTCTCAGCAGCCCTTGGCCTGCGAGCCAGACCCACTCTAAAACTAATTTCTCTCCCTTGACAGTGTAATTCACTGCCTCTGTTCTTCTCAGCTAACTCTACATTTTACTGCACCAAGGGCTACGGCTGAAACTTCATCGTGTGTGAAATGTTCCCACTTTGAAGAGTTTTATATTTAAAACTTGTTCCTTCTGTCTCAGTTTGACACCTTAGAGATGATAAATTAAGAGACATTTCTGGGAATACAGCCAATACTATTGGAGCCCAAGAAAATCAATCTTCAACAAAAAAATAATTTAGATACCATCCCTAGCTATCAATATTTGTCTCTGACTTCAGATAGCAAATCTGAGAAAATGAACTGCTCCCATTAAATAAAGGGGAAGGCGGGAACTGTACTTAGATGTGTGTTGGGAAAGGGCATCTAGTGCAGAAGAGAGCTAATCATAGAGTCCTATAGAATACCGTATTGATGGGCACTGTAGAAACATGGAATAAGTTCTACAGAAACACAGTATATTCACCCCAAGATATAAATAAATTTCTCTGCTTTACAAAGCTACAATTTGTATACACTGTGTACTCCACTTTATAGTACCAATTCTTATAAAAGTACAGGGTACTCCACTTAATTGGGGTGGCTGTTTTACTGAGAGATCTCCTAGAGAATTGACATAGCCAACTTTTAGTGATTTAGCAATGACTGCTTCTTGATCAGAACAGTATTAGCAAAGCTTCCACTTCATGACAACGTATTTAAGCCAATGATTTCTTGTTGCAGCCGTCTTCTCCACCTGACCCCATGAGATGGATTGGCAGAGGGGTTCTCCCATGTCCCTGGCACAACAGCTTTGCCCAGATGCAACCATCTCTCTCTTTTTTTTTTTTTTTTTTATGTCCACTTTCTCTCGTGCTTCTCCTTTTTCTCTTTCTTATCTTTTTTTTTTTTTGCTCTCTTACATATTTTTGCTGATCCTTCTCTCCCATCCTTTCTGATCTTCTCCCCCAGCTCCCTACTCACCAGAAGAGGACATGCTGCTGGGAATTGGGTGGGGGTGTCCTGTGGGGTGTACCAAGGCTAAGCAGGGAAGACTCTTGGGCCAAGGACTTGCTATCTGAGCCTACAGCCCTGTGCATGTGAGCTGCTTCCATAGCAGCTCCATGGAGCTATAAGGGGAGAACATAGATGTTAAAGGGGAAGAGATATGATTAGAATACAGCACTAACATGGTCCTATCTCCAAAACAAACCCCCCCACCCGCCATTCTCAATCACACCTCTCTGCCCCGATAGGGTTCATTTGCCAACTGCTAGCCTGATGGAGTTCTGTAGGGGGAATTGATGGAAGTCTAGGAAGTCCTCGCTTCTCGGCCTTCTGGCTAAGAGAGGTGAAAACATTATCTCACTCCTGACAGACATTCTGGCTTCGGTGGCTGACTCCTTTTCCTGCAGGTCATCTCTTCTTCCTGCTCCTCGTCATGGAACCCCCTCCCAAGACACAGTAATAGGGGAGTCCTCTTTCCCTTGCTGTCTGTCTTAGAGTTTTCTATAGTGTCATTCACCATAGTAGGGAAGCATTGCTTCTCCTCCTCATGTTACATACTATGAGACACAGTGCAGAGCCAATTCTCTTGTTTCTGTTCCTCCTCATCAGACCCAGTCCTCAGTTCACTTTATTGTCATTGTGAATTGGGAAATGTACATAGAAAAGTTCCCTAGCTGTCCAAAAATAGGACACAAAAACTATGGGAAGGGGATTAGAGGGATCCCAGACCACTAAAAAGAGACCCAGCCTTAAACTATTGACTAAAACTGATGAAGGTTTGAAGTCATGTGGCTGTAATTCTTGAGGCAACCAATAGTGACAGTAATTATATTTACAGTCCTTCAAGCGCAGTCAAATCTTCAGGCTAGCCTGCGAGCCTGTTCCATCACTGTGCCTGGTTTAGTGCAGGATATTTATTTAAATGTTGCCAATGAAAATTCATATTATTCTTTGACTTCTTTTTTCTTGAATTCAGCCTTCTCCAGAGGAAACAATGTGGAAACTTGGTGCTGCATCAAGATTGCAAAATGGAGTCATTCATTAAAAAAAATGAAATCCAGAAGGATTTAGAAGATTGGCTCTGATAATAATCCACTGCTCTACTTTACTGTTTTACTTCCCAAGAAAGGTTGGGCTGTTCAGCTGTGTTATTACAATTGTACCTGTGATACATCAGCAGCTGAGTTTACACAGCAGACCTCCACACTGGGTTTTAATGATACTTATAAAGTATTACTACTGTAATCTACAGTCATCACTTCCAGTTCTGCAGTGATGCTACTATTACAGGTATCAGAGGGGTAGCCGTGTTAGTCTGAATCTGTAAAAAGCAACAGAGGGTCCTGTGGCACCTTTAAGACTAACAGAAGTATTGGGAGCATAAGCTTTCGTGGGTAAGAACCTCACTTCTTCAGATGCAAGTCTTGCCCATGAAAGCTTATGCTCCCAATACTTCTGTTAGTCTTAAAGGTGCCACAGGACCCTCTGTTACTTGCTACTACTACAATCGTCTTTTGGACCATTGCTGTCAAATGCTCTGGGTTTCTGTTGTTGTTTTTTCAAATAAGGGTTAGCCTGGAAGCAGACCTCTCAGAAATCGTGGAATGCATAGTACGGATGGCTGGGGCCCATAGATGCTACTGCAATAGAAATAATAAAACTAGAATGAGCATTAACCACTGAAGATTCCATAGTCTAGAGTAAATGTAATGATCCACTAGGGAAAGCCAGAGGGTAACTTGTTTCCAGGCTGATTATGGTATAAGATTTCAGGGTGCATATGATAAATGAAGCGGGGAGTAGCTCCCTTTTATGGACACCTGGCCAGCCAGTTAGCTATAAAATCCCTGTTACTATCTGTTCTCTACTTACTTTACCTGTAAAGGGTTAAAAAAGCCCATAAGTAAAAGGAAGGGAGTGGGCACCTGATCAAAAGAGCCAATGGGAGGGTTAAAACTTTTTAAAATTGGGAAAAAACTTTCCCTTTGTCTGTCTGTCTGTTGTTCTCCAGAGAGAGGAGACACAGAGCAGCAATGCTGTAAGAAGCTAAAGCAGGTATGAAAAATCATCAAATCATACCTAGGAATTGCTTATCTAAAACTTCATATATGTAAGTAAATCAGGGAATGTCTAGGAAGACGCAATTAGGGTTATTTCTTTTATTTCTTATTGGCTTGTGGACTCCTATGTATTAACCCTCAAATGGTTTTGTTTTGCTGGTAACCATTAAGCTGGACCTCAAGAATAAGCATCAAGAATGGTTATTTTTATATTTGCTCTTTTTAAATCTAGCAATAGCCTAAGTTCCAGATGTATTTTCTTTCTTTTTTGTTTTTAATAAAATTTACCTTTTTTTTTTTTTTAAAGAACAGGATTGGGTTTTTTTGTGTCGTAAGAGGTGTGTGCATATGTTGTTTAATTAGCTGGTGGCAACAGCTGATTTCCTTTGTTTTCTTTCTCAGCTCTTCCCTGGAAGCGGGGTGGGGGGTGAAAGGGCTTGAGGGTACCCCACAGGGAGGAATTCCCAATGCACCTTCCTGGGTCCCAAGGGGCTTTTGCATTTGGGTGGTGGCAGCATCTACCCATCCAAGGTCAGCGTTTAACCTTGGGAGTTTAATACAAGCCTGGAGGGCTTTTAATTTTTAGAATCCTTTCGGGACCCCACCTTCTGCACTCAAAGTGCCAGAGTGGGGACTCAGCCTTGACAGTGTATAATTAGCTATGAGGCGGTAGTGGCTGAGGGCTGCACTGGGAGGCTCCTACCTCATGGAGCTGAGTGTGCTGGAACTTTCTCTCATAACCTTCTCACTGCAAGAAAGCTTTTCATCTTATACAGAGTTTCAGATTCACTTTATTTGGGGAGCCTGCCTCAGGGCCTCACATAGAAGCAGCCAGAAACAAGCCAGAGCAGCACCAGCAGGATGTATGTAGCTAGGTGTTGAACGTTTGTGTATATTCAATCAACAATTATTTGAGACAGCCGTGGCTATCTGGTTCCTTCATTTTCTTTTCATCATACAAAGAGCAAAAGACAAAACATCATGAAGACAATTTTACCCCTCAATATTATTTGTTGCCTGTTATAGCAAAAGTTTCTTTATGCAGGTCCTTAAAAATACAGCTGATAGGGGGCAAGACAAAAATATTTAATAACTTCATATTTATGGACATACTGTGGTGAAAATGATGGAGGTGATGTTAGAACACCATCCTATGGTAGAACATTTCTGGAGCACACTGTGGCTTTTAGATTCTGCGGGAAAAAGTGACACACCAGGGATGACTTTGATCCACTAGCATTATCATTTTTGTTATTTGGGTTCCGTTTTGAATATGGTCCTGTTCCCAGTGAAGCAGATGGAAATTTTGCCATTGATTTGAGTTGGAGGAGGACCAGGCTTTTCTTATTAATTCTTTATGCTTAAGACTCTTACAATAAAAGCAAACATGAGTAAGAACTCTGTACTTGCAGAATTATTGCTTTCTTGTGTAACTCTCCAGAATGTCCCATCCCCCTTCTGTACAGTACATTCCTGAATTAGATGCTTTCTGGCATTAGTAAACAGTTCTGGCTCAATCCACATTTTGCTTTAAGGGATTGGAAGTGACTGGTAATTCCCTGTGCTTCTGATCAAAACCTTTCTGAAAGGAGAGGACGTAGAGTAGTATTTTTAAAATAAAGACTCACTTTTTTTGTCCCTTAAGTGCTCACCCCAAGCATGTAACTATTTTGGAGCGGGAGGAGGTGAGGGGAGCAGGAAGGAGTTAGTATTGTTCCTCCAAAAATGAAAAGTGTCTGATGCTTTAACTTAACTAGAATGACCAAAATGCTGAACACTGAGAGAATGCTTGTTCTTATGGAATATTGATTAAATGTTGTTTTCTATGAATTGCATTCATAGTGGTTTTCCACTTCACCCACAGTGCTGCAGCAGCTGCCTACAGCATTGGGGAGCCCCTGTCGGCTCCAGGGTTGCCAGGCATCCAGTTTTCGACCTCAATGCCCGGTTAGCACCACTGACTGGGCCATTAAAAGTCTGGTTGGTGGCGCAGCGGGGCTTAGGCAAGCTCCCTGCGTGCCCTGGCTCCACGCGGCTCCTGGAAGCGGTTGGCATATCCTGCGGCCCCTAAGCGCATGTGCGGCCAGGGAGGATCCACGTGCTGCCCCCATCCCGAGTGCCAGCTCCGCAGCTCCCATTGGTCGGGAACCATGGCCAATGGGAGCTGCAGGGGCAGCGCCCGTGGGTGAGGGCAGTGCATGGAGCCCGCTGGCCACCGCTGTGCCTAGGAGCCACAGGGAGATACCGGCCACTTCCAGGAGCCGCCTGAGGTAAGTACCGCCCGGAGCCCACACCCCAAACTCCCTCCTGCACCCCAACCCCCTGCCCCAGCCCTGAGC
>NW_020664462.1:20087293-20088319 GCF_002925995.2 Terrapene triunguis | reverse complement strand
CCCCCCCCAGCCGGTGTCCTTACCCCCTCTCGCACCCCAACCCTCCGCCCCCTGAAAGTGAGCGAGGGTGGGGGAGAGAAAGCGACAGAGGGAGGGAAGATGGATTGAGCAGGGAGTGGGGCCTCGGAGAAGGGGCAGAGCAGGGGTGGGGCCTCAGGGCAGTGGGTGGGGCAAGGGTGTTTGGTTTTCTGCAATCAGAAAGTTGGCAACCCTAGCTCGACTGCTTGTGGAACAAAGCCCAGGAGCTAGCCCAGCACACCAAAGCCACGCAGGGTTGTCACCTCCTCATGCTTTTAACAATATTGCTAATATGTCCGGTTTAGTTTCTTTTATATTTTACATAAGTGAATAACACATAAGTACCATTATGCAGCTAAAGACACTGGGAAGCGGCACCCAAAAGGAGATTTGAACAGTAATATTATATATCTTATGAGCACAATGGCCCAGATCCATAATGGTATTTAGGCTCCTAACTTTAATTGTGGACTATCTTTGTGGATCTGGGCCTATATCACTAAAGTAAGTATTAATGCTGTACAGGTAGGTAGCATAATTCTGTGCAATATCCAATGCATTCTTAGGCTCCACTGCAGCTGATTTTGCAGGGGTGTGCTAGTGTGGTAAAGAAAGCACAAGCAAATAACTCTTTGTAATCTACCCATGATACAGACAGCATCTTGACACTTGGGGCCCTGCCTGCATGCCCTGGTGATCCAGAACCAACATGGGGGAAGTGTGCACTGCATCTCTTTAAAGGGGATAGCAGTATTCTTTTAACGGAGTGTTGAGCCTGCTTGTCTGTTACCCACAGATTGTTTCTGGCCACAGATGCTGTCGTGCCCCACACACTCCCCGTAATGCAGCAGTGGCTTTAAAAGTCCTTAGGCTGATTCAGCTGAAGAGCAAACCTGCTGCTTGTTCTTTGATTCTGAGGCAGTTACTTATTTGAATCTTGCTTTTACAGGTTAGTGTTATGAGACGTTGTCATAACTAAAAGGGAAGGGTAACAGCTCTCTGTGTACA
>NW_020664462.1:20039808-20087283 GCF_002925995.2 Terrapene triunguis | reverse complement strand
ACATTTGAACCCTAAAGTTCAAAGTGGGGATCAGCCTTGACAGACGTATTGGCCAAAAGCTTCACACAGGAAAGGGGGCCAAACAATTCATTAGAAGAAACACCGTAGTTGCTGTGGGGTGGATGCAGTATGGCGTGTTGCATTGGAAACAGGAAAACAGAACACTTTCCAAGCCTTGATGCATTCCAGGCATTAGGTAATTAACATGTGATCCCCTGATCACTTACCTACCTGAAAAGCAAATGTATGATGCACTCAGAACTACAAGGAAAAATCTTGACCTCCTATGTGCAGTGGAGGGAAAGGAAGAGAAAATGCCTATATTGTTCCACCTTTGAGAGGACTCCGGCTGTCCAGAGTGGGATTACTCAGAGGACTAGGAAGAAGTGCTATAGATATAGAATACACTTCACTGCTCTACTGAGTGGGAGCAACATGTGCCCTATGCTAAGGCTTGTTGATGGCTGTGTCCTGTGGATTAGGAGGGCTGGAAAAGCCCTCCTATTATGGGCTAGTTCTGTTACTCAGCACAAAGGTAACAGCTGACTCAAAGAGCACACCCATTGCACTCACTGGGACCACCCAACAAGTGCTATTTACAAGAGAAAGGGGCAGGTGCTGATACCCTAACTTGTTCTGATTTATCCATGTATAGTTGTGGCCTCTTAACCAATAGGATGCACCCCTTGGGGTTATGATGTGCTAGCCAGTGCATTAGTTGGTTTACCAGCCTATCATACTCAAATACTGCAGGGGGATCTTGCTGTGCTGCTTGGAGGGGATGGGAAAGGAGGTGAGAAGAATTTCCACACCAGTATGTCAAAGGAAGGATTTAGTCTGTATTCTTCATTTGTAATTTATTTCTATTGAGAAGTCCTGCAAAACATATGTTTGAGTGATTTGTTCTACTTGTAATGACACCCGTCAAGATACAGTGGAAGCCTTTCTCAGCATGAAGAAGTTCTAGAAAAATACACAGAACGTGAGTTGCCTAGAAGTGACTTGCAAAAGAGTTTACTTCCTCGTTTTGGTTTACTTGATTATTTTTGTCTTTTAAAAAGGCACCAGATTCCGTTGTGTGATGAAGGGCTGTGAATTGACAAAAGCAGGAGGAATCATGCCTAAGGCAGGAATGTCACCTCCAGGGAGCCCACACAACAGTAGCATCTGCTACACCCTTTATTAGGATGCCATATCTGAAGCCACTCAGCATAGAATCATAGAATATCAGGGTTGGAAGGGACCTCAGAAGGTCATCTAGTCCAACCCCCAAAACATCACTGGTTGTTTTGGATGGCAGGATGATAGTTCTACTCTAATTCACCTCACCTCTCTGGAACTTGTAGCATCACTTCTGGTGATGGACTCACTTGGTTGTTATGAATACAAGGATCAAGACTGTGTCTGACTCTTGGCACAGTCGGGGTTGTGGAGTGGGCAGGGAAGCTCCTTGCACTAATGCAAGACTAGGGACGGCATAGCCCTAAATGGACTAGACATACCTTGCTTGTAATGTTTCTGCCATTTTAATTTGCTAAGCTGTTACAAATTTCTGTTAAAGTTGCCACCCATCTGGACTCTTAAATGATAACTATCAAATGTAGGATAGTGGGAAAGAAAGTGCAATACTGTTTGATGGAAAATAGTTAAGTTAAGAAGGAAGGATTCCCTCTGCTAGCACCGCTGGTATATCCAGCTACTTCTTGCTTCTCATAGTTTGGGCAGAAAGACACACGGCTTTGAGAATTATGGTAGAGAAACTTCAGACATTCTTTAAAATAGAATGACAAGGATATAACTAATACTATCATTTTAAATTGTCATTTTCAACAAATGAGCATTCTTTTGTGGCTGGAAGATCGTCATTTTAAGTAATTATCCTGTTAGCCTAGTAACAGATTGACAGTGACCTTTAATCTGCAAGTGAATTATGCAAATCAGTATTTTCATTAAACATTAAATAATTCCCTCGGGAGGAAAAAATAACATTACTTACTCTTAGTTGCTGTTAATGTCTAACAAGATGATTTACCACAAATTTGTGTTCTGCATTTTAGAGCCCAGAAGGAAAGAGAATTAAAGCTTGGTTTGGAAATTGGGGCTTAGGCAGGTCACCAACAAGAGAATTTAAAAAATCCACACAACACACATTGACACCAGTTACTTTATCTCTTTATCTCTTCTACAAAAATGTATGTTCTTTCTGGTAGTACATGAGGCATGCCAACAAAATGCCCAAATTGCTCCATGACATGTTGGTTCACTGAATACCCAGAGCCAGTACTCCCTAATTAAGGCAGAATCTGGCTTCTCATTAAGATTAGCCCTATTTTCACCACTCACCTTAACCTTACCCCAAACTAATAAGCATGTGCTTAACTTAAGCATGTGCATAGTCCTATTGATTAACTTAAAGTTAGGCATATGCTTAAGTATCTGCTTGAATTGGGACAACAGCAACAAGATGCTCATAAACAGAGCCTGGGATGAAATCAAATTTACTCGATACAGATCTCATGGAAACAGAGGATAACTGGTATATAGTAAAAGTGAAGTCGGTATTCTGAATCGTGGAATACTCAATACCTAAAGTCTCATCTAAGCATTAAGAATTTCTGTGTATTTTTAATAATTCCCAGTATACAAAATAGTTGTCACACTACAAGCTGTATAGAATGGGTAGTGGAATTTCTTGTCCCTTAAGATACACAGACATGGTCCGAAAGACATCCAAGTATTATATGTGAAAGATCTGAAATGCTGCAACTTCTCTAGAGATTTCTCCCATAGAGCCAGAATGGACTGCACTAAGCATTCACTTCAATAAAGATATCTCCCAATCAGGAGCGCCGCCAGCTTTTTTGCCGCCCTAGGCTGCAGAAGGTCCCGCCCCCGAAATGCCGCCCCTGACAGAGGCGGCCGAAGGTCCCACCCCCGAAATACCACCGACAACTGGGGTGGCCGAAGATCCGGCCGCTGCGGTCGCCACCCCCCAAATGTTAGCGCCCTAAGCGACCACCTAGGTCACCTAATGGGTTGCGCCGGCCCTGCTCCCAATCTGTACAGAGGAAAGCAAGAGTTTCAATGCCTCCAATGAGCACTGAGACACAGGTGTAGTGAGCTAGGTGAAACAAACTTACCTCTGAAGAGGTGTTTGGGATCACATACCAAGACAATAAGGCAGCAGATTGGAATTCCTGGTGTGCATATGACCACATTTATAGTGCTGGACATCTGAGCATAGATTATGTGTGTCAAATTATTGGGTATTTTAGTTCAACAGTAAACCCTGAACTGGATTTCTCTGGAATGGGTTTCCACGAACACATTCACAGTTGCATCCAGTGAGCAGGTGTCTCTCTCACTGCCAGAGCATGAGGGTAATTTATGCTGCTAGATATTGAATAACTGATCATCCTACTTGAGCAGGCCCCTACGGAAGTCTCTCACTCCGGCTCCATTTTTGTTGTTGCCTCTGCCAGAGCATTTTCTCCTCTCTGCAGCTTCCTGCTGCTTGTATAGGGGAATCAGTTACTTCATACCCAGCTGGTTCTACTAATTAAGCCGCACACCTCATCCCAGGTTTTGCAGGTAGGGCTAATTGTACAGGGCTGGCCAGCTCCAGGCCTCCAGCCCTTAAAAGAACAATTACAGCAAGCAAAAATCCATTTACTATATTCATACATTTTAAGGCTACATTCCATTATTCTGACCTCCTGTTAACCAAGGCCATAGAAATTAATCTATTTACTCTTCTATTGAGTCCACAACTTGTGTTTGAATAAAGCATCTTCCAGAAAGGCATCCAGTCCTGATTTCAAATGATGGAGACCATCACTTCCCTGGGGACTTTGTTCCAATGCTTAATCACTCTGTTAAAAATGTATGTCTTCTTTCAAATATAAATTTGTCTGGCTTTAACTTCCAGCTTTTGGCTCTTGTTATGCCTGTCTCTGCTAGGTTAAAGAAGCCTTTGGTATCCAGTATGTTCTCCCTGTGTAGGTACTTTTATAACACAATCAAGTCACCTCTCAATCATCTTTTTGATAACCTAACCAGATTGAGCTCCTTAAATCTCAATACATCCTAATATAATTTGATTTGTCAAGCAAAATATACGGATAATAATTCAAATGATTTTCTGTATCACAAGACAAAAAATCCTACTGTTGTTTGCCAAGAAAAATGACAGAACATGAAGCTGATTTGTCCCCACATTTTTTAATAGTGCAGTGTGGATTAAAGAAATGTTAGTTTCTAAGTGAATATTTAGTCTACTGTAGCTATGGATTTATTATGACTATTTCCTTATTGAAACAATCACCAGCGACTACAATAGATTATTTTTAGCATTAATTCATTTAATAAAATACCATTTATAAGGTTAAAAAAAACATGCACTCGGCTTAGAAATTAACATTTTAAAAAAATGGAACTTTATTTTGACTTCATGGCATTAGATTGTACTTAAGAACAATTGAACTCCCCTGACTACTAGTTTTAAGCAAAGCTTTCTTAACCCTTTATTGTTATTAAATGCCGAAAAACTAAATTAACACAGAATTAGAGTTGCACAATGGTGCCTGGTGTCCTTTCAGAATATGGGATAATAGCACTTCCCTACTTCACGGGGATGTTGTGAGGATAGACACATTAAAGATTCTGAGGCTACAATAACGGGGGCCACATAAGTACCTATGACTGATAGATGGATGTGAGACTTTTGGGAAGACAAAGCTGAAGCTTCCCACCAAAACCCCTGACTGCACAGTTCTGACTCCTTCCTTTCCAACCTACTCTTCCCTGCACTACTCCAACACTCCCCCTCACTGCTCCAACAGCCCATACTCTCCCCAGCTACTGCAACTGCCCAACCACTGGTCCAATTTCAAGACAATCCAAGTAAGCATGTAATTGCAGAGCACTTAGAATAGTCCACCTTTAAACAGAATGTAATGATCAACCTTAACTATAGCAGAGGTAGCATTCTGCTATAATACAAAATCGTTCAGTCTAAAATGATTTGATTACTGCATTTGGAAAATACAGTGGTATTTTAGTGGCTGATATCATCTGAGGTCACCTAGCAACATAATCTTCATGACAATGGCCTTGTAAATTGCAGAATGACATTTTAAACTATTTATTTATTTTACTTTTTAGGTTTCTGCTATTTTTAATCAAACTGAGTATTTAATGGTATGTATAGAGGGAAAAAGGCATAAAAGTGTATGTAAGTCATAGCAGTGAATATTATTATAATGGCAATGTCACTGTGACTCCAAGAAAGTAATGCTAAAAGAGTCTTCTTGCCTTTCTTCTCTCTCATTCACAGACAGAAATGAGCAAACTACAGTCCTGCACTCAACTCAATGCTGCATGCAACTTCCATTGCTTTGATGGCTTACACTATTTAAAATATAATGATCACCAGAGTTTTCTAGCTGGGAAGTCCATAGTAAATATATTAAACCTGGGATTCCCAAACTTTTTTCCCTGAGGCCCACCTGTGCAGCTGCAATAGGCATTGCGGCCCACTATTAACACTTCTTGAGGGAAATTATTAGTTTTAATTATTACATACATATAAACTATAACACTGTAAATAAACAATGTACATGTTTACTTTTCATTTTTAATGTAAACCATTGAAATGACAGAAATCCTTAGCAATATGCATTCACAAAAATGCTTCAAGGTCTTTGAAACCAGTTTTAGTCATAGGTGCTGGAACTAGAGATGCTGGGGGTGTTGCTATACTCCCTGGCTTGAAGTGGTTTCCATCATATCCAGGGTTTACAGTTTGGTTCAAAGGCTCTCAGCACCCCCAGTATACAAATTGTTCTAGCACCTCTGGTTTTAGCAAACGTTTAAATAAAAGGCAAGAGTAAAATGTGGCATTCAAACAGGGAAAACCCAATTTTGTATCAAACTGAACAAGATTACAGGAGTCACTCGTGGAGTTAAAGATTTACTAAGGGCTTGTTTAGACTTACCAGGGGATTGTCAAGCGGTGATTGATGCATCGGTGGTCGATTTAGCGGGTCTAGTGAAGAACTGCTAAATCAACTGCAGATCGACGCCTGTACTTCACCAGATAGAGAAGAGTAGTGGGAGTCGACGGGAGAGCATCTCCTGTCGACATCACATAGTGTGGACCCTGCGGTAAGTAGATCTAAGCTACGTCGATTTGAGTTATGCTATCCACGTAACTCAAATTGCGTAGCTTAGATCGAAGTTCCCCTGTAGTGTATAGAATGTCTAAGAGCTTAACTGGAGAATGCGCCAGCAGACCATCCGGGATTGTGTCACGGCCAACAGTCTGTATTAAAACATGGAGTTTCTGATTTTGCATAAATATTTTTCTGTGGTTTATAGAAATATTTTTGCTGCTTTACGTTGCAAACACTTTAGCTGAATAATATTTATGCAAATCAAAAATATTGTTAACACAGTTCTATGGATCTTTTTGCAAAGCTTTTCTTGTGTCAGTTTTAACCTACATATTAAATATTGAATCAATTAACTGAGGTACTCAACTCAAGAACAGACATATTAAAATTTCACAAAGGATTATGACATGAAAAGCATAGTTATAAAAAATCTGAGACGTTTATCTTAAAGCTAGGAGAAATGACCTTTCAGTGATATATATATTTAACATGACCTTCAACTCCTGATTGTCTAGGAGTTTGCATCTAAGTTTTCTGACTATAATTAATTCAGCAAAGCAGGGATAAAGCTCATCTTCTCATTCCAATAGCACAGAATTTTCTTAAACTGCTTACAGTATATGACAAACAATTGACCAGGGATAACACAAGATTTGTGCATACCTCAACTAACTGGAGTTACGCAAAGTTTCTTTCCTTATTTTCTTCCATACGACTCACCTTCTATGCATCGGAAGAGCTCCCTGTAAGATCAGCAAATCTCTCCTTTAAATTTCTCCTTAAAACCCGCCTGGGCCTTGATGTGTACAAAACACTTAACAGTGACTAGATAGTTAGAATCCTGTAACCAGAGCTTGGTACACTAATTATAAGTGTCTCATTCCTACCTTGTGCTCCTCCCCATCTGTTTGTTGTATCTACCTGTATCTCTTGTCTTGTCTTTAGATTGTAAGCTATTTGGGGCACGGATAGGCTCTTGGTAAAATACGTGTACAATGCTTAGCACAATGGAGCTCTGATTAGGGTGACCAGAACATCTGGTCAGCCTAGCTCTGATCCTTCAGAGAAGCCTTTTAGGCACTCCACAATACAATTAATAACAATACACAGGGTGAGTGAGACCTGGATTAGGCCCAAAGTTACCACCGAAAGCATAAAATAGTTCCTCAAATGTTTATGAAGTGACACACGGCAAGAATGAACCATAAAGAATCTAAACAGACAAGACTTGCACTGTACAGATCCACATAGAAACTTTCAGCTGAAGTTATCAAAGCACAGGAAATCATTAGCTGTGAAGGTTTTAAAAAAAAAAATCGCCTAGAGGAGAGCTTTATTGCTACTTTCCAAAATAAAGAAATTAATTACTGATGTTAAGGAAATTCTGGTCAGATCCTTTTAAACTGCCACTTCATTTCAATACTTGGCTGAATACTTTGATCTTCTTATTGTGGTATTAGCTTTTGATCTCTTTATGTCTCCTCTGCCTGTAACCTGACCTTTTCAGCTGCCAAACCTCCCATTTGTGCATTCTACTCTTTATCGCCTTCATTCAACATTCCCTATACACACTATATATAATATAGTGTGCTCACAGAGTACCCAGTTATTATTCCTAGGGATGCTCCTATTTACAGACAGAGCAATGTTAAGGCATTTAACATTCCCCTTTCCATAGCAGTTTTTGAGCATACCATTTTTTATTTTATTTTATTTTATTTTATTTTATATCTGTGTACCATTCCTAATAAGATGTATTGTTCTGTTGTCATCATCAGAAAGAAACTAGTTTTATTCTAGTTAGATCCTTACACATCAGCATAGAAAGACAGCTAAAAAACCTGGATCTGAACATTCCCAGGCTTTGAGAAGTTCGGATGAACTTTGTGCCTGCCCAAAATCCAGGATCCAAACTTCGTTGAAACTTGGATCTGGATCTGAAGTCAGAGTTGAGCTTGGTGGCTCGGCCCCATCGCTGATATATAGAGAAAAAAAGATATCAGTCAGCCCCTGCAGCAATTCTTGCTGCCTTGCACAATTGCCTTTCTGATTTCGGTGTTTCAATGATGACTAAAGACGGGGTTGTTACTGACTGACCTCTCCTAGCAGAGGAATCTTCTCTCCTAGTTGATTCTTTAGAAGGCAATTCTCTTCTTCCTGTTTCTGAAGTTTGCAATTTTGGAACCTGTGCTTTCTCTAAAGCTCCTACAGCCCTCGTAGGAACCTCTGCAAGTAAGAGCAAGTTATCTCAAAGGGGAACTGAGGCTTTCCTTACATCTTGACTTCACTTCTGTAATTCATTATTTGCAGTCAGATCTGTCTGCTACTTCCCTGAGGCATTTGCAGCTTGTGTTGAACTTCACTATTAAAACTTGGATTTCTGAGCATATTGCTTCTGTCCTGAGAGAACTTTTCTGGCTTCATTCTGGTGAAGTGGTGGTTTCATTCTGAAATTAGTTTTCTTACACAGAAGCCTTCACTATCTCATCTCCACTTCTCTTCCTTTTTTTTTTTATTCCTTTTTTCTTCTTCCTCCCCTTTTTCTGTGCTACCTTTTCTGCTCCCCTTCACAGCTATCTCATTCTGAAGTAGTTTTTTCACTTCCTCCCTCTTTTAGGCACCTTTCCACCCACCTTCTCTGCTTTTCTTTTTCTCCCTTTATTTGTTCCTATTGAAGGAATTTCACACCTGTGCAGATGCCCAGCACAAGGCCTATTTGCCACTTGAGCCTATTTTAAGGATTTAGATGATTCACAGTGAAATTCACCCCTGTAAAGAGAGTCAAAACAAAAACTATGCCAGACATTAACACTACCATCACCACACTGGCTCCTTAATGACTGGGGAATTCCAGAAGCTCCATTTTGGGAAACAACCTCGATTAAGAATATTTTTTCTATTATATACTAAGCACTGCTAGAAGATAAATAATGCTGCAGGTCTCTCTGTAGAACAGTTACACAGGGCAAGATCCCGGCCCCAGCTCCATTCTCTTTGAGAGGCTGTTGTGGTGCAAAGGAAATGGAGAACTGACATAAATATCTAGTTGAGGATGTCCCTTGCCTAGGGCAAGCCCCAGGTGGCATAAACAGTTCTAGCCACAGGCCCTGGCCCCAGGGTTGGGGGTAGGAAAGAGTGTGGCTAAAGTTCAAGGCATGCTGGTTATCCTGGGCCAGAAGAACTAATTAGCACAAGTTAGAGGCTGCTCTGGCTACCACCAGGACCTGGAGTTGGAAAACCATCTATGCTCATGCCTTGGGCATGCCAAGCAGGAGATTGGTCTGTGGATGATTTAACTTTTGTAAGGAGCGCAGCTACTATAGTGATGGGAGCGGTATAAAAACCTAGAGAGAGAGATTGAAAGAAAAGAAAGAAAGCGGGCAAAAATCACAGGACGCAAAACCTGAAAACACACACCCCAAAAGCCTGGCCTCTGGACGCCTGAAGTACAACCAGGAGCTGCCCTCATCTTTGTTTCAGAAGTAGAGCCAATGAAGATTCAGACCTGCCAACACTATCCAATCAAACCCACTCCAGTTTTAATTTTCTTAAATATGCATGTATTTGGAAACACAGTTTGTTTAATTCTAACCTCCACAACAATTCTGCCTCTCCAGGGCACACCAATTATTTCTACTTCTCCCAACAAAAACATACAAACCATTTGATTCTATCTCCCCACCCACACACACACTTGTTCTGCCTTCACACATGTAGACATCCATGCCCACATAAACTGTCACACATATTTTATTCTTCCTCCAAGCACAGCCAAACTCCCTCCTCCCCACAGATACACGAGCCATATCTTTTTCTTGATTCTGCCATGCTGCCTTTGCACTGGGCCTTCAGTCACAGTTCTGCCTCTGTTGCTGGGTCCTGCTCCTCACTCCCCTCCCATCCCCATGAAAAGAGCAGCTGTTCCAGATGCCCTGCTGGGGACAGAAGGAGCCCACCAGCCAAGTTCTTCAGCTTCCCCATGGAGGCAGCATTGTGAGCATCTTCAGCCCACCCATTCCAGGCTGAAGGGATAGCAGCATCAGCATCTTCAGTACTAGGGGTGGGGGACCCAGCAGCAAGAGCATCATCATCCACTCCAACATTCCAGTGTGGATGTGCAGTGTAATTCAGGCAAACAGTGAGTGATGAAGGATTTATGTTGCAGTGGGGAATTGGCTGGGTCCCTTAACTGTTCATTTCCAGCCTCTGTAACATTTGGGTTGTTTTGTAAAGGCAGTGAAAAATTGATTTTAGGGGTGTTTGCTGGACTCCACTGACGCATACTCGTAACCTTAATTCTTTATTAACTGTGTGTTAGATTTTGAATAGAGGCTACACAACATTTATAGTGTGGTTAAGAATTGGGATATTTTAGTGGGGCTTAGCCTACCTGGATCTGTACAGACAGAGCATTTAATGACAAGTCTAGTTTCATTATCCAAACTGAGTGGAATACAAAAACTAAACCAACATATGGTGAAAGTTACATTCACTTTTAACAATTCTTTCTATGTCTAGCAGGGTCAATTATCGGGGATGAGGAGTGGATATTTTGTGGTCCCTTGAATGCTGCTATTTAAGAAACAGACAGGGGCTAGTTAGACCCCTGAAAATCTTGGAATTTGGCTACTATGTCAGTGTTTTGTTGTGATTTATAATTTATATAAAGGATGGAGACTCTGCAATCTGCTGCTATTTTAAGTATAATTTTCCCTGCCAGACTAGAAAGAAAAAGATTCCAAAATGAAAATAGAATTAAGTGACACAGTAAGAATGTTGCAACACTGTTTTCTATTAGATCTATCACACTAAAAGGCAATGGAGATATAGATTATACACTGCACTTATTTTTTTATTTATTTCTGCTGACAACCCTAAGTGCAAAAGAGTGGTTTAAAGCACATTAACAAGATATGCTAAATTTTACTGTTCTTACTGTGAAGATCCTCCAGATGGAATCTGCTTATATAGCAAACAAAACACCAGTATTTTAATTTTCAGCTGGTGCTATAGAAATACTTGAAACTGTAAAACTCTGGTAAGAACTACTCAGCAGTTAGGAACACATACATTCACAAAATAAGCCGATCAGTAAAATAACATACTTCAAAAAAACAACTGTGGATTGACAAGGTACAAGGTTCCATACAGTTTTCACTGTTCAGCTGGCATGAGATGGGCGCATCTGGCCTTTGTAGCTCCCTGCAGGAGATCCCACAGTTCTCAATGTGGGAGGAATGGAGCAGTGAAGCTGGGTCCTCCTCCAGGCCTGCCTAGAGAGGCTTTTTCCAGAGCAGCCATCTTGGAAACTACAGAGATCTAGTCATCCAAGGGCTAGTGAGAGCAAATCATAGCCCAGCAGGCTTAAATAAAAGGAGCTTCAGGGGCCCCTCAGGGCAGTCCCTCGCTGGGACCAGAGAAGTGGAGAAAGGTGGCCCTATTTGGCCACACGGGCATGAGGACTAGTCAAGGTTTGTCTCTGGCTGAACAGGCATAGCTGGGTCTGCAGGGGGAGAGGGACCTGAGAATTTTGTCCCTGAGCTAAGGGTGAAGATAAAGGGCCCAGGAGGGAAGAGGCCTATGGAAGCAGCAGCAATGAACTCAAATGAGCAGTACACAGATGCTGTTTACAAATTCCCTGGGTTGGAACCCAGAATAGTGGTCAGGCCTGTGTTCCCCCACTGACCACCAGCAAAGTGTGTAAACCCTAAAAAGCAGAGACAAGCCTAACCTAAGCTCAAGAAAGGGATAGGTTTCATTAGGAAGCATGAGCGAAGGGCTAAATCTAAAGAGCCCAGATCTGGGGTTGAAGACAGGACTCTTTGGGTATGTCTACACTACGGGATTAATCCGAATTTATATAATTCGAATTTTGGAAACAGATTGTATAAAGTCGAATGTATGCGGCCACACTAAGCACATTAATTCGGCGGTGTGCGTCTATGTACCAGGGCTAGCGTCGATTTCCGGAGCATTGCACTGTGGGTAGCTATCCCATAGTTCCCGCAGTCTCCTCCGCCCATTGGAATTCTGGGTTGAGATCCCAATGCCTGATGGGGCCAAAAACATGGTCGCGGGTGGTTCTGGGTACATCCTCCCCCCTCTCCAGGGAAGCAACGGCAGACAACCATTTCGTGCCTTTTTCCTGGGTGAACAGTGCAGACGCCATACCACAGCAAGCCTGGAGCCCGCTCAGCTCAAGACAGCAGTCATGAACATTGTAAACACCTCACGCGTTATCATGCAGTTTATGCTGAACCAGAACCTGCAAAACCAGGTGGCGAGGAGGCGGCTACGGCAGCGCGGCGGCGAGAGTGATGAGGACATGGACATGGAATTCTATCAAACCGCAGGCCCTGGTGCTTTGGAGATCATGCTGTTAATGGGGCAGGTTATAGCCGTGGAACGCCGATTCTGGGCCCGGGAAACAAGTACAGACTGGTGGGACCGCATAGTGTTGCAGGTGTGGGACGATTACCAGTGGCTGTGAAATTTGCGCATGTGTAAGGGCACTTCCTTGGAACTTTGTGACTTGCTTTCCCCTGCCCTGAAGCGCCAGAATACCAAGATGAGAGCAGCCCTCACAGTTGAGAAGCGAGTGGCGATAGCCCTGTGGAAGCTTGCAACGCCAGTCAGCTACCGGTCAGTCGGGAATCAATTTGGAGTGGGCAAATCTACTGTGGGGGCTGCTGTGATGCAAGTAGCCAAAGCAATCACTGAGCTGCTGCTACGAAAGGTAGTGACTCTGGGAAATGTGCAGGTGATAGTGGATGGCTTTGCTGCAATGGGATTCCCTAACTGTGGTGGGGCGATAGATGGAACCCATATCCCTATCTTGGCACCGGAGCACCAGGGTACCCAGTACATAAACCGCAAGGGGTACTTTTCAATGGTGCTGCAAGCACTTGTGGATTACAAGGGACGTTTCACCAACATCAACGTGGGCTGGCCGGGAAGGGTACATGATGCTCGCGTCTTCAGGAACACTAATCTGTTTAAACGGCTGCAGCAAGGGACTTACTTCCCGGACCAGAAAATAACCATTGGGGATGTTGAAATGCGTATAGTTATCCTTGGGGACCCAGCCTACCCCTTAATGCCATGACTCATGAAGCCATACACAGGCAGCCTGGACAGGAGTCAGGAGTTGTTCAACTACAGGCTGAGCAAGTGCAGAATGGTGGTAGAATGTGCATTTGGCCGTTTAAAAGGTCGCTGGCGCTCGTTACTGACTCGGTCAGACCTCAGCCAAACCAATATCCCCATTGTTATTACTGCTTGCTGTGTGCTCCACAATCTCTGTGAGAGTAAGGGGGAGACCTTTATGGCGGGGTGGGAGGCTGAGGCAAATCGCCTGGCTGCTGATTATGCGCAGCCAGACACCAGGGCGATTAGAAGATCACACCAGGAAGCGCTGTGCATCAGAGAAGCTTTGAAAAACAGTTTCATGACTGGCCAGGCTACAGCGTGAAAGTTCTGTTTGTTGAAAACCCTCCCCCTTGATTGACTCATTCCCTGTAAGCAAACCACCCTCCCCCCTTAAATCACAGCTTGCTTTTAAAGGAAATAAAGTCACTATCGTTTAAAAATCATGTATTCTTTATTAATTGATTATAAACATAGGGAGAGAACTGACAAGGTAACTTGGGTGAGGTTTGGGAGGAGGATAGGAGGGAAGTAAAAGGCCACTGAAAAAATTCAATATAATGACAGCCTTTTGCTTGGGCTGTCCACTGGGGTGGAGTGGGAGGATGCTCGGAGCCTCCTCCTCCCCCCCCCCACGTTCTTACACGTCTGGGTGAGGAGGATATGGAACATGGGGAGGGGGGTTATACAGCGGCTGTAGCGGCAGTCTGTTATCCTGCTGCCGTTCCTGAAGCTCCACCAGACGCCGGAGCATGTCCGTTTGATCACGCAGCAGCTCCAGCATTGCAGCCTGCCACCTCTCATCTCGAGCGTCCCTCATGACCTCACGTTCACTGGCATCTTTCCTGTATTTAGATACCGTGTCCTTCCACTCATTCAAATGAGCTCTTTCATTGCGGGTGCATTCCATTATTTTCGAGAACATCTTGTCTCGCGTCCTCTTTCTCCGCCGCCTTATCTGAGATAGCCTTTGGGATGGAGGAGGGAGGCTTGAAAAATTTGCAGCTGCTGGAGGGAGGGATGAAAAAAAGGAGAGAAGTTTTTAAAATGATACATTTTACAGAACAATGCTTATACTCTTTCATGGTGAACAACACTATTCACATTACATAGCACATGTGATTTCAGTACAAAGTCGCATTTTCCATCTTAATATTGAGTGCTTGTGGCTTTGGTGTTAGAGATCACAGACACAGGTCCAGGCAACAGAATTCAGCTTGCATGCGGCCATGGTAAGCCATTGTCTTTCGGCTTCTGCGCCCTCCTTTCCCACATACCAAGCAAAGCCTGTTGAGTGCTGCGGTTTTCCTGTTAACCTTCAGCAGCAGAAAACAAACTAAGGCCCCCCCCCCCATCCAATTCTCTGGGATGATCGCTTTATCCCTCCCCCCACCACGTGGCTGGTATCAGGGAAGATCCCTGCAGAAACCAAACTAACCCCCCGCCCCGAATTATCTGGGATGATCGCTGTACCCCTCCCCCCACCGCGTGGCTGGTATCAGGGAAGATCCCTGCTAGCCAAACGCGAAAAGCTCAGGGCCAATTCCCCTCCTGCCCCCCCCTTGGCTAACTGCAGGGAAGGATTTCTTTTCAGCCACAGGCAAACAGCCCAGTAGGAACGGCCACCTCTGTCCCCTTAATTAAAGTCCCGTATTTCAACCAGGTTACCATGAGCGATATCAATCTCCTGAGGATTACACAGCGAGATAAAGAACGGATGTTGCTTGAATGCCAGCAAACACCGGGACCATACGCTGCCAGGCTTTGTCATGCAATGATACCAGATTACTTGCTACTAGCATGGCGTGGTCAAGTGTCCTACCATGGAGGACAGAATAAGGCTGCACTGCCCAGAAACCTTGTGGCAAGGCTTTTGGAGTACCTCCGGGAGAGCTTCATGGAGATGTCCCTGGAGGATTTCCGCTCCATCCCCAGACACGTTAACAGACTTTTCCAGTAGCTGTACTGGCCGCGAATGCATCCCAAGTCCTCAGGGCAAAGTAATCATTAAAAAACGCTTGCTTTTAAAACAAGTTTTATATTTTAAAAGGTAAACTCACCTGAGGTCCCTTCCATTGGGTCATGGTCTTGGATACTGGCTTGAAGCTTGGGAGGGTACTTCAGTCAGGCTGAGAAAAAGATCCTGACTGTTGGGGAGAACGGAGTGCTGTGTGCTCTCCGCAAGCTCGTCCTCCTCCTCTTCCCCGTCCGCAGAATCCTCAGGTGTAGCTGATGAGATTACCCCCGCCTCGGAATCCACGGTCGGGGTGGGGTAGTGGTGGCGGCCCCCCCTAGAACTGCATGCAGCTCGGCGTAGAAGCGGCATGTCTGCGGCTCTGACCCGGAGCGACCGTTTGCCTCCTTTGTTTTTTGATAGGCTTGTCTGAGCTCCTTGACTTTCACGCGGCACTGATCTGAGTCCCTATTGTGGCCTCTCTCCATCATGCCCTTGGAGATTTTTTCAAAAGTTTTGGCATTTCATCTTTTCGAACGAAGTTCTGCTAGCACTGAATCCTCTCCCCATATAGCGATCAGATCCAGTACCTCCCGTACGGTCCATGCTGGTGCTCTTTTTTGATTATCGGCCTGCATGGTTACCTGTGCTGATGAGCTATCTATGGTCACCTGTGCTCTCCACGCTGGGCAAACAGGAAATAAAATTCAAATGTTCGCGGGGCTTTTCCTGTCTACCTGGCCAGTGCATCCAAGTTCAGATTGCTGTCCAGAGCGGTCACAATGGTGTACTGTGGGATAGCTCCCGGAGGCCAATACCATCGAATTGCGGCCACACTAACCCTAATTCGAAACGACAATATCGATTTTGGTGCTACTCCACTCGTCGGGGTGGAGTACAGAAATAGATTTTAAGAGCCCTTTATTTCAAAATAAATGGCTTCGTTGTGTGGACGGGTGCAGGGTTAATTCAATTTAACGCTGCTAAATCCAAATTAAAGTCATAGTGTAGACCAGGCCTTTGTTGCTTTTTACAGATCCAGACTAACACGGCTACCCCTCTGATATCTCCCTTGGAGTGCAGACCCAAAGATATATTATGAAGTTCTCCCCCTCCCTCAGTGTAGAGAGCGGTGTGCACACTTCTTGCCCCCCTCCCGTTAGAAATTACAGAAACTGGGTTTAAGAATAAACAAAACAAATTTTATTAAACTATAAAAGGCAGATTTTAAATGGTAAAAGGGGGAACAAACAGAACAAAGCAGATTACTAAGCAAATGAAATCAAACATGCAAACTAAGCTAGTTTCACTAAGAACATTGGTTACAAATATCAGAGTGGCAGCCGTGTTAGTCTGTATCAGCAAACACAACGAGGAGTTCTTGTGGCACCTTAGAGACTAACAAATTTATTTGGGCATAAGCTTTCGTAGGTAAAAAACCTCACTTCTTCAGATGCATGGAGTGAAAGTTACAGATGCAGGCATTCTATAATGACAAATGAAGAGAAGGGAGTACCTCACAAGTGGAAAACCAGTGTTGACACGGCCAATTCAATCAGGGTGGATGTAGTCCACTCCCAATAATAGATGAGCAGGTGTCAATTCCAGAAGAAGCAAAGCTGCTTTTGTAATGAGCCAGCCACTCCCAGTCCCTATCCCTTTTGCAGTCTTTTCTCTTGAGCAGACAGGCCATGGAGAGGAGGAGTCCTGTTTGCCTTTCTCCCCACCCTTAAATAGGATTTACATAAGGCAGGAATCCTTTGTTTCCCAAACTTGACCCCCCCCTTCTCTTATGGTGGAAAGTTACAAGTCCCAGGTAATGTTTTAGTATCAGCTGACAAGACCACCTCTCTCTGTAGGATCACAGGGTCCATGAGTCAGTGGCAGTATGGAGTGTCCACAGGAAGGCCAAGCTTTTCACAGTCTATTGTCCTTGCTGATGGGCCATCTCACCTGTCTGGCTTTTCCATTGTTGTACCTGAAGTGCTAGCGGTGGGCGTCACCCAAAGTAGCATAGTTGAAATACAGATATATAGTCAATATTCCTAATTTCAGATACAGAAATGATACAGGCATACAAATTGGATAATCGTTTTCAGTAAATCATAACCTTTCCAATGATATCTCACTTGAGTCATCTGGCATAAAGTATATCTCAGTTATGTCATATTCATATCATAAACGTATTTTCATAAGGAATATGGAATGCAATGTCACACCAGACAATCCCTCGCCTGAAATGGCAAAGTAATCACTTCATCTTAAATTAATAAAACAATATGAAAAAAAGTTCACCCTGTATTGAGGTAAAATCATTACAACACAATCTTTCTTGCCTTTGTGGATTCAAAAGTATTGATCATTTCCAACTTGACTTCCAATAAACAATAGGGCTAAAACACTCATGCTCTCCTGTGATATTGGAGACCATAAATATGTCTTTATAATCTTTAATTTGGAGAAAGAGAATTCAGCTGAAGCCACAATAATAGGAATGGTTAAATGCATGTGCTACGCTATGTAAACATTGGGAAATGTGTTCTTAATGAAAAAGTTCAGAATCTCATGCTGAGTTTTTATATTGTCTATGTTCAGAATACAATTTAATGTCACAAATTCATCCAATAGGTCAGCTGATAAGTCCACTTTAGATGCAGCCAATTCTTCACATGCCTTTTCCACAGAGTTACCATCTAGTTTGGGGAATACATGTAAGAAGCCATACATAGCTAAAAATTCCTTCAAACATGCTGTAAGTTTCTGCAATAACAATGTTCAGGAATATCAGAAATCAATCCTGAACTTGTCTTTTATATCCATTTCACTGTCAGCTGCTCCATCCTCAAATAACCTTTTCTGTCATCTTCTCTAGTGACTAACTGGAAATATTGTTTCTACATCCAACTCATGAGCCATTTCTTTGGCTTTCTCAAGAGCTATATCAAGACCTGTCTCACAATAATCCTGGAAGGTTGCTGCTGCTGTTCCTATTAATCGGCATGCCATACTAAAACCCATATTTCCCTGAGACTGCTTGCTGAGTGTGCTGATTTATTTTAGCACCTTGTACTACATAGTGAGGTGTAAAAGGATTATGCCTATCTTACAGCATCCTCCTCCTAGCAGACCAAGCTTTGTTCTTGCTGGGTCAGCTCACTCCCTGGATCAATTCTGTCTGGGCTTTTTTAAGGAATCCAGGAAAGTTGTTTTCAGCAGGGGATAGTTGTTTTTATTTAAGCCTTCTTGTAATAGAGTCCTATATGGGTAGGTGACCTAGTGGTTATCACACCTACTGCCACCTCCCAGTGAGTAGGTCTTGCATCCCAGGCCCTCTTTTAATCAGAGGTGCAGTGAGGTGGGCAGTGGTAGGGGAGCTTGGGCCCACCCACTCCACCAGGGTTCCAGCCCAGGGCCCTAGGAGGGTCAACAGTGTCTGGCCCCCAAAGGTGCCTTCCAAGGTACCTCCCTAGGTCACTTCCTACCATCTGCTATTCTCCCCCAGCTTCCAGTCTAAATCAGGTGAAAAGCAAAAGAAAAGGCAATCAGACCATCAGCCCCAGTTGGGCTCCACTTACGGAGTTAGTCCCTCCAGGGAGGCTTCTCCAACACCCTTATCAGGAGCCTTCAGGGTAGGTCTGTCCTCCTCCCCTTTTCAACCCTGTCTCCAGTTGTAGCATGCTTTGCAGGGCTGGAGGGGCAGTACTGTCCTTTAACCTCTTCCAGCTCAGTGTGCAGTTTGTACACCCCATTACTTCTCAACAAAACAATCAAAACCCTTGCAGATTCTTCCTTCTTGCACCAATAACTCCAGTAACAAGATTTCCTGCCTCTTGTTTCAGAGCCTCAGCAATAAAGGGCTCCAAACTCCCTCCTGTCCACTTGTTTTTTCTAGAGCAGCTCCTTTCTGCAATAACTCCAGTAGCCATCCTTTGGGAGCATGATGCAGTTTTGGATCTCCATTTCCTCTTTTATAAGGGACAGCTAATTAAGTTCCTGCTCTTTCTCAGGTGGGTGGAACTAATCAGGCAGACAGACAGCTCCAGAGGGGTCGCTACCATGAAAGGATACGTAGACAATTTCTTTTGCAATGATTTTGCCTCTGAGCAAGTCAGATACTGTGAGAAGTACAGTCATGTAGCTCCCGCAATGTGTCACAGATCTGGGGGAGCGGTTATTCGACAGATTGTACAGCATCTATACATGCCTCCCGTCTTGTTTCAGACAGGGGGTTCAGGGAAATATCCACATGCTTTTAGAAAGTATCCTGCCTTTTAAGAGAGCTACCAGATAACGTAGACATTCTTTTCAGTATCCCAAATTTTGGTCTCAAGGGAGGAAGCAGCAGCATCAGAAATCAGCAAGTTCCAGTTGCGACTACATGTACATGACACTGGAGCTAACTTTCCTCCTATGTGCCTGCAAACCCTTGTGCTTGCCCCTCATATTGGAGCCATGATCATAACATTGGGCTCCGCAGTCTGTTATTTTAAGTCCCATGTCTTCTAGTTGCTTCCAAGCAGTTTCAGCAAGTTCTGCTCCAGTAGTGCCTTTGATATTCAGAAAGGTAAGAAAAAGTTTTAATAGATCATGATTCTTCATCCACTTTTCCATACCAAAGAATAAAGACATTTGTTCTATATGAGAACAAGCCGGTGTACAATCAAGCAACAATGTGTAATAGTTTGCAGTTTTCACCCCCATTAAAATGTGTTTAATTTTTTGACTCAACAGTTAAATAAACTCATTTTGGGTGTGTCTGACCCTAAGAATCCCTCAGTGGGACCTAGCAAAGTGTTCACTGTTCTGTAAGTCACTCCTGCCAGGCTGGACAACTCACTACACCTACCACCTTGCTTTCAAAGTATTTATCCACAAAGGGTTAAGTGAGGTATCTGATAAAAGCTTATGTATTACTGATCTTCAGAATTGTTGTGAGATGTATGTACTGATGATATTTAAGGAGCTGTGTATAAATACTGGAAAATATGTTTTGAAGTCTGAATCAAATCAGAGTTGACAAGTAGGTTTTGACCAGACAAAGGATGTATATGCACCTGTCTGCCTTGATTTGCATGTAAAATAAGCTTTGTATGTTAACACAACGGAGGCCCGTTTGCAAACAACGTCAACATGTGAAGGCAACATGGAGCCAGCACACCAAGGAATAAACCACTGGGGTCATCCTGACTCTGGGGACAAAACAATGACTTTAGGGAAGGCAAAAAGATACCCCTCCATCTTTCACTGAGGAAGCACAAAGGCAGCACTTTTTGTGTTCATGAAAGAGGGATCCCAGCCATGTTGGTTGGAGATGCTGGGAGATTGCTTTACGTGAGATAAACTTCTTTAGACAAGAATTTGAGCCTGTTAACATTAAGTTTAGACTCCAGGAAGTATGTTATACTTTCTGTTTTAAATGTAACCCTTTCTGTTTCCATCATTATCCTTAGTCACTATCTCTTAAATCTTCGACTTTCATAATGAACTTATGATTGTTTTCACTATAAATATATCTCAGTGCTGTGATGTTATGTTGGAGCTGATCTTCAGTTGAACCAAACAAGCTGGTGTGTGCACTGCTCCTTTGGAGACAACTTACCTGGTAATTTCTATGAGTGTCCAGTGGTGAAGGGCTAGATACTGCAAGGGAATGCTTAAAGAGAGATCAGGGATTGGGGTGCATCTATTGTTTAGGCAAAGTAAGGGTTGGCAGACCCTTGAGAAGATTTTTTGGGTGACTAACAGACTGGTGGTGTCAGAGAGCTCAGCTGACACCCAGTTAAGCACTAGCAAGTCTTCTTCTTGCTGGAGGTAGGGGAGTTAACAAGGTAAGCCACAGTCCTGGGCATCCTGAGAAAGGGTCATAGTGTCTTGACTAAAATAATGCACATTTGCCGCTCTATGGATGCACATGTATCCCAGCAGCTCTAAGGATGCCACCTTGCAGTACCTCTGCCAGAGCAGTGCATCACCAAACTCTGCCCAATAGGCACAGTCTGAGAGCAGATCCAGAGCAGGAACACTCTGCTCCAGTGGCTGCCAACCCTGCACAGCATGAACAGTATGCTGACATTGCTACATTCCTGCATAGGGGCTACTTAGCAAAGGTCCCCACCCCATACATACCCCACCCCAGACAGACTCCCCAGAATGCCTCTTTTCCCCTATTCCACACACAGACCCATTCCAACCTTACCCTACACATACCCCACTCCATGTACAGACCCCTCAAATACCCCTCCCACTCCACATATACCTCAACAACCCTCCACCGGCCCCCACACACATCCAGCAGTCTTCCCTGACACACATCCCACTCACCACATCTTCCAACCTTTTAACACCTCAGCCCCACCAGTCACAACCCCCAACATCCTGGTCACCATCCCCACTACCCCCAGAATTCCCCATTCACTCCACAGCCCCCCAATATATCCCATTATTTGAAAACCCCTTATCCCACAACCCCCAACATCCTGCAGAGTCCCTCCACAATTTGCCCCGTTCACCCCCAACATTCTGCCCCCCACCCTTCACCCACTCCCTCCATGGCCCACCAATCTCCCCACAGTCTCCACAATTCTCTTCACCACCCTCCAACATCCCCCACAGCCCACCAACAGCTTGCCCTCAGCCCTTCACCCACCACCACTGGGACCTTCCAGCCCTGGCCACTCACCTGACTTTCCTGGCCAAACATGTGATCAGCCGGCAGGCCCGGCACACACAATGTGGTCAGTCAGCTCATTGCACATCACAGCAACTTGCAGACTGCAGTGCACACATGGATGGAGTTATACTTGCGGCATTAAAGCCAGGTTGCAATGTACATTTATGTGTGTGCACCCTGGACTGGGCAATGCTACCATGTGACACCACCTGCCGTTGCTGCTGTGAGTCCAACTCCATCACCCCACCCCTGTCTGCCTGCGCATATGCACCTGGCCACATTGCTGTGACTTGTAACCCCATGCAAAATGCGTACATGCACCCGTATGTCAGGAATTTCAAAATGATGCACTGGCACCAGGGAGAACTAACCTTGTTTGGGCTTCTGTTCCAAATGGGTGCTGTGAGAAGCCCCAAAACAAGTGGCCATTTTGAAAAGAAGCCCCAAAACCTTCAACTCACAACTTAGGGGGGAAAACACCTGGTTGGAGAAAACAAAAAAGAACAAATCTGCTTATAATTTGAGGGCCCTTAAAGATCTTGGGGAGGGGAGGGCACAGTTCCTCTTTGCCCATCCCTGGCCCACTCAGTAGTGCCAGCCTTTGTTTCTAGAAACCTATATATGGATTTTTTTTTTAAACAAAAGTATATGGGGAAGATCTTAGTCCCATTGTATTCAACAGGAGTTTTGCTATTGACTTCACTAAGACTAGGGTTTGGCTCAGAATTGTTAACTTGATTGCGTTCCTTTGCTGATGTTATGGCTGGATTTCTCTTCTAGGATTTTGTCGGGAAATATATGATCCAAGTTTGGCAAATAAGACAGAACTCAAATGTCAGGCAGACTGCAGAGTGTATCAGGTTTTGCCAACTCTCATGACTTTATCATGAGTCTCACGATATTTAGGGGTTTTCTTAAAGCCCCAGCTTCTGGATTCAGGTTATTGCCTGAGAACTCAGTTTTCATTTAAAAAATAAGTTTCTAGCCCTCGTGTTTGTTAGAGAAAAGCTTGAAAATAGGAACCCTATTTGCCCCAAGAGTAGAAGATAAATAAAAAGAACCTCAGATGTTATTTTTCAAATCTAATGCTTTTTAAGCTAATTTCATGACATTTGGGGGCCTGCCTCATGATTTTTGAAATCTGGGGTTGGCAATACTGCCAATAGATATCCTTTGGCATGAAAACTTAAAGGCCCCAAAATACACACCATTTCATTACTAATTCTGTCAGAGTCCCGCATCTGGTTCTTGTCTTTATTTCCCTACCTCCTGGTATGCCGTATATCCAGTGCAGCCAACACCCACAGTAGTATTGTGAGTGCTGGGATTTCAGGTCAATTGTGTGGAGCTCATGTGTTCTCACAAGAAAACAGGCACCTGAGGAAGTTTGCCTGAGCTGCCAGCAGTTTCCCCCTTCAGGCATTAGGGGCCACTTGTGCTGCAGGTATCCATAGCTACTGCCTATAGTCCTGAGATGCCCCTTTGCCCTCTGAGCAGGGCAGAGCCCTGGAGCAGCTGCAGACTCGAAGCCAGCAGCAAATTGCTATTCTCTACCCTGCCAAAGCAAGGGGGAAAGGACGCAAGGCACTTTGCCAGGAGTGGTGCAAATTATGTGCCACCCCTTGCTCAGGGCTGTGCCTAAAGCCACAATCTAGCTCTTAATTTGAATGGTGTTGGAAAAGCAGGATGAATAGAAATACACTAATAGAGCCAGGGGCATAGCCTTCTGCAGTGTGATGTAATGAAACTTCTATATCTTACTTCATTATTTAATTGTAAATGGCATTTTTCAGCCTCTCTTCCCTGCTATATCTACAATACAAACTGCCACACAGTGCGGAAGCCATCTAACAAAAACGCTGTGGATCTCACCATGGATACCCATTTAAACAGAGAGGTCACAGGACAGTTGCTGTTTGTGTTGCTGAATGGTACTCGATTGTATTATTATTTTGCTCCAGTGAAGCAGAACAAACCCTTCTTTTTCTTTGTTTATATGAGGTGAAAAAACATACTGGTACTAAGTTTCAGATAAAAACACATGTTGGTATTCAGTTTCTGCTTACTTTGAGCACAGCTGGGAATAGATAGAGAAAGAGTCATCCGGCCCTTCTCATACGTATGGGCAACACATCTATGCTGTTTATATTTTTGCCTGTATCTTGTATGGGCAGTATACCAGCACAGTTTATATTTTGCTTATATGTGATATCCCCTCCCACATCTTTAGACTGTCTGCTCTTCAGAACAGAGACTGTCTCTTTTCTTTGTTTGCACAGCACCCTCCTAATTGGGACTTTTGGGCATTACCATAATATAAATATAAAATAAATAATATATATTATCCCATACTAAGAGAGTAAGGGTGGCCTTGTGGTGAAGGTACTAGATTGGACGATCTGGCTTCAATTCCTGGCTTCACCACAGAATTCTCATGTGACCTTTGGCAAGTCAGTTAATCTCCTGTACTTCAGTTCCCTGTCTGTAAAATGGGGATACTACTACTGTCTTGTCTATTTAGTTTTAAGCTCTTTGGTGCAGGAACTGTTTCTATGTGCTTTTATACTGCCTAGGACAATGGATCTGAGTTGGGGCATTTAGATGCTACAAAAACTAAACAACAACATATGTTCATGTCACCTGTCCACTAATCTATCACGCCCAGGCCTCATTTTAACATTTTAAACCCCCTGAGGAGCTTCAAATAATCACCATATTTTTAAAGTCTACCTGCCAGAGAAATGCTTACTCCTCCCTCAAATATAGAATTTCTCTCACAAAACTGTCCTCACCTGAAGGCTGGAATGGTGCAAGATTCAGTCCTGAGCCAGTAACAGGTTCTCTGTACATAAAAACCTCAGTTTCTAAATCTGATCTCTCAGGACACTACCGGACTAGAAATGGCAGCTTTATCTTACTGGGATTGGGAGATTCTCCACTTTCCAATGGGGCCCAGCACTCACTAGCAGATATGCCCAAAATAACATACTTGACTGTCATGAGATTTTTAAGTCTAAAAAAGCTATTTTTAATGAGATAAGCCAGGCACAGTCGGTTTTGTAGGCATTCATTTTTATGTCTGGCCAAGCTGCAATCAACCCAGGACCGGAGTGAAGTCTGGGGCAAAGGTGCCTGCTTCTGGGACTAAATTAAAGCAGCCTCAGAGCTGCTGCCCTAACTTAAAGACCGTTGTCTGTGGCTCTAAGGGCTGTGCTGGCGATTGGAAATAGCTGGAAAACTGCTGCACGCCAGCCACATCGCCTTATCTTCACCACGCACTCTGCTTTCAGAGGTTCTGTGCACAGGAAAGAAAGAAAGAAGCAGACTTTGTGAGGAAAGGGAGGGAGATGAAGTCAATGCAGGCTGCTTTTCAAAGCTATTTCAGGTCTCGCTAGTTCTATGTTCGAGGGAGAGAGAAAGCAGTGAGGAGTTAGGCCCGTATCCTCGAAAGGTATTTAGGTACCTAACTTCCATTGATTTCACCTACCTAAATACCTTTGAGGATGTGGGCTTTGTTGCCTAGACTAGTGATTGACACCTTGTAAATGCACAGAGACAGAGAGTGACTTGGTGGGATAGAACCAAGTGAAGGGTGACTAGATTGGTGGGGAAGTAGGAGGAAAAGACTGGGTGGATGTTTTAGAAAAGAGCTATTGGGTGGAGTGACAGTTTAATGAGTTTTTGGAAGGAGGGAGAGACTGCATGAGGGAGAGACTGGAAGGAGCAATTGAAAATGAGGGAGGAGAGAGAGAACACAACACAGGGGAATGAAGAAGGGGGGAGGAGTGAGAGGGAAGGAAAAAGGTAAATATACCCAAGAGAAACAAAAGAGAAAAAGGTTGACTACAGCCTCGTGTCGACCTAGCTGTGGAAGTGTTTTCACTTAAATTTGGCTCCCACCGATGTAAATGCCTCTCTATGCCGATTTAGTACCACCACCTCCAGAGGTGATGACTTTCTAATGTGCCAAGGGGTGCTCCCCCCAGCTCTGCCCCAGGCCCCACCCCCACTCCACCCCTGCCAACACCCCACCTCCGCCCTGCCTTTTCCCACCCTTGCTCCGCCTCTTCCCACCCCATTCTGTCCCTTCCCCCAAGTGCACCCCGCCCTCGCTCCTCCCCCCCAGCGCCTCCTGCACGCTGTGGAACAGCTGATTAGGGGGCTGCCTGTGGGTGCTCAGCACCCACCTTTTTTTTTTTCTGTGGGTGAGCACCCATGTAGTCAGCACCTATGACCATCTCCCCGAGTGGCATAGAGTCACAGTTGATGTAATTAGGTTGATGCAATGTCAGTGTCACATTGCTTACGTCTACTGTTACTGGCTTTCAGGAGCTGACCTACAATGCCCCACACTGACAATACAATTGATACAAGCGCTCCTGGTGAGGTCACATACCACCAACACAAGGAGCCAAGTGAGCACACATATAAGCAATTTCGTAACTGCAGTGGCTGTATGCCATTGTAAGTTAGATTGACATAATTTTGTAGTGTAGACATGGCTTTTAGGATAGGGAAAACAGAGAACAAGGGAGACATGGGGTAAAATTTTCAAGAGCCACCTACATGATTTACAAGCCTTGATCCCATTTTCAACTTTGATTTAAGCTTTTATAAACCTAAATCCTCTCCATGAGACTTAGAGTCCTAAGAGCCTGGATCACTTTTGAAAATGGAGCCTAAGTGCTTTTGAAAATTTTATTCACAACAAATTATATTTTAAAAGATTACTGTACTTAGCAGAATGCTGAATGTCACATGCCATAAAAGCTGGTTTGTGTGTTAGCCTTCTGGATTGCTCCTAAAGTTGGGAATTAAAACCATTTCCTACATGATCCTGAATAGTCCCAGCTCTCCTATGGGGTTCCCTCACCCCATAAGCTGTTACTTGTATCTCACTTAATATTTTCTGAGCTGCTCCAAGGTGTTGTCTGGGCTGCCTGGGCCTTATACTCTGACTCTGATATAGTTGATAGTATTGTAAACCCATGGGAGTTAATAGTGTTCAGTAGGGGCTCAGCACCTCTTAAGATTTATTATTGTCTATTATTTGCATTGCATCTGTATTGTCCAGAGGACCAAGCCCGGATCAGGCCTCCATTGTGCTAAACTCGGACTATAAACCAAGATGCTACAAGCTTACCCAAGAAACAGCAGGGAAGCAGGGTTGGGTAAGGACACATATACTAGCTAGGGCACAAGTTGCTGACTCCGACAGAAGAAGATTTTTTCCATCCTCTGCCTTTTGCTTATTTTTCAAACCTCTATTTCCATTTATTAACCTCTGGCTTTTTCAATGTTTTAAAAATTTAATGTCTTCCCATTTTCTTCTCCTCCCCCTCTCCAGCTTTCTGGTTATCAATAGGATTTTTATATTCTCGTACTAAATATGTGTATATTTTTATTCTCATTAAAAAGTTCCAGTTTTATCATATGTAAAAAAACATTTCAATGTTTATAACATAGTCTTACATATTATTGGAAATAAATGAGAGAGGTAGCTTTCTGTTTGTGGGTCAAGTCTATCTTTGTGGCTATATAGAGAATTTCTTTACATGGCATTCTGAGCAGATGGGAGTTTCACATTTTCTCTTTCTGCCTTGGTTCCTCTTGGTTTGGCTGCCTGCCTGTCATAAGTACCACGTGCTGTGCCAGTAGGTATCTACTAGCCTCTCTGCAAGCTCAGCCTAGGAAGGTTCATAGATTCTAGGATTAGAAGGGACCTTGAGAGGTCATCGAGTCCAGTCCCCTGCCCTCATGGCAGGACCAAATCCTGTCTAGACCATCCCTGATAGACATTTATCTAACCTACTCTTAAATATCTCCAGAGATGGAGATTCCACAACCTCCCTAGGCAATTTATTCCAGTGTTTAACCACCCTGACAGTTAGGAACTTTTTCCTAATGTCCAACTGCAACCTTGCTGCAGTTTAAGCCCATTGCTTCTTGTTCTATCCTTAGAGGCTAAGATGAACACGTTTTCTCCCTCCTCCTTATGACACCCTTTTAGATACCTGAAAACTGCTATCATGTCCCCTCTCAGTCTTCTCTTTTCCAAACTAAACAAACCCAATTCTTTCAGCCTTCCTTTATAGGTCATATTCTCTAGACCTTTAATCATTCTTGTTGCTCTTCTCTGGACCCTCTCCAATTTCTCCACATCTTTCTTGAAATGCAGTGCCCAGAACTGGACACAATATTCCAGTTGAGGCCTAACCAGTGTAGAGTACAGCGGAAGAATGACTTCTCGTGTCTTGCTCACAACACACCTGTTAATGCATCCCAGAATCATGTTTGCTTTTTTTGCAACAGCATCACACTGTTGACTCATATTTAGCTTGTGGTCCACTATAACCCCTAGATCCCTTTCTGCCGTACTCCTTCCTAGACAGTCTCTTCCCATTCTGTATGTGTGAATCTGATTGTTCCTTCCTAAGTGGAGCACTTTGCATTTGTCTTTATTAAACTTCATCCTGTTTACCTCAGACCATTTCTCCAATTTGTCCAGATCACTTTGAATTATGACCCTATCCTCCAAAGCAGTTGCAATCCCTCCCAGTTTGGTATCATCTGCAAACTTAATACGCGTACTTTCCATGACAATATCTAAGTTGTTAATGAAGATATTGAACAGAGCCGGTCCCAAAACAGACCCCTGCGGAACCCCACTTGTTATACCTTTCCAGCAGGATTGGGAACCATTAATAACTACTCTCTGAGTACGGTTATCCAGCCAGTTATGCACTCACCTTATAGTAGCCCCATCTAAGTTGTATTTGCCTAGTTTATTGATAAGAATATCATGCGAGACCGTATCAAATGCCTTACAATGTATTGATAAAAAGTCTTCTTGTTTCCCTTTATTCCTGTAACTAGTTTGAGCTCATTTTGTGCCTTTGCCTTTTTAATCTTGTCCCTGCATTCCTGTGTTGTTTGCCTATATTCATCCTTTGTAATTTGTCCTAGTTTCCATTTTTTATATGACTCCTTTTTATTTTTTAGATCATGCAAGATCTCGTGGTTAAGCTAAGGTGGTTGCACAACTTTCAGTCCCATTGTTCCACCCCACCAATGTACTTGGAATGTAACCGCTCTTATTTTTCATGTTCCACACCCCTGGATCCCCATCTTGGATCAGACCCCTGAAAATGTCTAACTCACATGTGTCACTTACAAACACTGGTTTTGCATCTCTAATGCCACATTCGCACAATGCTCTAGGAATAATTTTGGGGAAGTTCTAGGGCCTGTGTTATACAGGAGGCCAGACTACATGATTACAATGGTCCCTTCTGGTCTTGGAATCTATTAATCCATTTACTAGATCAGTCAACACTACAATTACCTTCCTGATTAATTTATGACACTTGGAAAGAAAATTTAATGTATTTATGCAAGACACTTCTCAAATATCCCTCTGATTTTGCATCAGAACTTATTCTTCTTCTGTAAATATTATTTATATTACAATAGAGCCCAAAAGGTTTTAGGCACTGTACAAGCATAAAAAAAATAGTGTTGGAAATACAAAAATAATGTCAGGGTTTAAAGCAACAGTTGAGATTTATTTTAATAATTGTTCTGTATTGAAAATCAATGTATACATGCACAGTGCATTTTATCTGATAAGTGAATTTTTACTGTTCCTGTACGGTCTCAGAGTGTCAGCCCTGATGATAGAATCATAGGACTGGAAGGGACCTCGAAGTGTCTTCTAGTCTAGATAATACTTAGTCCTACTATGAGTGCAGGGGACTTGACTAGATGACCTCTCAAGGTCCCTTCCAGTCCTATGATTCTATTATTCTAGTCCAGTCCCCTGCATTCATGGCAGGACTAAGTATTATCTAGACCATCCCTGACAGGTGTTTGTCCAACATGCTCTTAAATATCTCCAGTGACGGAGAGTCCATAACTTCCCGAGGCAATTTAATCCAGTGCTTAACCACCCTGACAGTTAGGAAGTTTTTTCTAATCATAGAATATCAGGGTTGGAAGGGACCTCCGGAGGTCATCTAGTCCAACCCCCTGCTCAAAGCAGGACCAATCCCCAACTAAATCATCCAAGCCAGGGCTTTGTCAAGCCAGGCCTTAAAAACCTCTAAGGAAGGAGATTCCACCACTTCCCATTCCAGTGCTTCACCACTCTCCTAGTGAAAAAGTTTTTCCTAATATCCAATCTAAACTTCCCCCACTGCAACTTGAGACCATTACTCCTTGTAATGTCCAACCTAAACCGCCCTTGCTGCAATTTAAGCCCTTGGCTTCTTGTCCTATGATCATAGGTTGAGAACAATATTTCTCCCTCCTCCTTGTAACAACCTTTTTATGTACTTGAAAACTGATAATCATTGTTGTTGCTCTTCTCTGGACTTTCTCCAATTTGCCCACATCTTTCCTGAAATGTGGCACTCAGAACTGGACACAATACTCCAGTTGAGGCCTTACCAGCATGGAGTAGAGCGGAAGAATTATTTTTCATGTCTGGCTTACAACACTCCTGCTAATACATCCCAGAATGATGTTTGCTTTTTTTGCAACAGTGTTACACTGTTGACTCATACTTATCTTGTGATCCACTAAGAACCCCAGATCCCTTTCTGAAATACTCCTTCCTAGGCAGTCATCTCCCATTTAGTATGTGTGCAACTGACTGTTCCTTGTCAGAGTACTTTGGATTTGTCCTTATTGAATTTCATCCTATTTCAGACCATTTCTCCAGTTTGTCTAGATCATTTTGAATTTTAATCCGATCCTCCAAAGCACTTGCAACCTTCCCAGCTTGGTATCATCCACAAACTTTATAAGTGTACTCTCTACCCCATTATCTAAATCACTGATGAAGTTTTTGAACAGAACCAGACCCAAAACTGATCCCTGTGGGACCCCACTTGATATGCCCTTCCAGCTTGACTGTGAACCACTGATAACTACTCTCTGGGAATGGTTTTCCAACCAGTTATGCACCTAACTTATAGTAATTCCATCTAGGTTGTATTTCCCTAGTTTGTTTATGAGAAAGTCATGCGAGACAGTATCAAAAGCCTTACTAAAGTCAAGGTATACCACATCTGCCACTTCCCCCCTATACACAAGACTTGTTACCCTGTCAAAGGAAGCTATTAGGTTGGTTTGACATAATTTGTTCTTGACAAATCCACACTGACTGTTACTTATCACCTTATTATCTCCTAAGTGTTTGCAAATTGATTGCTTAATTACATGCTCCATTATCTTTCCATGTACTGAAGTTAAGCTGACTGGTCTCTAATTCCCCGGGTTGTCCTTATTGCCCTATTTATAGATGGGCACTATATTTGTCCTTTTCCAGTCCTCTGGAATCTCTCCCATCTTCCATGACTTCTCAAAGATAATCGCTAATGACTCAGATATCTCCTCTGTCAGCTTCTTGAGTATTCTAGAATATATTTCATCAGGCCTTGGTGACTTGAAGACATCTAACTTGTCTAAATAACTTTTAACTTATTCGTTCCCTATTTTAACAATCAGGGTGGTTAAGCACTGGAATAAATTGCCCAGTGAAGCAATCTCATTAGAGATTTTTAAGAGAAGATTGGACAAACACCTGTCAGGGATGGTCTAGATAATACTTAGTCCTGCCAGGAATTCAGGGGACTGGACTAGCTGACCTCTCGATGTCCCTTCCAGTCCTAGAATTCTATACTTCTTTTTTCCCCTGTCTGTCCTTCCTGAGCAAGCTGTACCCTTCTATAGCAATATTCCAGGCATGCGTATTATCCCCCTCGCAGCCAGGCATTCACCTCTAGGATGTATCTGTGTCTGCCTGGGCCCCTACCCAGCACTGGAAAGATGGAAGAGAACACCACCTGTGCCCCCAGTTCCTTCACCCTCCCTCTCAGAGCCCTGTAGTCACTTCTGATCTGCTCAGGGTCATACCTTGCAGAATCATTGGTACCCACATGGATGAGTAGTATGGGGTAGTGGTCAGAGGACCAGATGATCCTCAACAATCCCTCCATAACATCTCGGATATGGGCCCCTGGCAGCTCCTGGGATGCCATGTCAGGCCGACAGATGGGTGCCTCCGTCACCTTCAGAAGAGCATCACCAACCACCACTACCCACATTTCCTCCTGGGAGTGGTGGCTGTGATCCTCCCAGCCTGGGAATACAGAGCTTCTCCTCCTCCACCTTTGGAAGTCTTCTCTTTATCCAAACGATTGGAAAGGCACAGGCACTATTAGTGCAAACTTCACTAAAGCACTCCATCAATGTGCCAAAATTCTCATGTAGAGAGACCATCTCTAGGATGGAGAGGGTTATTCAACCTACCTGTCAACAAGCTACTATTCCATCCTGGACTCATTTTCAGTATAAAATATCCCATTCATCCTGGCTTCTTTTGACTGAAGTCCTCAGCCTCTACCAACAAACTTACCAAGTAGACAGTGCTTTTTCGGAGATGGACATCGTCCATGAAGTGTTGGACTGTAACCACCAACTCATTTCACATTGAAATCTGTTTTGTAGCCTGTTATGCTCACCTAAGCCAGATGTGAACTAGTAAGACAGAGTTCAATGCCTCAGAATCCCAGTATAAATAACTGCCTTTCACTACAGTCCATTTGTCATGGTGTCTTTTCTCTAATCTTGTGGTATTAAATACTCAAGTTATCAAAAATAATACAGTAGAACCTCAGGGTTACGAACTGACCGGTTAACCACACACCTCATTTGGAACTGGAAAAAGTATGCAATCAGGCAGCAGCAGAGACAAAAAAACAAAGAAAATACAGTACAGTACTGTGTTAAATGTAAAGGGAAAGTTTAAAAAAAAGAAGATTTGACAAGTAAGGAAACGGTTTCTGTGCTAGTTCCATTTAAAAAGATGGTTAAAAGCAGATTTTTTCTTCTGCATAGTAAAATTTCAGAGCTGTATTAAATCAGTTTTCAGTTGTAAACTTTTAAAAGAACAACCATAATGTTTTGTTCAGTTACAAACAACCTCCATTCCCAGGGTGTTTGTAGCTCGGAGGTTCTACTGTAATACTATGTTTAAGCAGCATCTGAATGAGCCCTCCCTTGGCATCTAGTGATGAACTGGGGGAAAAGACTTCAGGAGCAGAGAGTTTTTGCATAGACACACCTAGGGCTTTTCTTCACATACAAATGCTACAGCAGCACAGCTGCACCACCAATGGGAGTGCTTCTCTTGTTGGCATAGTTAATTCATCTCTATGAGAGGCAGTAGCTATGTTGATGGGAGAAGCTCTCAACACAGCGAAGGATGCTGCCCAATGTACTGTGGGTGGGTGTTTGCTTATGGTCACATGCTTTTGAATGTGATTGTGGTGTTTTTCCAAATCATTCCTGGATCCCTTTTTATTAAAAGTTTTCTTTTGCTATACACAGACTCAGTGCTTGTGAGTGAGGAAGTATTGCCTCTTAGAGGGGCCCAGAGGTGGTGATTGCTGCCTCTTAGAGGGGCCCAGAGGTGGTGATTGTTGCTGCCGACTCCACCTGGCAGAAGGGTTACATATGCCTACATCTGAAGACTGTGATCTTGATCCCTGATCATGGCATTGTTGGGATTCCCTCTGAGACCTTTTCCAGCTTATCCGGAACACCTTGTCCAATTCTGGGACAACATTTCCTCTAGTTTTCTGGGATCCAAAAACTCAGTTCAACTCCTTGTCTTGTCTCTCATGTTACTTTATTAGGCAGCTCTATGACTATGCTGGCCAGGCCCAGACGCAGGGAGTTTAGATACAGGGTGATACCTTAATTGCAAACCATGTCACACACTACATTTTTCCTAGCTAAATCTTGAATTTAATTGGTTTGGACATCATACAGATCACGTAAGGTCAATCACTTTGTAGATCCTGGAAGGACCCATCACTTATATCCTTACCTCATCTACGTTTCAAGTTTATCAGGTTAGGGTGTTCCCACTATATCAACTAGCCTGAACACACCATCTCTAGCACACAGCCTGTTACACCCTTAGTTACAGTTTAACCTAATACTCAAATCAAACTATATGCAAGCTTACTCATGCCCAGCAAGATCTATGCCTACAGGCATAACCCCCATTGTCAGTCACTAATTTGTTTTGTTCTCTGGGATGAAGAGCTATCCTTTTTCACTGACACATTGAAGTTTCCATGTTTGCTCTTAGTTAATGGCCATCTTTGTTTAGGGAATGGGGCCATACAAATGCATTGGGGTTTGATATCTATACTTACTCTAGAGTAACAGAAGCAGAAAAGTGTTGCAATCTTATAAACACCAGTTCCATGTCTCACTAAAGGGGAAGCAAGGCACTGAACCTCTGCATAAAAGTACTAGCCTTATGAGCATGTCTTGAGATTCACAGGATTTAACCCCAGATCTTAGGACAAACACAAGTTAGAAGGTCATGCCCCTGCCCAACCTGTGGATGATTTATAGGAAACGCTGAGAATCAACACCACAAACAGAACAGTTACTTACCTTGTACTGTTGTCCAGATATAGTCAACTCTTGATGTGCATACTCCTGAGATCAAAATCATTTGGCCAGTTATGCTTGTTGGGGCTGTACCTGTGCCCTTCAAAGGGCACAAAGGGCAAAGTGTTGCCAACCGTCCATCAGTTTCTTCACCAACAGAGAATCCACAAGACTCCACCCTAATGGGAAAGGAGGACAGGGCATGAAATACACATGGAGAACATCAAAACTGTAGTTCCTTGAGATGTAAGGTAAGTAGTCATTCTTTCTTCTTCAAGTAATTGTGAATCACCAAGAGTGGAATACATATGGACAAACAGTAGTGTGATGTACAAGCAGCGGGTGCCCGGAGTCTACCTAAATAATGATTGTAAGACCGCTCTGCAGAGAGATATCTGATTTAACTGCCTCTGTGAGGAACCAGTGTCTTGTAAATATATGTATTGATCACAGTTAGCTGCCTTACACATTTCAGTGATGGGAACTCATCTCAAAGAAGCCACAGATGCTGAATGTGCTCTGATTGAATGAGCCCTTATTTTTGCTTGAGTGAGGTGGGGGAGAGGGCTCTAAATTAGCTAACTAATAACTTAGCTTAATGCAATCAGAGACCCATTTCAAAATTATTTGGAATGAGATAGCTTGGCTTTCAGCCCTCTCCACAAAAGCAATGAATAGTCTAGGTGAGACCCTAAACGTTTTGGGTCTATCAAGGTAAAAGGAGAGGGCCCTAAGTGTCACTAAAGTATGGTGATTAGCTTCCCCTTGGTTGTCATCAGACTAGGGCAAGAAAACAAGTAGGTAGCTCATCTGGTTCAGATGCAAGTCACAGATCACTTCAGATAAAAAATTTGTCCAGGGCCCAGAAAAATCTTTTTCTTTGCTGAAGACAATGTGCAATGGACTGCCATGAGTGCCTGCAACTCCCTGGCCCTTTGAACAAATGTGATTGCCACTAAAAAGGCAATTTTCACTGAAAGTTAGTGTAGAGAGCATGATGCCAAGGGCTCAAAGGGGAGATCCATCAATCTAGTTAAAACCACATTAAGATCCCAGGAAGGTGCGGGGGGGAGGGGGCTCCCTGACAGAAGGAAACATGTGAACTAGGCCTTTAAGGAGGTGTAAGAATAACATGTAACCCTGAATCAGAGGATGATGGGTTGATATTCCTGCCAGGTGCACGCTGATAGAACTAATAGATAGTCCATAGTTCTTCAGAGATAACAAACAATCCAAAATTAAGGGAAATAGTGTCTCCAAGGAAGAAAGATGACGCTGTTCTGCCCAAATCATGAATCTTTTATACTGAGCTGCATATGGAGTCTTTTCTGTTCCAAGTTAGAATGTGGAGAATATCAGAGGAATAGTCTCTCCCCACCTCAGTTAGCCAGCCAGAATCCATGCTGTGAGACGCAGTGGGGTTGGGTCCAGAAGAAGAATCTGTCCGTTGTTTTGGGGAAATTATATCTTAAGCAGGTGGATGGATAGTTTCTTTAGATTTGGATACCAAAACTATCTAGACCAGGCAGATGCTACAAGGGTCATTACTCAGTGCAGGACATGGAGGTATTCTCAAGACCCTCAGGGCCTGTCTACATTATCTGCTGGATCGATGGGCGGTGATCGATCCAGCGGGGGTCGATTTATCGCGTCTAGTATAGACACGATAAATCAACTGCCGGGCGCTCTTCCGTCGACTCCAGTATTCCACCAGGGTGAGAGGCACAGGCGGAGTCGACGGGAGAGCGTCAGCTGTCAACTTACCGCAGTGAAGACACCACAGTAAGTAGATCTAAGTACGTTGACCTCAGCTACGTTATTCACGTAAATGAAGTTGCGTAACTTAGATCGATCCCCCCCACACCCCCCCCCAGTGTAGACCAGGCTTCAGTATTAGAGGGTACACATACATTATCCCCTGAGTTATATATAAGGAAAGCATCTGACTGGAAGCCAGGGCTTGCAGGACCCCTGGAGCCAAAATTCTGACACTTTGTGTTAATTTCTGTGGCAAACAAGTCCTTGACTGGTTGACCCCATTTGTGACAAATATTTTTGATGACAGAATCTTTGATGGACCATTTGTGACTGCAAAGAAACTGCCTGCTCAATTTGTCTGCTGGTGTGTTTTGTAACTGTGACAGAGTGCTGGGCTACAACAGCTAATCCAGCATCACCGCAACCTCCATTGGTTGCCCCATGTGCACTTGAATATGGGAACAGCGTCAAACTGATAACTGTCTCCAGCCTATCCTCAATTTATACCTTTGGGAGGGAACTAGCTGTTAAAGGCACAGGAAGGAAATGTGAGAGGTGAGAGAGAAAGTGAAAGAGCAGTAGGCTGGCAGAAGCCAAGGCCATAGGAGGTCTCTCCCTGCTGGGCTCAGGAGCCTTAGAGCAGGATACTGTTGAAGGTGCTGGGAATGAACTTTGTAAATAAATCACTGGATGTTTTACCTAAAGAAGGTCGCTGAATAGTTTGTTTGTTTGTTTGGAAAGAGGCGAGAGAAGACCACACACCCTGCCACAGTAACTCTGGAAGATATAGAGCTACTAGGGTAATCTTATGACTAATGTACCAATTCCACAGGCAAATTGCTCCTTTGCCCAGGGTGAAAGATCAGGCTTCTTGTCTGTTCACACCATGATGTTGTCTGTCATAACCTGACTAGGCATTCCTTGGATCATAGGTAGAAATCTAAACGGAGCTAAAAGCAACCCAGTTAGTCTAAGACACTTATGTGTAGGTGCTCGTTTTCTTGAGACCAAAGTCCTTGGGTTTGATGGTGATCCAAGTGTGCTCCCTAGTCAAGGATGGAAACATCTGTAACAAGTATTTTTGTGCACAGAGGAGGCATAGTACTCCCTTGCATACCAAGGAGGGTCCTTCCATCAATTTAATGACAGAAGGATATCTTGAAAAATTTGAATTGTCATATCGATGTGATGTCTGCCTGGGAGGTAGATAGAGTTCAACCATTCTTGCATGCCATGAAGACTAAGTCTGGCCTGCTGAATTACATTTGTGCAAGAGGCCATGTGTTTGAGTGATCTGAGATATGTTGTTGCTAACATTTGTGGATGGTTCTGTAGATAATTTGAGGTCCACCATGATTTCAAATCTGCTTTGAGGGAGGTAAGCTCTTGCTGTTGCTCAGTCTAAGATTGATCCTCATCCTCTGGGATGGCTTTAGGGAAGACTTTGTTGTTGTTCTTCAGTGATCAACCCTGTGACCATTTGGCTCCAAATATCCAGATCCTTCTGTGTATACCCAGTGTCTCTATTAAAGCCATACGTCAACAACTTTTTTGTGCATCGAACACAACTGCCTCCTCCTGCAGTGCAGGTCCAGGGTCATGACAGATATAAGGTCTACAAAATATTGGATTCAAAAATGAAACATGGCTCCCGCTGATATCTCATTGACTGATACTGGCTCCGACTCTGGCTTCTGTTCTCGAATCCCAAGCTCCTGCCATGAGTCCTGCCCACCCTCGCCCAGGATCCTGACACAGTATTGGAGTGGATGGTGTCAAAGATGTTGGTACCTAAAGGATTGGTGCTGGTATTGGGAACCTCAGAGTCAGTGCCAAAGTAAAGAGCATTGTTGATGGCTTGGTGACTAAGGTCTGTCAGGGTGCCAAATGGCCCCATCTCAGACCATTTGCTATCCTTTGAGGATGTTGAGCGAGCGGATTTTTAACCCCGATTTTACCCAGTCCCTCAGAAAGTGATCAATGCCTGTACTGTTGAGTAGTGCAGTATTCTGTCCTACCCCTCGCAGTAGCCAATGGTGCAGACTTGAGGGCAGGAAGAGAAGAGATCTTTTTCAAAGAATGTGTTTGACAGCTAACATCAGACTCAGAACTCACTGGAGCACTTTAGAGGAAGACTGCTCTGTAGCAAGAGGGTCTTGTCTGCTGGATCCAAAGCAGGTTTCATCAATCTGTCTAACAAGAAAAACTTCAGGCGAGTTTCCCTTGCCTTCTGAATTTGTTTTGAAAATGATCAGCAGATCAAACACTTCTCAGTAGTATGCCCATCTCCTAGACAAAATAAACCTGTGGTATGCCCATCATTGAGGGCCATGGCCACTTCACAGGAGGGGCAATATTTAGAACCAGGAGACTTGTTTCAGACATTATGGCTGAAGCCCCATTACCAAAAGAAGCCTATCAACTAACACTAAATAACTATTATGTACCCTATGATAAAACTGTTTACAAACAAAGCTAACCAAGTGCAAGAGATAAGGACACCATTTGCAGTTTTTTCTGGCAGTTATGGGCCATCACTGCCCTTTATGTTCTCAGGTGGGGGTGATGCAAGGTCTCTCAGGGTGCAGGTGTGGCCAGCTGGCACTGCTAACCAAGAGATTCTACTCACAAGTGCATGGGGTACATGTGCAACAAGAGTGGAATTCATCTGGACAATCACTGAAAGAACCTACAGATTTTTCTATGGGAGGATCTGATTTGTTCTTTATGCTATAGTGTCTCCACTGACTTTGGATCAAGCTCCATCTGAGTTTTTCCACTTGTGATTCAGAAGCTGGCACAGTCTAAGGCATTTATATTTGTATAGCAGAGTGGGTGCTCTATTGTAAGATTAGCTTTTATACATTATTTCTGCATGAGAATGATACCCCTTTTAAACTTATGTGATAATCACCTTGAGCAGCTACAGGAGTATTTAATCTAGAATTCATTAATAATATATGAAAACAAATAAATCCCACCATGATTGATGGATGCTATATCACTAAGTTTTTTTTTATGGCACACATGCTGCTCACCTCCCTAATCACCTCCTTTAGCAAATATACCTTTCTTATCACTAGGAAAATTGTAACCTTTTAATAAAGCCCCAAGGTGTAAAACTCTCTGCAATCATCCCCTTTGTGGGAACATTTAGCTGTTAATTGTACAGGGGAACCACTTACTGAAGCTGTGAAAACTGGCCAGACCAGGTGTTGTTAACCTGGGAGATTTATATGAAGGACCAGGCACTGTATGTAATTCTTGTGTTTTGAAAACAGATATGTAGCCAGATCCTAAGACTGACAAGTATTTGGTGCTGCTGGAGAAGGGGGTACCATGGTTGCTTTGAACCAACTTTGTGATCCCCCTATCCTTGGGCCGCTTTGTGCCAGTCTGGTCCCACTTCCACAGACTGCCACAGCTGGAGATCACCAGTACCATAGAGCCATATCACTTTCTCCCCCAAATCATATACCCTGCAATGACCACAGGGAGGATGGTGCGTAGGAGCCATTACGGTGATTTTATGTTACCTGAGGATTCCCCTACACAAGGGGAATACTCCAGTGGCTGCACATGATGCTGGCATCAGGGGGCAGTTTTGAGCTCACCGAACCAGCCCATAATATTTCAAGGCACTTTCATTCTTACTAATTAATGCCCAGTATTTTATGGCATTTGGAGAACTAAATCTTCACCAAATAAATACATTAGGGCTGTCAAGCAATTAAAGAAATTAATTGCAATTAATCTCACAATTACAGAAATTAATCGCAATAAATTGTGCAATTAATCACACTGTTAAACAATAATAGAATACTATTTATATAAATATTGTGACAAAGTTCTGTCCTTGACTCCGTGGGTCCTGCATTTCCTGATGGATTTTGCTAGCCTCAGAGGCTCATTGTGACCCTCCACATAGCCCTTCTCTCTCTAGAGGCAAGGGTCACAGTCTACTGAGCCATTTTTATCATAAGCCAGCAAGGGAGGTGAGGAGAAGCAACCCTCCCTCACACAGTCTCTGTTGCCTCCCAGTATCAGTAATTAATCAGGGAGGGAAGGGGGAAGCCCGGGCCCATCCTCTACTCCAGGCTCCAGCCCAGGGACCCTAAAATTAGCAGCTATGGAACCTGACTTTTTGGAAATAGGACATGTACAATTCCCTGGGCCACTTCCCCCCAGCAGCCCCCACTCAATATCTTCTTTTTCACAATTACCTCAGGGCCTCCTTCCTTGCACCTAATCTAGCATTGTACTACTTCATTCCTCCAAGAGCTCCCTCCTATAGCTCCTAACACCAACACCTCACTAACTAACTGGGAGGCTTTTAACTAGTTCCAGCCAGTCCTTGATTGGCTTCAGGTGTCCCAATCAATCTAGCTATCTCCACTGCCTTCTAGAAGGATCTTAATTGGCCCCAGGTGTCTTGATTAACCTGGAGCAACTGCCATTTGGTTACCATGGTACCAGGGATTTGTTTAGCCTGGGGCTAACATACCTGTTCCTCACTACTTTACTGTAGACATCTGGCCTTGCCCCATTACAATATTTTTGGATGTTTTCCACATTTTCAAATATATTGATTTCAATGACAACACAGATACAAAGTGTACAGTGCTCACTTTATATTTATTTTTATTATAAATATTTGCACTGTAAAAATAAAAGAAATAGTATTTTTCAATTCACTTAATACAAGTACTGTAGCGCAATCTCTATATCATGAAAGTTGAACTTACAAATGTAGAATTACGTACAAAAAATAACTGCATTCAAAAATCAAACAATGTAAAACTTTAGAGCCTACAAGTCCACTCAGTCCTACTTCTTGTTCAGCCAATCGTTCAGACAAACAAGTTTGTTTACATTTGCAGGAGATAATGCTGCCCGTTTCTTGTTTACAATGTCACCTGAAAGTGAGAACAGATGTTCATATGGCACTGTTGTAGCCGGCGTTGCAAGATATTTATGTGCCAGATGTGCTAAAGATTCATATGTCCCTTCATGCTTCAACCACCATTCCAGAGGACATGCGTCCATGCTGATGATGAGTTCTGTTCGACAATGATCCAAAGCAGTGCGGACCGATGCATGTTCATTTTCATCATCTGAGTCAGATGTCCAGCAGAAGTTGATTTTCTTTTTTGGTGGTTTGGATTCTGTAGTTTCCGCATCAAAGTATTGCGCTTTTAAGACTTCTGAAAGCATGCTCCACACCTCATCCCTCTCAGATTTTGGAAGGCACTTCAAATTCTTAAATCGTGGGTCAAGTGCTCTAGTTATCTTTAGAAATCTCACATTGGTACCCTTTTTGCGTTTTGTCAAATCTGCAGTGAAAGTGTTTGTGATGTTGCACCCCATAATGCTTTCTGGGAATATGCTTATGAATGTATATATGACATAACGGGAATATTTTTTATACTACACATGACATGTAAAATATCTCTGTAAAGGTTATGATCTACTGAATACATTCCTCCTATTTGTATGCATGTATCATTTTTGTACTTGAAGTTATGAATATTGGTTGTATACTTGTTTGATTTTAAGTAGGTTTTAGTAAGGCATTTGGTCAGCTTCTTTAGAGAGGAATGTGCAAGTTAAGTGCCCAATCAAGAAACACTTAACGGACAATGGATCTTGGAAGGCTCCAATCCATATAAGAAGTCTACCTGAGGACTTTCAAGGTAGCATGTGAACAATGGCTGCTGCCTGTAAAAACTGAGTCATGCATGGACATGTGACTTGCCCATGTGAATCCAAAACTCCATCTTGGAGCTGGGCTTTGCATAGGAGAGAGGAGCGGGTCTCCACCCACAAGAGAAAGTCTATTTAAGCCCCTGGGAGACCCCTCCATTTTGTCTTCAGCTGGTTGAAGAGATAGCCTCTCCACCCCCGAGGATACCTGAAAGAAACTGAAACAAAAGACTAACTACAGGGGGTGTGACTGATTGCTGGACCCAGACTAGAAGGAGGCTAGAACACCTCTGAGGGTGAGGTTTTATCTGTATTCAGTTTTCTTACTGTATTAGGCATAGACTTGCGTATTTTATTTTATTTTGCTTGGTAATTCACTTTGTTCTGTCTGTTACTACTTGGAACCACTTAAATCCTACTTTCTGTATTTAATAAAATCGCTTTTTACTTATTATTTAACCCAGAGTATGTATTAATACCGGGGGGGAGGCAAACAGCTGTGCATATCTCTCAATCAGTGTTATAAAGGGCAAACAATTTGAGTTTACCCTCTAAGCTTTATACAGGGTAAAATGGATTTATTTGGGGTTTGGTCCCCATTGGGAGTTGGGCATCTGAGTGTTAAAGACAGGAACACATCTTAAGATGCTTTCAGTTAAGCTTGCAGTTTGTGGGATGTGGTCCAGACCTGGGTCTGTGTTTGTGGCCGGCAAGAGTGTCTGACACAACCAGGCAGGGCTCTGGAGTCCCAAGCTGTCAGGGAAAGCAGGGGCAGAAGTCATCTTGGCACATCAGTTGGTAACCCCAAGGGGGTTTCTGTGATCCAACCCATCACAGTGTTCTTAAAACGAACAACATGGGTCATCATCCGAGACTGCTATAACATGAAATATATGGCAGAATGCAGGTAAAACAGAGTAGGAGACATACAATTCTCCCCCAAGGACTTCAGTCACAAATTTAATTAACAAATTATTTTTTTTTAACCAGCATCATCAGCAAGATTGGGCCTTAATGTCTCTGAGCCTCAGTTCTCCATCTGTAACATGGGGATAATAGTACTCAACGGATGATAAATTCATGAATTTTGTGAGAAGCTCAGCTACCGCAAAGATGGGGACCATGAAGGCAAGTACAAAGTTAAGGAGGTGTTAAAATGCTAGCCCAGCACTGAGAAGAATTAGAATAAGTTTCAGATCGTTTAGGAAAATTCTGAGTCACTTACAAAATATGAAAAATTATGACTCCTTATTAAAGTTTCATGAACATTTTCAGAGACTAATTCAGTGGCTAAAATTAAAAAAAAAAAGCTCTCAGAAACAGATGATTATTGCATTGAGGAATCTGAATGTATTACAACAGACATACATAAGACCTGGACGCTAGTTGGTCTGATGAGCTGCCAGGATGATAATTTTCAGACCTGTGTTTATGTGGGATATATTTAAACACTAATTACAAAGTTACATGAGGGGAGTTAATAGTAATACCAAGCTGCTCCCAGCAGTGATTTTAGCTTTACCAACCAGTGCTCTTAAACTGCATTAAGGAAAGCCACACTTTAGCAGAGATGAAAATGGCTGACATACACATTGTAACTTTTAAAAACCAGTTTTACTATTGTGTTACAGAAATGTGACTGAACCACATTGGGATGATGTAAGAGGTTAGGATCTGTTTAAAATAGTTTTGTTTAACCTAGTTCAACAAAATGCATAGAGCTTCTGGCTTGTCTCCCCTGAGCCTACAGAAGACTAACATTACACTGCATGTCTCTTTCAAGCCCTTTCCTCAGGATATGGTTTATTCATTCAAACAATCAAACAAAAACCTAGCAAAGAAACACAAAATAAAGCTATTCCCTGACCTACTTGGGCTCAGAAACCTTTCGCTACTCCCTGACCACTCACAAGAACCAAACTCCCCTGACAGCAGCCCTCCAGCTGAGCTCTCTGACCCTATTATAGAAAACACCTGATCCAGTACCACCAGGGTCTGATAATGAAATAGGGCTTCCAGGCCCTTACAGGGGCAGCCATCCTGTTAAGCAGTGGTTTGCTACCAAATCATGTGAGTTAATCCTGCCCGGAAAATCCCACACTACACAACATGATATCAGTTACTTTTCTGGGTTCTTAGAACTACAATGTGTATATGGGTTTGAACATGCTCCTCTAGAGTCAAACTGAATTTTGCCATTGGGAGCAAAATCAGTCTCATGATTTCAGATATTTAAATCTGAAATTTCACGGTGTTGTAACTGCAGGTGTCCTGACCCAAAAGGGGGTTGTGGGAGGGTCACAATGTTATTGTGTGTGGGGGGGGTCATGATATTGCCACCCTTACTTTATATTATTTTTATTACAAATATTTGCAGTGTAAAAATGATAAAAGAAAAAGTATTTTTCAAGTCACCTCGTACAAGTACCGTAGTGCAATCTCTTCATCATGAAAGCGCAACTTACAAATGTAGATTTTTTTTTTTGTTACATAACCGCACTCAAAAACAAAACAATGTAAAACTTTAGAGCCTACAAGTCCTCTAAGTCCTATTTCTTGTTCAGCCAATCGCTACCTACATTTACGGGAAATAATGCTACCCGCTTCTTATTTACAATGTCACCTGAAAGTGAGAACAGTCGTTTGCATAGCACTTTTGTAGCTGGCATTGCAAGGTAGTTACATGCCAGATATGCTAAACGTTCATATGCCCCTTCATGCTTCGGTCGCCATTCCAGAGGACATGCTTCCATGCTGCTGATGCCGGTTAAAAAAATTAATTTGTTAATTAAATTTGTGACTGAAGTCCTTGGGGGAGAATTGTATGTCTCCTACTCTGTGTTTTACCCGCATTCTGCCATATATTTCATGTTATAGCAGTCTCGGATGATGACCCATGTTGTTCGTTTTAAGAACACTGTGATGGGTTGGATCAGAGAAACCCCTTTGGGGTTGCCAACTGATGTGCCAAGATGACTTCTGCCCCTGCTTTCCCTGACAGCTTGGGACATAACCGGAATATTTTTTATACTACACATGACATGTAAAATATCTCTGTAAGGGTTATTCCGCCTATTTGTATGCATGTATCATTTTTGTACTTGAAGTTATGAATATTGGTTGTATACTTGTTTGATTTTAAGTAGGTTTTAGTAAGGGAGTCTTATTGCAGCCACACACCCTTTACCACAATCCCATTCCCTGTACTTTTAAGGGAGATTTCCTTTCTTCTTCTTCTTCTCAAATCTCTATCGTCAAAAGCAAGAAGGAACTGTTCCTGTTTCCACACATGCATATATTTCCTTATTCTTTAAAAACAAAAGGTCTCTGGTTTAACTTAAATACTCATTTCCCCAAGAAAAGAACCACTTTTTCTAAGGGGAAGAATAAAGTCCCCCATATCTGATAAGGTCTGAACCCATTACTGGCACCATGATACTCTTTGTTGCCTTTATAAGCTGGAACAGTCAAGTGCAGCAATCTGAACAGAATTTCTGTGGGTACCTGTCCATCATTAGTAGAGCCCTGCGTGGATACAAAATTTGTATCTGCATCCGATCTGCAATCTGCAAAAATGATCTGTGGGTATAAAGTGGATATCCACGGATTTGCAGGGCTCTAATCATTAGAATAGCATTGAGAAGTTAATTGAAGTATTGTATGTATTACTCCTGGGGAAATTCTGCACCAAAAAATTAAAAATTCTGTGCACAATATTTTAAAATTCTGCATATTCTTTGTCAAAATATAATCCAGCTAGTTTCAATTATTTTGGTAATTTATTTAAACTACAATACAATGGATGGAGAATGGGAGTGGGGAGCATTGGAGGAAATCATCAAACCCCCTCTGTCTAATAGTAATGTAGTTAGTACTGACCCTTTACTTCTAATTATTAGTAGGGCTGTCAAGCAATTAAAAAATTAATCATGATTAATCGTGCTGTTAAACAACAGAATACCATTTATTCCCCAATATAAACAAACTTATTTGTCTTAGCGATTGGCAGAATAAGAAGTAGGACTGAGTGGACTTGTAGGCTTTTAAGTTTTACACGGTTTTGTTTTTGAGTGCAGTTATGTAACCCCCAAAAAATTTGTAAGTTACACTTTCACGATAAAGCGATTGCACTTCAGTACTTGTATGAGAAGAATGGAAAAATACTATTTCTTTTGTTTATCATTTTTACAGAGCACATATTTGTAATAAAAAATTATATAAAGTGAGCACTGTGCACTTTGTAGTCTGTGTTGTAATTGAAATCAATATTGAAAATGTAGAAAAACATCTAAAAATATTTAATAAATTTCAGTTGGTATTCTATTGTTCTAAGTGCAATTAATCACGATTACTTTTTTAATGGTGATTAATTTTTTTGTGTTAATCGTGTGAGTTAACCGCAATTGACAGCCCTAATTATTAGTCAACAAATGTATACAGCCATATGCTCAGTGTTACATCATAGGCAACTGAAGAGCAGATGAGGGCTGGGGACTCAAACTCACAATTTATACTGGCTACTGACCATCTCCAAAAAGGTCAGTAGCAAAGAGTTCATGGAGCACATTTTGATAGGAAATTTTTTCAGTCCAAAAATCTAGACCAGTTCTAATCACTAAAGCACCATAAGCATTTATAAGGCCGTACTGTCCTTTGTAATAAGGCTCCTTTACACCACTCTGGCAATGTAAAGGAACCTTAACATTTTTACACCTGTTTTATACTCCTGGGGGAATTCACTAAGAACAATGGGAACAATTCACTAAGCTACGTTTTCCTCTGCCAGAGGGAACAGAGCCTGCTCTACCTCCTCAGAAATACCCCAAAGCCCTGCCCCTCCATGCCAAGAGTGCTGCAATAGTGAGCGAGAGGGACAGTGTGTGTGTGTCTCTCACATGACTACCCTGCTCCCCTCCCCCCCTTGGTGACTTACATTTCTACCAGCTGCTCTGAGTGCCCAAACCAACCTGTCTGCATTGCCAGGGTGTGGGCACATGATCGCTCTTGCGGCTTCCCTTTGCTTCCCGGTCAGAAGTCACTTTTATGTAGGTAAGCAAAGAAATCTGCAGGAGCCATGAATTCTGAGCACGCGCAGTGACACAAAATTCCCCCAGGAGTAATGTATGGGAATTTCCAGCAGATGCTCTAAGGCAAGAGTATTAAGATCAGTAAGGATTAAAACAGATCCTTGGGGAATCTGGTCCCAGATATAAAAGTCAGGTAAAAAGATAGGTGGCAATGTAAAATACAGACAATTGCTGCCAGCTGGCTTTGAGGAGGGTTTGGCCTGTCTCACTTAGAAGGTAGATCACAAACTCAGGAATGGGAGTAAGAAAGAGTACAGGCAGGGAAAGTTGTAGATGAAGGGTTTGTCTAGCAGTTCTTCATCATGTCTTAGTGGAAAAGTTACATGTTAGCGAACAAGAAATGTTCATGAATCTGTACTAAACCAGTCAAGGTAAAGGTGTTAGACAACTTGTTTTTTCTTAATTGGTATTCGGCCCAAGCTGTTTGTTGTTTTTGCAAGCTTAAGAGTTAAGTGCAATTCATATTCATATTAGAGCAGTGGTTTTTAATCTGTGGCCAATCAGCACACA
>NW_020664462.1:19968899-20039798 GCF_002925995.2 Terrapene triunguis | reverse complement strand
TAAAGGGGAGGTGGTGGTGGGGCTCTAGATTAAGTAGGGGTGGGCCCCCGTTAAAGGGGAGGTGGTGGGGGGCTCTAGGTTTAGTTAGTGAGAGATGACTCCCCCATTAAGGGAACGTGGAGGCGTGGTTTAGAGCTCCCCTTTCCCACGGCTGGCCACGCTAGAGAAGGAGAGGTTACGCGTGCCCGGCCTTTGGGAAGGAGATGGGGCGGCAGCCGTTAGCTGCCATGGACGCTCTCCCCGATTAAAGGGAGGTAGCGCGCCCCAGTGGGGAACACTATGACTAGTCTCTGTCTATACCGGTCCCTTTAATTTTCTGGCTGCACCAGCAGCGAGTGAGGGCGAAGGAGCGATCACATTCCTCCGGTGGGCGTGCTCGGTGCGAGGGGGAGGGGGAAGAAGGGGAACTGCCCTCCCCCCTCCGCGCGCTCATTCAGGGCCGGTGACGGCACCTGGTCACGTGCCGAAACGCGTCATCCCGCGCGCGGGGTCCGTTCCGCCAATCATAGGCGGCTGTTGCGGGCTGGGGAACCTTTAGCGACGGCCAATATCTTCCGCTGGCGAAGGCGGGACTTCCGCCGGGAGCCGGAAGCGGGGCTGCGGGTCTCTCATGCGAGCGGGGTGTTGCTGCTTCTGGGATCAGAGACGTTTTGGGCCCCAAGTCCCGCCGCCGCCTCCTTCTCCACGCCCCCCCCTTCCTCGCTGCTGCCGCCGCCGCCTCCTCCCCCCGGGCCCCGCTCTCCATCCTCCTCCTCCTGGGATCCGGCAGCAGCGAGGCCCTGGTGGTGGCGGCGGCGGAGAGAGGCCCCGGCCCCCGCGGAGACCCCGGCAGGAGTGAGAGACCCCGCCCCCCCGGAAACCCCGGCAGCGAGCGGCGAGAGGCCCGGGCGGCAGTGGCTGTTGGTGACAGGTGAGTTCAAGGGGGCCTCCCCGGGCCCACTCCCTCCCCCTGGCCGGCCTCGCTTCTGCTCCTCCCCGGGCTGCGACCCGCCACCTCCTCTCACCGGGGAGGCGGCCAGGGCCGCCATCTTCCTACCCGAAGATCCTGCTCCTGGGGGAGTTGGATCCCGGCACCGGGCACTGTTGGTTGCGGTGAATACGAGTTCCTCGGTGTGGGGCCGGCCCGGGGCCCCGAGCTGTGTCGGCTGCTCAGAGCCCCGCACTGCAGCTGCCCGGCCTCGCTGAGGAGCGCCCTGCGCACTCCCCTACCCGCGGGCTGGATCTCCCGGCCTGGAGCAGCAGCCAGTCCCTGCCTAAAGCGGCTCTGCCTCCCCGCCCTAGTCTGGCCTCCCTGACGGGGAGTCTCAGCGGAGATCCGGCCCCGCGGCAGAGTCGCTCCCTTCGAGGCCGGGATGGGGGCGGGGGTGTTGTGTAAAGACACGAATAGCTCCATAAAGCTTTTGCAAACCGTCACAGCGGTGCACTGCCCTTGGCGGGCGGAGAGGTGGGGTCCTTGCCCGCTCAGCCGGCAGCCTGAATGGGATAAGGTACAGAAACAGCATTGCCCACTCAGCTAGGGGCTGCTGCCTGGATTCCTGTAGGCAAATGTCCCCCTGGACGCAAATGAGTTAACATGCCTAGGAGCTTCAAAGACATGTGTATGACCAGGCCAAAAGAAGTACCAGCAAAAAGTATTGCTTTCCATCAAGTATGGTTGCTGTTGGTTCCTCCATTTGCTGCTTCGGCCAAGTTTTCCCCTCTTAATTTTAGTTTGTACATATACTCAAAATTACTATTCAGTGTTACAATGCACATTACGTGTTCAGTGCTTTCAATCACCGTCTTGCACATAAGTCCTGTGAGGCAGAAGAGTATTATTATTTCTGCTTTGCGGTTGTGGAAATTGAGGCAAAGTGAAGTTGAGATTTGCCTGTGGTTACAGGGAGAGATGGTTTCAGAACCAGTTTGAGTCACAGGTGGGGTTAAAAATCAGGAATTCTGACTTCCAGTCCATTTCTTGCTCTCCTAGATCATGTCTATGGTCTAGTTTTGCTGGCTTTCATCTGAAAGCTCAGTAACATTTGGCTAAGACTCTAACTTAAGTGAAGTAAGAGAAGGGGGTTGCATGTTAGAGCCCTTCATGCAACTTTTTCCAAACTTCACTTTGTGCTGTGACTCTGATTGGGCTTGTTAGAACTACTGTTATTTCCCAAATAATAATTTTTTCCAAACTTACCTGTGAAGTCAGCTACTGTACACATCAAATCAACTTTCTAAGAAAATGTGTTCTGAAATATAATCAACTTACATTCATCAGTAGTTTCACATCTTCGCTATTAGAATAAGACTTTAGCTTTCTAAATGTTGAAAGAACTGGGATGATACTTGAGAGGCATACAATGTAAATAGTGCTTTATTTTTCTATATAGTATATAAAAGTGGATATTTTTCTCCCCCAGGAATGCTGCAACTTGTATTGTGGTCTAGCTTTTAATCAAACAGAATTTTTTAACATTTTAATTGGTTTAATATATCTGGAATAAATGATTACCCATATGGAAACTCAAGTAAAAAAACTAGGTTAGTGTCTTTTTAAATCCATATTCGAACAAGAAAATGTTTGTGTTCCCACTTGTGCTAAAGTTAGTGTTTTCTTAATTAGCGGTATATTTTCAAGGTATATCGCAAGTGCATTACCACCTTAAAACTTCTAGTACCTTTCCCCTGGTTATTCTTGTCTTCAAGTTCCCACACTTATATATTGAAAAAGAAGGCTTGCATAGGAATGTTCTATAACTCGTATCGCTTGCTTTTAACTTCATACAAGAATACATGTAAAAAGGTATGGTTAGATCTAAATATCGGGTTCATGCATCAGTTGAAATAAATTTTTGCTTCCATGGTTTTACAGTTGAGAAATTATTTCTAACTGTGCTACAGAACAACATGGAGGTGTTAGATAAAGCGGGACCCTTTCTTCCTTTGAGACACTATAACTATTTAGGTCACTCTCAGAAGTTGTCTTTAAACTGATGAGAATAGAGTTAAATATTAACTACTTGCCTTCATTTACAGAAATGAAAAATAAATAATAGTTTTTGTCTAAACTAAATGTTTTGTGAAGAACTGTAGTTCTTTGTCATCATTTTAAATCTCATAACTGGCGATAGGGTTTGGCTTTAAATCAGTGATGAGCTTAATGGGCATGGTAATTTAATGATAAACTTTTATAACTGTTCTATTAAATATTGAACATTTGGCTGGTAGTAACTCTGAAAATGCGATATGTTGAAAACACGGAGGGAAGGCATATTTACATAATTCACATAAAGTATATGCAATCCAAAAAAAGGTGGCAGGGAAAGGGGTATAAAGTACAAGCAAGATGATCGGGTTTTGATAATACATGTCTTATCAGTTAAAAATAACCAAGGGACCTTTAAACTGAACAGATTTCTCTCCTGTTATCATTCCACCATTCATCACTTTTATCTCCCCAATTTTGATTCCAGTGTCCTTGTATCACATTCCCTACCTTAGACCCTTCCACTTTTCATAAATTAGCAGATAGAAGTCAATCACATGATCAACTTGTTTCTTGTATTTGTCCTGGAAGAAATAGGTCTTGAGGAAGGATTTAAATGGAGAGGGTAGTGACCTTGCTGACCAGCTCAGGTAAAATGTTCTGTGCTGTGGGGGAGGACTCCACAAATCAAAGCAGAAAGACGGTTGTAAGAAAAGCTAACAAATGGAGTATCAATGCTTGGCATCACTGGCAGAAAAAAGATGGTATAAGACAAGGTTGGATAAGCAAAAGAAACATATTTTCAAGCTTGGGAAATATAAAGCCATACTTTTCAGGCATGACATGATGCATCATTATATCAGGGAGATGTGCTGTCAAAAATGATAGGCTCCAAATGGGAAGTTGTAGCATTTTGTTCTTTAAAATATATTTTTAGGTGGTCGCTGGTAGAATAGCTGGTACTAGTCAAATGTGAACAGATACAAACGGTCCTTGTTGTGTGTGTTGGTGTTTTGTTTTTTTTTTAATTCCTATATATGCAGGCAGTAATGTTAAACTAACAAGTCTTGTAACTATCTTACTGTCTGTACAGAGTCAGAACACAGGCACAGGTCGGAAACTAAGGATATTACAAAATGGATAGAATTATAAGGAAGAAAATTCCCTGTCCTCCCCTACAGTTTTGTAAGAGGTGATAAAATGGGTTGGCTAGGAGAATTGTGTAGAACAGCAATAAAAGAAACCTTTGAAGTGAAAGCCTAAGAGGACGTCTGAGCAGGAGAGCTTCCCAATGCAGGCCATGCTCATGCTCATGCTCACACTAATGTCGTTTTTTAGTTAATAGGAACTAAACAAGGCATCACATTTCACAAAACAGGCAAAGTCAACAAAGGTGGTAGAATAAATGGAGGAAACTGACTTAAGCTTCCAAGTAACACAAAATTAATTAGCTGGTGTATTACTAATTTCACTTTGTCAAATTTAGCAGTTACAAAGTTCAGGAAGATACCTGTTCCTTCTCAGTTGAAACACTGAGGTCCTGCTGGAAAGGCTCCCTTTTCCTCTCTCCCACGCCTTACCTCCCTAAAAGATAGTTTTATGTCAGAATTCTCTCAGCTAAATTCCAGGCAAGATGAAGTCCCATAACTTTCAAGCAACATGAAAAATTGAATTTTAACATACTTACTATTCAAAAAGTAATTGCCCCCAAATATAAAATTGGATGGTATTTCAACTGGCTGGCTGGGTGATAAATTAGTTGTTGGATGGTTAATGGAGACCCAAATAATTCAGTACTTGGCAGGTCTTGCAATGAAAAGCAGAATCTTTGTGATTTGTGATTAAAATTTTATCTGAGCCCCAACAGTTAGCGGGAATTGCTAGGAGGGGCTTATTTCTACTTTTACCGTAAGTTTAAATTATCTGTTTCCCTTGTAACCCATCACTTCCAGAGAGAGGCTACTAATACACTGGTAATTTACCTTAAACTTTGGTGACTTGTATAGATCTTAGTGGAAAGCTGTAGAATACTTCAGGGCCTTGCTGTTATCTTCACCTCTTTTGTATCCCTACTTCCTCTTTCACTATCTTTCTTCCCATCATCTCCTCTACACCTGTCAATGTTGTCTTCTTTCCTGTCTGATTTCTCCTTTTTTAGGGGGTCTCCCACTTGGACAGCAGAAGTGCTCTGACTAGCAAAACTGTGTGATCCTAAAACAGTTTAATTCTGAACTTAAAGTGCGCATGAGTACAGTTACTTTGTGATGTGTGCTGCTGCATGTTCTTCCATTTGATCTGTGTGTGTTCAGGATGGCAATTAACTACTAATTTGGATGCCAGACAGAGAACAGTTATTGTATGGTAAGCTTCTTGGCCTTACACTATTTAAGTGTACTGCACTATTACAGTGCATTGAGGAGGCATTGTTTTGGCACTCTGCTTCATCAGTCAGTTTTTCCCTTATCTTTGAGCCTTAATCTTTTCCACTATTCATCTGATTGTGGAGGGCTGGATTGTTCATGTTCTGGAGCCTGTCAATACAACTCCTTAATCAATAGTTGAATGATTTAATATATAAGGAATCATGTGTTCATAAGATGAAGGGATTGCCATCTCAACATTTCCAGACCCTATTGTTGCTCACATAGCACTGTTGGTGTGCAAGGATCTGTATGTAGTCTGTGGAAATGAAATCTAGAATAAGAATTTAACCTGGCAACACAGGGTTCTGAAGACCTGGAAGCCAGAAGTCAGGTACATTCATATCTGTAACTATTATTGTTGTAAACATCACTTTTGGGTTCTAGCCTGCTGCAGGTAACTTTTATGCTCAGAGTTGCTTATCCATTTTGAGCTGTGTTAAGGAGTGCTTTCTCTGATTTTTCTCAGATGAAAATAGTACATATAAAAATGGTGGTAAAACTAGGCTTTCTATCTGGGGGAAGGGGTAAATAGAGGCACTTGAGTGCCAGGCGGCTTAAGCTGTTTCATATACAGCTTGTTCGAGAACTGACTGACTTTGATAGTAGTTGTAGACCTCATAACCAAATTATTGTGTCCAGAGCATGTTTGTTTGCTTTGGGGATTTTTTTCCCCCCTGCAAATGCTTAGTAGGTGCTAGGCTTCTCAGGATTTTGTCTAGTATGTTTAGTTGTTGGCTGTGTTGCGCGTTGTTTGTTCAGGGAATGACACTATACTTGGATATATGTTCAAAACTGTTGTCAAAGAAATGACAAGGTATTGCTTTTAAGAACATCAGCCATTAAAAGTGTTAATGGAACAAACTGGCTGAAACTGTATCTCTGACCAAATAGGGGCAAAGTTACTAACTCATTTTTAAAGTAAAATTCAAAATGTAATTATTTATAATTGTAATAACTGTTTTATCATGAGTGTTGTAGGTCTTTTAAAAGCCATTAATTTCTTCTCTCCGTGCCCAATCCATAACAAACATTTTAAACTATTTTTTTCCCTTTTCTCTAGAGTCAAATTCTTCCCTCAGACGCTCACTCATAACTTTCATACCAGTAGAAGATCTGCACACGTATCACAGGGTGGAATTTGTTCCTTACTGCTTTTTTTCTCTCTCTCTCTCTCTCTCTCTCTCTCTCTCTCAATAATTCATCGTGGTGTTTCCCCCTAGCTACTACTAATACATCTTATCAATCTATTTTCTATGCCTTCTCAAGGTAAAGTGCTGCCATAAGGAAACAGTGATGAAAAGTAAATATTTTACCCAGTCAGCACATAATTGTATCTGTCCAGCTGTGCTGGGTGTGAACTCTGCTGCTGAAAAAAAAATTACTTGTGGATTTTATCATTCTAGGAAAGATATAAGACTTTTATGAAACGGTGGTGTTTCCCTGGCGGTTCTAGTGATGTAAGATATTTCCAAGCACTTTGTAAGCTTAGGATGTTGCTATTCTAGTAATAAGTCTGGAGAAACAAGATATTAACCAAATAGTTATTTGTGGTGAGTGACCTTTTTTAACTAATTGCTTCATCAGACACTCCTGTTACAAAGCTTAATCTAAAAATTGTTTCGGGAAACCTTATACTGAAGTCACAGTAAAACTAAAATCTTTAATCTTTGTTTAGTGTTGGTACTCATAATGATACTTTTACAGGTTATGGTGCTGTCTCAGGTTGCCCCACAACGGAGCTTTGCTAGTGCTGACCATTGTTCAAACAAGGAACGGATGAATCAACAGGCCAATGTCCAAAAGCAGTTTGCTTACTCATACCCAGTGGCTGGAGGGTTTTATGCTTAAATGAGTCAATACCGCCTTCTTATTTCAAAATGTCTCACTCTAAGAAATCAAAAGAAGAATTGAGTAAAATTATACAGACGGTTAAAATAAGTGTCTCGAACTTCTTGAAACTAATTATGGCTGTTAAACTGAGTTATGATATATATTGTGTTTTGCCATCCTCAAATGTTTTTGAGAATTACAAGCACTATGCCTACACTGTGGCAATCTTTTCTCCATTATCACCAACAAAACTCAGCCATTAATTGATAGTCCTACACAGCAGTTCAGAGACAGGAAGTGAACAGTAACTTTTCCAGTTAACACAGCAACAAAGGTGGGCAGATCATAATTCCCCACAATGGAATTTGGTCAAGACACTGGGATGGGTGTCCTTAATCCTGTTTACATTGCCATCCAGTTTCTGATAATTAGTCATGTTATGCCTGAAGGGATGGCACAGTGAATTGCACTGTTCTTCCTACTCTTATTCTAGGTAGCTGAGAATAGCACTTCTTATTTTTCTGTCTCATCTAAGTATTCACCTGATAATCTTGTTAAAAGTCACAAGCCAAAGTGTATCCAAAGTGTTATGGTTAGAGCTGGGTGAATAATTGATTTTTATTTTTTATTTTTTCAGTTCAGTGGCTGAACTGAAAAATCCCTGAAAAGGTTCATTTTGGTCAGACAAAAACTGCCATTTTTTGTTTTGTTTTTTTTCTCACTGAAACAAGAAACAAAATTTTCAATTAGGGTTTTTTAGTTGTTAGTGTTGTGGGGTGTCCATTTTAAACAATTGCATCTAAATTTCAAAATGACATTATTTTGAAACAAATACATGTTTTATTAAATTGTAATGAACAGCTAAAGCTTTTTTCAATTTTTTTTTCATTTGTTTATTGGGTTGAAAACTATTTGTGAATTCAACAAATAGCTTTGTCCAAATCAAAAACGCAGTGAGGAATTGGGGGGTGGGGAGTGGGAGGAAATTGAAAACATTGAAGTGGTTCACTTCAGTTGCCCCAGAACCACATTTGTGGGTGAAAACTATTTGACAAAAAAATTCTGAGTTCTCATGCAGGTTGAGATTTTATCTTGCTCCATGGTATCAAGATATTGACAAGGTTTCAGAGCACCTTGGTAGTGTGCGTTGTGCCAAAGTATTTTCCCTTGTGGGGGGAGTTAAGAAGGGAGTACTAAACTTGAATCCAGGGTGAAATTTTGGAACAAGTCCATCTTTTAACAATGAGCCAAAAAACCTGAATTACCAGTAGCTCTGATTCCAACAATGCATCACAAGTGTGACTGTCAGACTAACTATAAATAAAAGTGCACTACAGTAGGTGTGTGTTTCGTGTACCAGTTTGCTTATTTTTAAAAGGTTGTGCATTATTGTTATATTTTGGGCTGGAGCATGGATTAGTTGCAAAAAATAATGTTGAAGTGATCAACCTCTATTGAGCTATTTATTTATTTTTTGTCAAATATAAAATCTTACCTAATCAAGGTCAATAATTGAAGGTAGAATGTCCTAAAAGTGAGGAAAATGGCAAGTTTAATGAACATACATTTGTGACCACTTTAAATTAGTATGGTTTATGAAAAACTTGGATCTTGCCTTTAGGAAATTCACAAGCATAAGCTAAAAGATTCTTAAGTTACATGGAAAAAAGTTTTTAAAGTGACCTCCAGGGAAACTGACTTCAGATTGTCCTGTAAAAGAAATTTAACCATTTTTTATTAAAAGAATTTGAGCTGACATTTTCATTGAAAGAAAACTGGTTCTTAAGAGCTTTTCCTTTCATTACCTTCACTATCAATTATATTTGATCTGGCTCATAGTATAACTCCCACTTTGGGCTTTGAATGTGTCAGCACTTTCGTTTTGCTGTCATGCTCCAAAGATCTGCTCTGGCTGAGGAAAACATGTTGTGCCAATACTGCCATAGCTGCCCTGCTATATGCTCTGGTCAGTCCTAACTAGCAAATATCCCAGTGACTTTTTAAATCTTTTTGATTGCCTGTTTTAAAAACATTAAATATATACTTGGTCTTAAACTACGCAAGCCTTCAAATTGGATGGATAACATCACTTTCTTAGAAAACTTGATGAATCGTGCAAACTGCATGTGGAGGTTAGAGACTTTCTCAAAGCACTAAAAATCAAATGCCCTCCTAATGTCTCAAACTTCAATGAAATGTTTTTACTTAGATAAGGAAACTGCTTGTTGTGGACTCAAAACATGCAGCTTTAGAATATATATTTCTATTGTTTAGAATATAAGCCAATTAAGATCTGTTGAATTAGACCAGACTTTTAACCTAAACCTTGGTAGTGCCCATTAAATTAACTTTATAGCTTCAAGATGAAACTTTGTCTTGTCTCTGGTTGCTAGAGCAAGAGGCAGTGTTCCAATCAATACCTTGGTAGTATCTGGTTCATCAAGGGAAGGTACTATAGGCAAAATGTCAGCCCAGAGTAGACTTCTTTCTCTTTTCTTGTTGGGTTAAGTCTTGCCTTTGTTTTAGTGGTTTATAGTTGTACTGCAATATGAAACTACAGTATCATAGACCAGAGGTTTTCATATTGGAAGGTCAGACCCCTCTGGGGTGTGTGGAATATACTCGGGGGAGGGGGGGGGAGGAGGAGGAGGGCATGAGAAGCTTTGGGGGACAGGGGGAACTTACTGCGCACATTTTACCCACAGCAATGAATAAGCTGAAAAGCTGATTCCTCCGGACCTCTCAGGTCCTCAGATGGTGCTGTGAATTTGACTTTAAATGGCGCTGTGCATTTTGACAATTTTCTGTTAAGCTTGCATAGCAACGACTTTGTACAATGCTATCTGTAGTTAATCCGTTTGCTATGAGGCGGTGTCCCCATTTAATTGTAAGCGTGGACCACAATCGCAGTTTTGCTTTTGCTCTTATTACAATGGATTGTTGGCTCATTTGTGCAATGGGGGAGGAGGGAGTGAAAATCAGAAACCGAAACTGATTTGAGAGACGCACCGCCACACCCACTGGTATATGTATTTGTGTTGCTGGGGGGTGGTAGGGTGCTGTAAACTACTACAGACATGAAGATGGGGGGCATGATCATATAAGTTTGAGAACCACTGTCATAGACCCAACTAGAAGAATTGCATTCTGAGAAGCTAAAGTATACTTCCAGCATACTCTCATTTCCATTTTAACTTAAAGCAAATTAGGGTTTTTGTGCTAATCCCAGTTCTCATGTGGATTTACCTTCTACAAAACCAAAATTACACAAAATAACATTAATTCCTGTATATGTCTCCTTCATAGTATTTCTAAGCTCTGGAGCTTTAGAAAGTTAATGGTGTACTCCGTGGTTAATTTGGATCTGTTGGGTTCTTATGGATAGTTCTGATTCTGCTGCAGTCTCTGATGTCCCCTTGAAGCTCTGGGTCACCCTCAGAGGTGGTGCTGGTGTTCTTGTCCCTGGGGCGCATGTCTGGGTGGAGAGAGCACCAGAGGGTGGTCTTGCATCAAACTAGCATATGTTAATTCTAAGGGGCACTGTGTACCTTAAACTTCAAGTAGAAAACTGTTTCCTCCCCCCCCCCCCGAGTTTCTAGCAGAGTTCTCACTATTGCAATGAGTACATTACCAGTCGTCTTGGTGGCAGGAAACGGGAATGGTGAGGAATGTCATCTTTGTAAATAAGGAAAAGGAAGTAAGATATAGTGGTTACAGAACAGGGAATTACTGAGTTCACTGTTCTAGTCCCAGCTCTGCTAAACTGGCTGTGGCTCTGGGAAAGACACTCGATTATATATAAAATGGATAAACCACCTTGCCTCCTTCAAGGGTGTTGTAGTGAATCACTGCATCTGTTAAAGGCTTTGAGTCCCTTCCAAGGAGCTCTAGAAGTGTAAATGAAATATTGGCACTGGCCTTAAACATTGCAGCTCTACCATTTATTTTGAGGACTGAAGTGTAATTTCTAAAGTGACCCTATGTCAAAACCCTGTTTGCAATGATATTGGTAAATTAAGATGTGCTGTGTTGCTTAGCCCACAAAAACATTCAAATTTCATATGTTTTTCAGTTTCAAAAAACTTTGTGTTACTCAGAAATAGGAATAAAGGCTTGCATTACAAGTCAGCAAAAGTTTCAGCATTAACATGAAAGCTGACTCCCGTGACTGAGTTGGTAAGAAACATAAGCTGCTTACCTTGGCTATCTTTACTACTGTAAGGTGGGAGAGGTTTTCTTATAGTCTTGTTGATGCAGCAGCAGTCTAGATGAGCTACTTTAAGAAACAGTTGGGTTCTAGAGGGGGTCATAGATACACCTCTACCTCGATATAACGCGAACCGATATAACACGAATTTGGATATAACACAGTAAAGCAGCGCTCCGGGGGGCGGGGCTGCGCACTCCGGTGGATCAAAGCAAGTTCAATATAACGCAGTTTCACCTATAACGTGGTAAGACTTTTTTGGCTCCCAAGGACAGTGTTATATCGAGCTAGAGGTGTAATTATTTCTACTGTCACAAGAAGCATAGAGTAGCATTAATTTTCTGGACTTCTGCATCCTTGAAAGAGATAAGTATTCAGAGTTGCAGAGGTGAGATGGAAGACAAATTGTGTAATCAGACAGTCCAATAAAAAAAGCAGCCCTCCCCCCTTTTTTCTTAATTTGGGTCATCAGTAAACACCTTCAGTTGTCAATTATAGTTGTTTTCCACTACAAGTGGAAAACTTGACTCAGCTCTAATGCCCAAATTTTCAGACTGTGGACACTTACTGCTGAAGGCAAATTTCAATCTTAAGATTCAATAGCTTTCTAGAAACAAACTACAACTTTTATCATACCCTATACAAATCTGTCTTATATGCACTTAGATGAATTTCCCTTTCATAACGCTTTTTTTAGTCATGTGAATCTCTCATCACCTTCACCTGACCACTAGGAGTAATAGCCATGTGAAATAAATGTAGAGAAACTTGTCAGTTCCTTCCCCACACCCCCAATTCACTCTTAGATTTAGATTTATTTAGAATGCATTGTGGCTCACTATCTGGCACCTGGAATTTTTTAAAAACTATTTGGTATTTCATGCTATGGTTTTATAGTTTTGCATATGTAGTGACTGAGAAATAGAAGAACAAAACTACCAATCCTGCTGCAAGTGTAAAATCTTTGAAATGTCCAAGTGTGGGTTTTTGTGTGTGGGGGTGTTTTTTTGGCCTTAAGTGGTGAACCTTGTTAAACCTCTTATTGAACCTTTTGTTAGGTCACAGGATCATGTGTGACCATGACTGTTACTTAAAACTGCTGACACGTCCTGTGGCACCTTATAGACTAAAACTGCTGACTAGCTTGGAGGGCAATACTGCAAAGCTGTGAGATTACTTAATGCTGTCTCCTTAAATTGTATTGTTTGGAGCACCATGTGTATAAATAAATCAGCTCATACTTTCACTTAAATCATTAGTAAACCTGTAAAATCTTTTGATGTGACTGGAGGCTCTTGTTAGCTGTTTTCTGAACCACTTCTGCCTAGGAGTTTAAATCTTGTGATTTGGCCAGCTGAGGATCATCTACATGGATGTAACACAACCATAGCCCTCCATCAAGTCCAAGACAAGCTTTATTTTTTCTGTTCCTAGAACACATTTATTTGTTCCAGTCAGTGTGTGTTGATCACTTGTAATGCCTTTCTGTGTACATACTTAAAGGGGTGGGGATGGAAATGTTATGCACTTTGTAATCCAAATAGCCTTCATGGAGACTATGAAGGCCAGAATGTTGTAGCAATTGGGTGTTAGTGAATTAATTGATTCTCTTTAATGTGTTCTTGAACTTTTAGTAGAGCTGTAAAACCATTTTCTTTCCTCCTGTATAAATGTGCTTTCTTTAGCTCTGCTTTAAAAGCAGGACTTGTTTATTGGTGTAGGAAAAGCTAGCATAGCCATTTGACAGTTGTAGGCTTCGAGTGCTGGAGACTATCATCTCCCAGCCTGTTGTTCTTTCTAGGCATATGGCTATCTAAAGATTGTTGAGGAGCTTTGTTTTAGATTTGACATTTACAAAATGGCATTTTGGCAGAGGATATTGAAATGTGTAGACAACTACAGTGAAACTAGACAGTCTTTCAGGGCTCTTATCAAACTGTTTACAGTTTTCTTCTTCGGAGTAGGTGAAACAATAAAACCGAGCAAAAAAAGTTAATACTTATCTAGATAATTTTAATAAATGCAGAAAAATCAATTGATTCCTCTCACCCGGTTCTGGTTTTGTAGTCCTTGACCACTGAATGTGTAGGCATTAATAAACTATGGCTTCATCGTCAGCAAGACACCTATTTTCCACCCATCTCCAAACTTCTTGTCAACAGGTACTGAAGTATGTGATATAATATTTAGAGCTCTACTTCTTCAAATGCTGTACAAACACCCCCTTAGCCTGTGAGGTAGGAATGGCAAGTAGTATCCCTGTTGTACAGAATGAAAACTGAGGCAGAGATTAACTGATTACTTAAACAGACCTGGGATTAGAACTCTAAAGCACCTAACTCCCAACCAGAGGTTGGCTCCACCATGTTGCATGACGGACACTTGACAATATTACCGTACTTAATGATGGATGATGGGGGGAGGGAGGGGTTACGTCATTCAATCATTCGTTACTTGAAAAATTATCACGGACCTCAAAATTTTTACCACAGACACTTGTGTCCATGTACGAATTGTTGCCGACCCCTGCTCCTATCCCTGTGGGTTGTTCCTAGACTATGTTGCCTTTTATTCAGACAACTGTTCTTCTGTTTCTGATTCAAGATGTAAGTGATCACTGACCAACCAGGTCACTTCCTTGGTTTCAATGCAGGAGTTCACTCGAGACTGTTGTGGGAATTCTGCATCTTACTATAAATGCACCCCCCTGACATGACTTTGTTGTCTGACAGTGGAGCTCGGCATCTGCCCTGCTGCACATAGCCCTTCAGAAAACAGCAGAGCAGTAGCAGCGTGAAATGGAAGCTCTAGCACCCAAAGCAACGTTTACAGTGCTCTACTTACAGTACGCTGCTGCTGCTGAGGATGCTCCCTTGGGGTGGAGGAAGGAAGAAACAAACCCATATCTCTTCCTCCCATCCTTTTTTTTTTTTTTTTTTTCCCCTCCACCCTCACAAATGATGTTAATTTTGTTTGAGTTCTTCATTGTGCCCCCTAATAACAGAACACTTATGTGCCTGCAACTCCTGCACAGTTGCCCAGCTGACAGGAATTGCCTCAATTAACTCAATGCTGTTCTCATTGGTGAAATACTGTTGGTAGGGGCAGCAGTAAAATTAGGGAAGGAGACAGTATGGGAGGATATATAGTCACAAACTGTTCAGAGGAAAGTGACAGCATAGTGTTGTAGTGACTACTCTATTTCGGATGCTCTCCCCTTTTTTCTGAGATAGCAGAGGCTGTGAACTCTTCTTCTTGAGAGAGGGGATTCCTGGCCTAGCTTTAGCTGGTGGTTGACCTCACATCCTAGGCAAATGTCTTAAATTTAGAAGTCTAGATGTGAAACTTGAGCAACCCTCTGTCCTCAATTAGAGGACTATTTTTAATAATAATAATTAATAAAAAGTCAGCCCTGAGGCGAAAGGATATTCCCTGTTATGGCGGGACTCTGGGTGTGAGGGGCATACAGGGGACACTGACAGACACGCCCTTAATGTAGTATTTCAGATTCTAATATTTAAACTGTATTCTTAAATTTATTCACCTAAATTTAGGTTATTGCTGATTATGTACTCTATCATATGACTTTTTAAAAACAAACATTGTATTTGTAGATAATCTAAGCACTGTACCCAGATGTACAGACTCTTTCTCAACCCGTGTATTATATAATTTTAACATTAGCTTTAATAATTTTTAAATCTGTTCTCTCAAGCAAAAAGGCAGGAAAGGGACAGGTTCATACAAACCATAGACCACAATTCACTCTGCCAGTGTGAAATCTGGTAGTAGTAAGGTGTGTACCCATGGCTGGCAGGAGTTAAAGGGTGTGTGCTGTTAAATAGGCTTAAACTTACATTGCCTTTGTCTTGCGGTTTTGTGTCAGGTATATTATGTATAGTAAACTTAATTCTTTAGCAGTTTTTGTGTGTATCATTATGTACATGCTTTGTCAAGCTTGAAAATAGATTTAGCTGAAATAGCATTGGAAGCAAATCTAAAACTGCTTATTGCAGGTGTATGTTTTCCTTATTGACTTCTAGGCACAGAGTGCTCTTATCAGACACCTTAAACAAGTATGTGTATGGTCTCATCCAGGCAGTTCTTTCTCTGGCATAATCTTCTGGGTCTCCTCACCCAAAGGACCCAAGTGTGGCAGTGTTTCTTGGATCTTAGCGTTGGAAATTCTGAGTGCATTGCCCCCAGAGAAAGTTGGGGTACACAGCCGTGCAATATAATTGAAAATAACATATAATTCAATGCACTAACACCTTTTTCCTGCATTTTTTTGTTAAATGTGGCATGCAACAGAAAACCTAAAATTGATCTAACTACAGACATGCTGAATACGGCTGCAGGTGAGGATGGGTTTCAGGACATAATTAACTTACTAGTATATTTTATACTTCTTGGTCTTGTAAAGACTCCAGCTCGGCCTGTGTTTGCTGTTGGCACTTTAGAATGTATCCATTTGGGAAGTCAGGCACACACAACTTGCTGCATCTCTGAGCTTAAAGGAGCAGGACAAGGTGCACTTTTTTACTAATTTTTCCAAGTACTACAAATCTACCAAAATACCAGAGTCTTCATAATACTCATAGTAAATAAAGGAGGTTGGGATAAAGGGAGAGGAGAGGAAGCAACATATCTATCTTGAGGGTCTGCTTTGATCATAGACCTCTAAAGAGTCAGCCCAAATTGCTTTGAATTTTTCTGGCATTTCCTTTCTGTGGAATGCCAGTTCATTAGCGCTGCGGTCAGCCATGTCACTGAGCCAGGCATCAGTATTTGGTGGGTACAGACTTCTCCATTTTTGCAGGATTAATCTTTTAGTGACCAAAGCTGTGCAATTGGAACCAAGATATCTTGTTACTGGGTAGCCTCCAGGTATCAGGAATGTATCCAAGAATGAAATTTAGCATCTAATATCAAATTTGGTATGAGGTGGGTCATAGGACAGACATTCTTGATACAGGGGCACTCCCAAAACATGTGCTAATGTAACACTAAGGGAGTTGCATTTCTAACAGCAGTCCTCATTTATGAGGCCCATTAATATTTGCCTAGGTGGGTGGGGACCAGTATGTTCAAAAAAGCCATTTATGCTGAATAAGCTTTCCTCTCAGGTCTATAGTATTTCAATATTAGATACAATTGTATTCCATTGAGTTGGAGATAGTTCTGTATCCAAATATCTATTCCAATCAAATCTCAAATTGTCAATATTTAGCAGAGTTTTTCAGGCCAGAAAATCATAAAAGGATACAGCTGGCTGAATAAATCCAAGAAGTTTCCTCCAAAATAATAAAAGGTTCTGGAACTCCTGGTGCATACGAGCCAAAAACATCTGTCATTAAATGCTTTAGCTGGAGATATTTCCATGCTCCAGGGCATGGCAAGCCTGATTGTTGCTGAAGATCTACAAGTGGCTTAAATTGATCATTGTTAAGGCTACATTTTAGTCACAGGTACTTTTAGTAAAAGTCCTGGACAGGTCACTAGCAGTAAACAAAAATTCATGGCCTGTGACCTGTCCATGACTTGTACTATATATCCCCTAACCAAAACTTGGGCTGGGGAGCCACGGGTGCTCTGGGGGAGGGGGGGCGCTCTGGGGATGCCACTGGTGCAGGGGTGTGTGGTGGGGCTGGCAGGCACCCTATCTGGCTATGTGCAGCAGCTGGCATGTTCCTGCAGCTCCTGGGGGGGGGGGGCGGGGGTCAGGGGGCTCCGCACGCTGCCCCCACCATGAGTGCTGGCTCCGCAGCTCCCATTGCGCGGGAACTGCAGCTAATGGGAGCTGCAGGGGTGGTGCCTGCAGGCAGGGGCAGCTTGCAGAGCCCCCTGGACGCTCTGCCTAGGAGCTGCAGGGACATGCCAGCTGCTTCCAGGGAGGCCCCCCGAGGTAAGTGCCACCTCACACCCCAGCCATGAACCCCCTCCCACACCAAACTGCTGCTGGCCCAGGGGCTGCCTGAGCTGGTCGGGCAACCGTGGAGCCAGCTGCACCGGCTGCTGCAGAAGTCATGGAAAGTCAAGGAATCTGTGACTTCCGTGACAGACACGCAGCCTTAATCATTGTCCGTTATCTGCGACACAATCATAATTCCTCTCTCTCTCTCCAATCCCTCCGTATCAAGGTTTTGCAGTCGACTTTAAGGCTAGGATTGGTCCATAAGACTGCCTCTGCAAAGAAGAATGGAGGGAAGCTGTCAAGGCTGCTTCCCCACTTTGAACTTTAGGGTACAAATGTGGGGGCCTGCATGAAAACTTCTAAGCTTAACTACCAGCTTAAATCTGGTCCGCTGCCACCATTCCCAAAGCTAATTCCCTTCCCTGGGAGGCCTTGAGAAACCTTTCACCAATTCCCTGGTGAATACAGATCCAAACCCCTTGGATCTTAAAACAAGGAGAAATTAACCCTCCCCCCTCCTTCCTTCCACCAACTCCTGGTGAATACAGTTCCAACCCCCTTGGATCTAAAAACAAGGAAAAATCAATCAGGTTCTTAAAAAGAAGGCTTTTAATTAAAGAAAAAGGTAAAAATCATCTCTGTAAAATCAGTATGAAAAATAACTTTACAGGGTAATCAAACTTAAAGAGCTCAGAGGACTCCCCTCTAGCCTCAGGTTCAAAATACAGCAAACCAAGATAAACACTCTAGTAAAAGGTACATTTACAAGTTGAGAAAACAAAGGAAAACTAAGACGCCTTGCCTGGCTGTTTACTTACAAGTTTGAAATATGAGAGACTTGTTTAGAAAGATGTGGAGAACCTGGATTGATGTCTGGTCCCTCTCAGTCCCAAGAGCGAACAACCACCGAAACAAAGAGCACAAACAAAAGCCTTCCCCCCCCCTCCCAAGATTTGAAAGTATCTTGTCCCCTTATTGGTCCTTTGGGTCAGGTGTCAGCCAGGTTACCCAAGCTTTTTAACCCTTTACAGGTAAAAGGATTTTATAGTACTGTACACAGGAGAGCTGTTACCCTTCCCTTTATAGTTATGACAGAAGCAGAACTTTGTAGCCAAGTTTGACCAACCTTGTCTTGCAGCTATTATTGTGTGAGCTCTGGAGCTGCCAAATTTATAATTCAGTCCTACAATGCCTGAAGCAGGGGAGATAGTATACCAATAATTTATTCAATGTGTGAGGTCCTATCTAATGGCCATAAAGATGCCTGGCTTAACAAAAGGAGAGAATTTGCCAGGTTGGAAAACAAAATCCTTTGAGATAGGGGGAGCTATAATTTATTCAGTCTAGATTTCTTACCTGCACCCCTGAAGAAACTTCCTTAAAATAAGTTTGAGGAATAGAAATAGGGAGACTGCTCAGGACATTCAAAATTCTGGGAAGGACATTGATTTTCAGTATATTAATTTTGCCCTACAAACTGAGGGTTTATGAACTCAATCTCCCTAAAGTGGGCAACACTTGGTTCTATATTTAACTTAGAGATGTCTTGAATATTACTGGGAATCAATATTCCTAAATTATTTAATGCAAGAGGATTACCATTGAAAGTCCAAATTTGATATGGGCATATATGTTAATGCCTGAGATTTCTCATTTACCCCCAATTAATTTTGTGTCCTGACTGGTGTCCAAACATATTAATAGTGGTTAGAAGATTGGGAATAGCAGTATCAGGCTTAGAGACAAATACAGGAGCATCACCCACGTAGAGCATAAACTTGTTCTCTCTTTGACCCTTGTATCAGGATGGGCATGTTGATTTGCCCGGATGGAAATGGCTAAACATTGTAAAGCTAAACAAACAGAAGAGGAGAAAGGGGGCAGCCATGCCTCAGACCTCTCTGTAATGGGAATAAGGCAGAAATAATACCATCGGTATTACCCTGTAAGTCAGGCTAGAGCAGAAAAGCTCCATCCAAGCAATGAATTGGTTATCAAATCAAAATTTTGATATTACATGAAAAAAATAGTCCCAGGTTATTCAGTCAAAGGCCTTACCGTCTTCTAAAGAAATGACAGCTAAGGATTCTTTAGAATCTCTCAAAGCGGCAATAATATCAATTGACACACATTATCTGAGCCGTGTCTATTACAAAGGAAGCCTACCTGATTTGTGTATTACATCAGAACTTTGTCCAACTGCATAACAAGCTTTTGCTTAAAATCTTAGTATCACAATTGATTAAAGAAATTGACCTATAATGACTGCATAGTCCAAGGTCTTTTCCAGATCTAGAAATAACTGAAATTCTAGCTTCTCTAGAGTGGTAGGAAAGTTTGCTCATTCCTGGCCTCCTTGACCATATTTGTTAATCTAGGAGTTGAAGTTTCAGAGAACTTTTGGTAAAATTCAATAGGGAACCAGTGTTGCCAGTAGTCTTTCCAACCTTTTATTTCTTTTATAGCCTTGGTCAGTTCTGTGATTTCTAGTGCGGTATCTAGAAGTTCCTTCTGAGAGTTAGAGATGAGTAGCATAGACAATCCACTAAAATAGTTACTAAGTCATCTTTACCAATATCCTCTTCAGCTAAACATAGCTTTAAATAAAACTGTTTTAATATCTGACTGTTTCATATAATTTGTTGTTGCTATTCAGGACAGTAATCTCATTTCTGTTAGCCTTTTGTTTAAGTTTTTGTGCCAATAGCTTGCCAGCTCTCACCAGCTTCCCAGTAATTTTGCTTCAAACAAAATAATGTAAACTCAGCCTTTTGGGGCAGAAGTTTGTTGATTTCATACCTTTTTGATGAGGGTTCTGAGTTTCTTTAGGCAGAGGGCAGAAGCATAGTTTTCATCCAAGGTCTTAGTTTCCTTTTCTAACGGTATCAATTCTGTGTTCTTTCCACTCCTTTTTATAAAGGTCGCATAATAGTTGATACAGTCTCTGATGAAGGCTTTAATGGCTTCCCAAAATGTGGCAGCTGGTGAAGTAATGGCAACATTTGTTTAAAGGAAGAAAAACTCTCACTGGAGTTACCAAATGATATATCAAATTTCAGAGGTATTCAATCTCCACATCTTAGCTGGAGGGTACATACCCTGTAGGCCTAAAAGACATGCATAGGAGTATGGTCAACTATAACAACATAACAGTACTACAATAAGTAAGAAATAGTCCAATGTTGAATGAGCTGCTCTGGGAAAAAACAAAAAAACCCAACCAAAACACAACTGGGCAATCCTAAGGACAAAGACTATAATTGCCACATATCTTGTAAGCCAGAATCAGCCATGTTATATATGAAGGACCTGACAGGTATTAGTGGTGTTGTATAGAGATGGAGAAATTTATCAGACTGGGTCTAGAGTTTCATTAAAGTCTCTAGCTATAATAATTGGATCTGACTCATGTCATTTATATTAATCAAAAAGTATCAAAAAATTTGAGATCATCTCTGTTTGGCCCATAGAGATTGGCAAAGATAATTACAGAATTGCCAATTTCAGCCTTGAGGACAGTGCATCTGCCCTCATAGTCAGATCTTGTGCTCATTGAACTTTTTATGTATTAATATAGCAATGTCCCTCACTTTAGAATTAAAGCAACTAAAAAATGAGGCCTACCCAATCTCTGTTCAAATTACGATCTTCAAGTTCTGTCAAATGTCTTCTGGAGCATAGCAATGTCAGCGTTAGCAATGAGTGCATTTTGTAATAGGGTTATTAAAACCCTTTTATATTCCAGGAAACATGTTTAATTATGGGTGCCTTCACTGTTAAAATGTACCAGATAAAGTATAAATTCAGTTTGTGAATAAATGAGAAATTGCAAATTTTCTTGAGCAGTGTATGGTTCTTGCATAGCTAAACAGCAAAAGTTATATAATCCAGGGGTAGAGTGTTGCTTCCCGGTATATATTCAGCAGGAGTGGGAAGGAAATTTCCAGCATGGGAGGATAAAGGGAAGGGGGGAGAAAATAATTAAATAAATTTAAAAAAACAAAATGGAAAAGATAGTGGAGACAGAAATAGTAATTAGTACCATACAATCAAAAAAATCTGTTTAAACATCCAAAATACACACTTGGCACATGGGGGGTTGCTTCATGAGGTAAAATTTGGAGACCCTCAGAGCCCCTGGGGCCCAAACATTGCAACTATAGTAATCACCTTCTACCAACAGAGCCTTGATACATTAGTCTATAAAGAAGCACCATCTAATAAAGCAGTGATATTTGCTTTATTAGATGGTGCTTCCTTATGGACGACTTCTTTACACAATGCACAGTCAACCTGTGGAACTTGTGAGGGCCAAAAGTACAACTGAGTTCCAAAAAGAATTAGATAAATTCAGGAAGGATGGGTCCATCAGTGGCTACTAGCCACTGACTAAACCTCTGACTGCCTGAAGCTGGGCCTGCATGATGGGGGATGAAACACTTGAAATTGCCCTGTTCTGTTCATTCCCTCCTTTCTGGCCACTGTCAGAAGATCCTGGGCTAGATGGACCATTGATCTAACTTGGTATGACTGTTATGTTCTTAACAGCTCCTTTTCGCCCCTCTGGATTTCTGCAATATAAGCTCTTTAGTGATAAATTTCAGGAACTTCAGTCAGTGCTCTAGGCTGACCTTCTGGAACTGGTTTGGGGGCAAGGAACTGGTATGCCTGAGGTATATCAAAACAAAAATCTTAGTTAGGGCATGTTAGCAGTGTCGTGGTCATAGACACCCACGCAGTGATTTTAGTTCAAAGACTCAAGCCTGAGGCCAGTTTATTGACATACATACCAGTGCACTGGGGTGCAGTCTGAAGGCTGACACCCCGAGGACCGCTCGCAGGTGGCTTTTATTTCATTAAACCGCAAGCAAAGTACAAACAATATGTCATGAGTTAAGAAACTAGGGTCGGGGCCAGTCCCCCCTCCCCCTTTTCCCCTGGTACCTTCCTCATTCATTTTCGAGAAGTGGGTGTTTATTTGGGAAGAGGGGCGCTTGGTGGTTTTCCCCAGGGGTGGTACTTGGCCCCAGTTTGGGTACATTTCTCAAGACATGTTATTTTCCGGGGTCTTTTGGTTAAAGATTGGGGGGGGGGGGTTCCATGGGATGCCTAAAGAGGATCTATGATTGGCTATTTTTGCAGATAGCTGGAATCACGGAGTGGGTCACATATCACCCAAAGGAGAAGCTGCATGAGTTAAGAAATTGCATTTAGCTAAAGTTACCTATTGCTTCACACAAGTGGTTATTATATTTCATTAGTCATGAACATATTTCATTAGTGCTGCTGCTGGGGCTCTTTTTTATTCTTTCCCTCCTTGCCCCCCCCTTCCTCTGGTCATGACCCTTGACCGAGTTTGGCAGGGAATTGTGCAATCTAGTCTAGTTCAGGCCCTGGCCTGTACTGCTTTGTGTAAAGGTAGTTAGCATAACAGATCTCTGTTGGAGGGTTTATTTTGGGGCCTTCAGATTCACAGCTTTGGCTATTGAAAAGAAGGCCCCCCCCCTGCTCTATTTCCCCACAGCAGTTTGGGAACAAATTCAGAAAATTTACCTTTTTGTATTCCCACAATCTGGATATTACATTGCCATGAATGTCTTTCTTGATCAGTTAGCTTGGTCTTAATAATCTTGATATCATTCCAGTTCTTCATAACGTGTAGTTGGTTGGTTTGAAAACATCATCCACTTCAGAAATTGTTCTGCTTCACTCATCCATCTGAATAGAGCTTGTAGTGCACTATGAATCTCAGTCATGGTGGTCTGGTGGGTAGATGCAATTTCAACAGTATCTGTGGCTACCGCTTGCAGGATCACCATCCACTTACATTCCATCAGGCTCAGGCAACAGTTTGTAGAAGGTGAGAAGGTAGATCTCCTCAGGGGCGGGTGGGGAGATTGGGGCAGGGAAAGGGGGGGGGGTGTGCTTTCAGATTTTGGAGAGGAAAATGCTGAGATAAAGGGCATCTTGGGGGTTTCAGTAGTTGGATGGTAGGTTTTAGGAGACAATGTTTGGGGATTTTCTGTGGACTGCTTCAGAACTCAAGCAACCTGTATCCACTTTGGTCATAGTGCCCTCTGGTATTAATTTATTATAAAAACTAAAACTTCCATATGCAAAATCTGTGGTCCCATGACCCGGGCATCTTAATGTATTAGTAATGTTTTTTTGTTCTTCCTGGAAATGATGCAGTCCACAGTGATTCTGGAACTGGCCAGCAGTTCTGAAAGATCTAAAACTAAAAAAATCAGTCTAAAATTATTTGTGTGCTGAATCCTGAGTCTGAGTTCCAGGGTGTAAATCAGCCTAAATGCAGAACCCATTTTAAAAAGAAGATTAAAGGCGCACTGTCTCCTTAATTCATAGATTCCAAGGCCAGAGGGACCATAGTGATCATCTAGTCTGACCTCCTGTATAACACAGGCCATAGAATAATTCCTAGAGAATATCTTTAGAAAAACATCCAATCTTGATTTAAAAATTGTCAGTGATGGTGAATCCACCATAACCCTTGGTAAGCTGTTCCAATGGTTAAAAAAATTAACAGCGAGGGTAATTAACACCTTCATCTGAATTTGTCTTGCTTCAACTTCCAGATGTTGGATCATGTTATACCTTTCTTTGCTAGATTGAAGAGCCCTTTATTAAATGTTTGTTCCCCATGTAGATGTTAAGACTGTAATCAACTCCCCTCCCTTAACCTTCTCTCTTTGTTCAGCTAAATACTCAAGGAGCTCAGTCACAATAAGGCATGTTTTCTAATCACTTAATCATTCTCAACGGAGTCCTGTGGCACCTTTAAGACTAACAGATGTATAGGAGCATAAGCTTTCGTGGGTGAATACTCACTTCGTCTGACCCACGAAAGCTTATGCTCCTATACATCTGTTAGTCTTAAAGGTGCCACAGGACACTCTGTTGCTTTTTACAGATCCAGACTAACACGGCTACCCCTTTGATACTTAATCATTCTCGTGGTTCTTCTCTGAACTCTCTCCAGTTTATCAGCATCCTTCTTGAATTGTACACACCTGAACTGGACACAGTATTCCAGCAGTGGTCACATCAGTGCCAAAAACAGAGGTAAAATAACCTCTCTACTCATACTCAAGATTCCCCTGTATAGGCATCCAAGGATCACATTAGCCCTTTTGGGTACAGTATTGATTTGGGAGGTCATGTTCAGTTGGATATGACCCACAGATTTTTCTCAGTCACTGCTTCCTAGGGTAGAGTCCCCAATCTTGTAAATATGGCTGACATTCTTTCTTCCTAGATGTATACATTTACATTAAAAGGGTATTGTTTATTTGCACCCAGCTTTACCAAGCAAATCTGTTTGCTCTATATCAGTAACCTGTCCTCATTATTGATCATTCCCCCAATTTGTGTGTCATCTGCAAACTTGATCAGTGATGATCTTATGTTTTCTTCCAGGTCGCTGATAAAAATGTTAAATAGCAAAAGGGCCATGAGCGGTTGCCTCTGGGTCCTCACTAGAAACACTGCTGGTCATTGATGATTCCCTGGTCACAATTACATTTTGAGACCTGTCTGTTTAAAGCATGCTGTGTTAATTTTGTATTCAATTTTTTTAATAAAAATATTGAGGTACCAAGTTAAACACTCCCTCCTTTAATTCTTTATTAACAGAGTCCCGTGTCAGCTGCTCCAGGGTCAAAGTCAGACTGACAGGCATATGATTACTAAGGTCATCCCATTTACCCTTTTTAAATATTGACACACCATTAGCTTTCTCCGAATCTTCTGGAACTGCCCCACTGTTCCAAGACTTAGTGAAAACCAATATTAATGATCCAACGAGCTCTTCAGACAATTCTTTTGAAACTCTTGGATGCACATTATCTGGACCTGCTGATTTTAAAATGTTTAACTTTAGTAGTTGTTTAAATCCTACTCAACTTTATCAGCAAGTAACATGCAAAGACTATTATGGATGAAAAAGGGGAGAATCTATCTACCATTTATTTTGTGCATTTAAGACTTGCATATAGCATCCCTGTCTTTCCCTATATAGTTGGTTTTACTTTGTGTGGATCTTTTTTACCGCAATATAGAATAGAAACCCTTTAAATCAGATGGGTAAAAAGTGATTGTAAAACCACAAAATAACATGGGCTCAGGAGGAGGTCTAGTACCTGAACCACTTAAAAACAAAAAACAAAGAAATGAGTAAACTTGAGCTGATGGCATCCCTTTAAATTCATCTGTGGCTAATATGGGAAATGCACAAGTCACTACTATTGATTCCGTCAGTAACTAAGCTTTCATCTGTTAGGTGAAGTGTGCAAGTCAGTTTAACCTGAAACCAGAAACTTTAACCTGCATTCATTCATTTATTTTTAAAAATAACAAAATACTGTACTAAAAACTTTACTCTGTGTGTATGTGTGTGTGTGTATGTATGTATATATATCTATATATATATATCTATATATTTTTTTTAAATAAATATTTATATTTAAAAAAAATCTGTTGAAATAACATTAAGGTTGCTCCAAAGTTAGAATTGAGGTTGCCTTTATAACCTTAATTTGTCCCCTTTGTGTATGTGCATTATGATGTATTCTTGAATTACATGGTCAGACTATTTTTTCCATGAGACCTGTCTTCATCAATGCACAGGATGGCCAGTGCTTACTTATTTAGCTGTTCAATATTTTTTTGTTTCTCCTTATTCTGGATGCATCCCCCGTGCCTTATCTATTGTACACTCTTCAAACTCGGCTCTTAAGATAGAATTATTTTTCTCATGGGCTCTTCTGTAGTGCTTATCATTATAGCATCTCCTACTTCATGGACCTTAATGAATGGTTGTCATCCTCTGAACCAGCTCTAAAGAGGATGTGACACAAATTTTGCTGGTGTGTTTCACAGTTATTTCCTCACAGCAGAAGAATAGTGAAACTTGGAGATCTTGGGTTCCATTCCAGGCTCTCGGGGGATGCATACTCTATGGGCAGAAGAGTGTGCCCACTTTTCCTTAAGCATGACTCCTTTTGCCCTTTGCCTTACAAGCTGTAGCTGTCCCAGTTCTCTCTTTCCCCCACCCCTAGCTCTTTGTCCCTGTCCCAATCTCCACTCTTTTGGTTTCTCATCCTAATCTCCTTGTCCAGCCAACCCCATTTTCCAGCACTCCTAGCTTCCATCTTGCCTCCCACCCAGGTCCTGCTCTTGTCCCTATGCTGTTCTGTCAGGCAGCATCCTGCTTCATGTTGCCTGGGGGAGAGGAGTGAGTGATGGAGGTAGTCATCAAAAGCATAGGAGATCATAGAATATTAGGGTTGGAAGGGACCTCAGGAGGTCTTCTAGTCCAACCCCCTGCTCAAAGCAGGACTAATCCCCAACTATTTTTTTTGCCCCAGATCTCTAAATGGCCCTGTCAAGGATTGAATTCACAGCCCTGGGTTTAGCAGGCCAATGCTCAAACCACTGAGTTATCCCTCCTCCCCCCAATTCTGCCTGTTTTCCCCCATATGGGCGTAGCTCTGGCACAGTCTGTGGCACCCTAGAGCTGCAGGGAAAGTTCTGTTTAGACCCAGTCTGGATCATGCCCATTGTGCACAGAATGTTTGGGAGAAATTTAGCTGCTGAAACTTGTCTCCACTCAGCACTTGCAAACTATTTCCCCCCCCAGAAACTTGTATTTTGGCAGACTTTCACAGGGATGGCAAAAAACACATCCCTGATGGGGCCTTTGCAAGATTAAGTTCTTGCTCCAAAGCATGGTAACTCTAGATGCTTTCAAGGTAAAGGTCTCAATCACTAGCACAGTAGAAAAAATGCATTGTTTTGCTTAGCTTTGTTGAAAATTCTTCAGCCTAACACTGTCTGCACTAGCACTTAGGTCGGCAAATCTTTTGTCGCTCACTGGTGTCCTCCTGTGGTGGAAGAAATAAGGCAGCCCTCCCCAGAAACCTTCTGCAACAGATTTCAGAGTACTTCCACAAAAGTTTCCTGGAGATGTCTATAGTGGATTCCTGGGCCATCCCTGTGTATATAGAGTCTTTTCCATTGGGCACCATCTGTCTAGCTGGTGTGGCCACTGGGAAGCAGATAGGCACTGTACTGCACCTTGTTAATTTTAATAAAAAATAGAATATAAGAACATGTCACCCCAGAATATAACTTGAAATTGCATACTCACCAGAGGTTCTTTCCCCAGCATCACACTTTGCCCCAATGCTGTTCTGCGACTGGCTGGACTGCTCTGGGGTTACGAACAGCTCCTGGCTCTTGGAAAGAATAGGTACCCTGCTCACCTGTCTCCCATTATTTTTCTCCTCTTTCTTGTCCAAGACTACCACCTCAGTGTTGCCCACGCTGGCCTGGGACTGACTCCTCAGAGGTATCCAAGCTGCTCTTGGGGGTCATGATGGGGTCACTGCTGAGAATCGCATGCGGCTACTTGTAGAAGTGGCATGTCTGCGGTGCTGCACCAGAGCAACTGTTCATCTCCCTTTCCTTCTGATACACCTGCTGCAGTTCCTTTATTTTTTTTCCTTTTTTTTTTTTTTCTCTCCCTCCCCCCCCCCCCCCCCCTTCACCCAGCACTGCTGTATGTCCCTGGTGTAGCCCTTTGCCCTCATGCCCTGCACAATCTGCTCTTGGATGTCTACGTTTCTGTGGCTGAATCAGCTGTGACTGAACAGCCTCTTCTTCTCATAGACCAATAAGATCCATCACCTCCTGTGTACTCCAGTTTTGGAGATGGAAGCTGCCATGATCAGCTGTGCAGTTGAGCACTCTCCACCGAAAAAACAGGAAATGGAAATTCAAAAGTTCCTGGTCCTTTAACCGGGAGGGGCTTTTTTCTGTGTACCTGGCTACTGTGCAGCAGGGTTGAACATGTTTACCAGAGCAGTCACAGTGGAGCATTGTGGGACATCTTCTGGAGGCCAGTTAGGTCAACATAAGCAATGCTGCGCTGCCTCTGTGTTGACCTAACCACATTGAATTAAGTTCCAAGTCTCTTGTGGAGGTGGAGTAATTAAGGCTATGTTTACACTAGCACTTTTGTCAATTAGTGGTATGGGGGGGGGGGGGGGAACCCTGACCAACAAAAGCACTGGAGTGGACAGCGCTATGTTAACGGGAGACGCTGTCCTGCCGACATAGCTACCGCCGGTCGTTAGCAGTGGAAAGTAACATTAAAGCTAGATATAACAATTCTGGACAAAAGCATGCTCAGTGGAGAGAATGACGCGCACTTGAAAATAATATTTTGAGATGAGTAATCATTTCTTCTTATTCCCAAAATAGTCTTCCCAAGCGTGTGTAACTCTCTGCTGTTTTTAAATGCAATATACTTAAGTCCCACTCAGAGTATTGCCAACCTGAAGAGATCCAAAAAAACCACCAGATCCCGAGAAATCAGTATTGGCCCCCAAAACGTGGTTATTTACAAAGATGCTTTTTTTTTTTTTTTTTCAGTCTGATTGGTTAACTGCCCCCAGCCTATCTTTGGTGTGTTTAGTGCTGCCTATGTTCTCAAATGTATTGGGAATGAGGATTTTGGCCCCTGCTGCAGGCATTCTCACCCCCACATCTGCCCGCCCCCGGCCTAGCAATGAATTCTGCCCCACAATCTCCAAGTCAATTCTGCTCTCTGGCCCCCATCAGTTCTATCTCCACCCAGACGGGTTGTGCCTCCCTAATTCCTCCACCTCACAACCAGCACCCAGTTCAACCCCTCTGCCTCACCTCTGCTTCTCCTGGGGTTTTTCCCCTTTCCCAGCCCTGGGGGACTGCAGCAGGATCTCTGCTCCCCTTCCAGGTTGGGGTTCAGGTCCTCTTCCCCACGGCTGGTGGCTGCAGGAAGGGGGTGGGGGGCAGAGGACAGGACCTGTTGATCACAGAAGGGGAGGGGAGAAAGATTGAGTCTGATTGGTTGCTCTTCCCCTGGAGGAGGCAGGGCAGTGAGGCAGACGGCTAATCAGAAGGCAGCTTCCCCCTCCCGTGCCTCCACTCCACAGGACTCAAATTTGCTATCTTACACTCCGTTCCCCAGAGTGAGGTTGACTCATGCATAATAATGAAAGGGGTCTTGTCCCAGAGAGCAAAAGCACAGAATGTGATCCAGCTCCCATACTAATTAAAATACAAGGGAAGGCTTTTTGGTTCTCGCATGTAGTTTTTCAAAAAATTCCATGGCACACCTGTTTGGTTCTGACAACACATCAGTGTGCCACAGCACACCGGTTGGGAAACGCTGCTGTAGACACTGCACTACGACTAACTTCCTAGAGTGCAGTACAGGGTGCTTTCACAGGAGATGGAGAAGCTCTTGCAGCCATGGTCCCCAAACTTTTCATGCTGTGCTTCTCGTGCCACCCCCCCCCCCCCCCCCCCGGTCCAGGAGTCGGTCTGTAGCTCCTGGGTAGGTCTGGGGTGACAAGTGGATTTGGGGCTGGGAGCAGATCTGCAGCCAGGGCTGGGTGGCACCCTCTCCCCATTGTGGGGGCTGGCCCGGGAGCAGAGCTGCAGCTGGGGGCAGAGTGAGGCTGGGTGGCACTCCCTGCCCCACCCCCCTGAATGATCTTCCATGCCCACCCGGGATGTGCACCCCACAGTTTGGGGACCACTGACCTAGCTGCTAATGCAGTGGTCTAGTGCAGCAGCAAAGGCATGTGAGTGAATATAGTGTCTGTGATACATACTGTAGTGGAAATGTAGTAAGGGCTTTCTGACTTGCAGGTGGGAAGGTAGGTGGAAATCTGGGGACAGTTTTCTGGTGTTAAAAAAAAATTAACACATGCACCTCTTGAAAGGTCTCAGCTAGAGCATTCTTATGTTAAGGTAACTAATGGAAGTGTGCTTCTATGTTGAAGGCTTCTTCTGAAAAACTTCCCTTAACCTGGTTTCAGACTAGTTTGTGAAGAAAGGGATTTATGCAAAGAGCTAAATTCAAATATATATTTGTTTACCTTTGCTGGAAGAGCAATGAAAAGATCTTTTATTCTAGTGAGCTTTTTTGTTTTATGTTGTTGCTGTTTGCAGTGCTAAAGTTAGTTGTCAGCATTTGCATTATAAACTCTTTTTAAGGGCTGATTACTGTGGTCTGAAAACTGGCATGCAAGATTTCAGCCCTGGAGCATTGTTTTGCGGTTTGCATGGTTTTTAAATAACAAATCTGACTGATCTGATTGTGCGCATGTTAAACTCTTACACATCCATGCTCATGTTTACTCCAGATAGTAAAACTGACTACATACAAGTAAAGTTTACAACAAAGATTAGAGGGGAAAAAGTAGGTTCAAGTTTTCAAGTTAATGGTAGTTCAATGTTAAGGGTCATATTCTGAAATCTGTAAGTAGTTCATTCAGTATTATTCAGTCCTTGCCTTCCTGCAAAGACTGCTGCTAATGTAGCTGACTTTTTGCACGTGTTATATTGACTCGCAGTTCTTGGGTAGTAAAAACTATAGATGGTTGTAACTCAAGTTTTATTACAACCCATGTTTTCACTTTGTACTTGGGTTCTCTTTTTCAGGTGAAATGCCCTGCTTGGGTTCATCCCAAAGGTGAATTGTTAAACTTAAGCAAAATCCATTCAGCTGTTCTTGGGTTAGGGTAGTGGAGATTAATATGTAAAGAGCGGGCTTATTTTGAAGATACAAAATTAATGTCTCAATTTAATTTTAGCATTTAACTAATGTCTAGTTTTTGCTAAAATAGGCCCTTGATAAATCTGAAAAAAGTTAGATAACTACATAAGTACTTACAAGATTGATAACCTTTTCTAATTCGACCTTCAATTATTAAAATTAAGGCACAAAACAAGATTAAACTAGTTAGGGACGTCAAGAGTAACAAAAACATTTTACACATACATTAGAAGCAAGAGGAAGACCGAGGACAAGGTAGGCCCATTAATCAAATGAGGAGGGATAGCCAATATTGGAAGATACAGCAATGGCCAAAGTGTTGAATGGTTGGGGATGTTTTGGTTTTCATTGAAAAGGTTAGGAGTGATCAGATGACTAACACAGTGAAAAACAGCATAAATAGGGTAGGCTCTGAGACTGAAATAGTGAAGGAACAAGCTAAGAATTACATAGGGCTTGTCTACACTTGAAATGCTCCAACGGTGCTGCTGTTGCACTTCAGTGTGGACACTAACTACACCAACGGGAGAGGCTTTCTCATTGGTGTAGCTAACCCACTTCCCAAAGAGGTGGAAGCTAGGTCAGTAGAAGAATTTTTCCATTGACCTAGCACTGTCTACATGGGGACTTCGGGCAGCTTATCTGTATCACTCAAGAGGTTTGGATTTTTCACACTAGAGACGTAGCTGGGTTGATCTAACTTTCTAGAGTAGACCAGCCCTTAGTAGACCCCATCCAGTCAGCAGGGCCTGACTACATACATACTAGAATACTTAAGCAACTGGCTGAGAAGATCTGAGCCATTAGCAATTATCTTTGAGAACTTGAGGTTGGGAGAGATTCCAGAGGACTTGCAAAGGGCAATACAGTAGCCATTTACTAAAAGGGGCATAAGCTCAACCCAGGGACTTGCAGACCAGTCAACTTAACTTGAGTACCTGGAAAGATAATGGAGCAAATCAAGCAACCAGTTTATAACCACCTAGAGGATAGTAATGTGATATGTGACAGTCAGCATGGATTTGTCAAGCACAAATCATATCAAACCAACCTAAAATCGTTCTTTGATAGGGTAACAAGCCTTGTGGATGGGGGGAAGCAGTAGATGTGATATATCTTGACTTCAGTAAAGCTTTTGGTACTGTCTCCTATGACCTTCTCAAACAAACTAGGGAAATATAGCTGAGATGTACCCACCGTAAGGTGGGTGCACATCTTATCAATGGTTCACAGTCAAAGTGGAAGGGCATATCAAGTCGGGTCCCACAGGTATTGGTCCTGTGTCCATTTCTGTTCAGTATCGTCTTAAATGATTTGGATAATAACATAGAGAATACACTTACAAAGTTTTGAACACCACCAAGCTGGGAGACGTTGCAAGCGCTTTGGAGGACAGGATTAGAATTCGAAATGGCCTGAGATAAATAGGATGAATTTTAGTAAGGACAAATGCAAAGTACTGCACTTAAGAAGGAATAATCAATTGCACAAAAACAAAATGAGAAATTACTGTCTAGGGAGGAGTACTGCAGAAAAGGATTTGGGCATTATAGTGGACCACAAACCCAATAAGAGTCAGCAATGTAATACTGTTGCAAAAAAGGTGAACAACACTTGGGGATGCTTTAGCAGGAGTGTTGTAAGTAAGACGTGAGAGGTAATTCTTCTACTCTACTCCAGTACTGATAAGGCCTCAACTGAAGTACAGTGCTGTGTCCAGTTCTAGGCAACACACTTCAGGAAAGATGTGGACAAATTGTAGGAAGTCCACAGGAGAGCAACAAAAGTTATTTAAAGGTCTAAAAAACATGACTTGCAAGGGAAGATTGAAAATAATTGGGTTTGTTTAGTCTGGAGAAGGGAAGACTGAGGGGGGTACGTAAATGGTTAAGAAGAGGTAGGTGATAAATTGTTCTCCCTAACCACTGAGGACAGGACAAGAAGTAATGGGCTTAAATTGCAGCAAGGGAGATTTAGGTTTGACATGAGGAAAAACTTCCTAACTGTAAGGGTAGTTACGCACTCAGTATAACTAAGTTGCTCAGGGGTGTGAAAAATCCACACCGCGGAGCGACACAGGTATACTGACCTAACCCCCATTGTAAACAGTGCTATTTTGACGGAAGGGCTGCCCTCTCAATACAGTTACTGCTTCTCAAGGAGATGAAGTGCCTATGCCAACCGGAGAAGCTTTCCTGGCAACATAGCATCTTTGCTAAGCACTACAGAGGCACCGCACCTCCAGTGCAGCTGTGCTGTTGCAGTATTGTAAGTGTGGACAAGCCCTGGTCAGAGATGATCTAGATAATACTTAGTCCTGCCTGAGTGCAGGGGACTGGACTAGATGACCTATCAAGGTCCCTTACAGGTCTACAGTTCTGTGATTCTATTGTCTTGTAGTACTAGAGTGCAAAACTGCACAATGCATTAGCTAAGTGTTTGCTACTGAGTAGGATGTCTGTGGAGTTGTGGAAAAATCATTCAGCTTTAAAGTTTGTGATTAGGGCATGTTTTTTTTATATCTTATTCCTGCAGTCTATGGAATTGAATTCTGTGACACCCTTGTGCTATGGCTGGCTATCTCTGTTTTAAATGCAAAAAATTACATTACAATATTAACCTGTAAATTTAAAGAGCAATGGTCCAAATGCTGATGTGCCTTCAGGGCTTCTATTGACTTGAGTAGAGCCCATAGGGACACTTGTATGTAGGAATAACTTGGCCACACTGTATTTATGCGATTTGTTATGATCACTGGTCAGTTTGTTTTTAAGATGCACAATTAACAATGGATATTCCAACATTGCTATGAGAATCTTAGATATTTAATTAAAATGTGTTAATGCTACATGAACATAGAAATTTATACATTTACTATATTGAGCATTAACTATTTTACCGGTTAAATTGATACTATAAGGCAGGGGTCGGCAACCTTTGAGAAGTGGCGTGCCAAGTCTTCAGTAATTTAAGGTTTCGTGTACCAGTAATAAATTTTACATTTACAGGGGCCCCTGACAGAACCCCAGACTGGCAGTGGGCTGAGTGGGGCTGGTGGCTGGGACCCCGGCTGGCAGGGGCCAGCGGATGGAACCCCAGACTTGCAGAGGGCTGAGCGGCTCATCCCGCTGCCGGTCTGGATTCTGCCTGCCACCCGTGCTGCCAGCTGGGGTCCTGGCGGTTGGCTTCGCTCGGTCCGCTGCCGGCCTAGGATTCCGTTCACCCAGGCCGGCAGCAGGCTGAGCGGAGCCGGCGGCCGGGATCCCAGGCCAGCAGGGCAGAGAGCAGACAGAACCCCAGACCAGTAGCACGCTGAGTCGCTCAGTCTGCTGCTGGTCTGGGGTTCCGTCCGCCGGCCCCTGCTAGCTGGGGTCCCGGCTGCTGGCCCCGCTCAGCCTGCTGCCGCCCGGGGGTTCCGTCCATTCAGGCCGGCAGCGGGCTGAGCAGGGCCGGGACCCTGGCTTGCAAGGGGCCAGCAGCAAGAACCCTACACCGGCAGCTGGCTGAGCGGGGCTGGTGGATGGAACCCCAGACCGGCGGCGGGCTGAGCCAGCTGACGGTCTGGAGTTCCGGTTGCCGGCTCCTGCCAGCCGGGGTCCTGGCCGTTGGCCCCACTCAGCCCGCTGCCGGCCTAGGATTCTGTTCACCCAGGCAGGCAGCAGGCTGAGCGGGGCCGGGACCCCGGCTGGCAGAAGCGTGCCAGTAAAAATCGGCTCGCGTGCCACCTTTGGCACGCGTGCCGTAGGTTGCCGACCCCTGCTATAAGGTGATTAACTTACTTCCAGTAGGTCACATTGAGTGGTCAAATTGTCATCTAGAGTGTTGGGTTGCTACTATGTTGGTCCCGGGATATTAGAGAGTCAGAGTGGGTGAGGTAATATCTTTTATTGGAACAACTTCTGTTGGTGACAGACAAGCTTTGAAGTTTACACAAACTTGAAGAGCTCTGTATAAAGTCGAAACCTTGTTTCTATCACCAACAGAAGTTGGTCCAATAAAAAGATCTCACCCACCTTGTTTATCTACAGTATTGTCATTCTTAGCAAGGTTGTTGATACCAGTACACAGCATAATTAATAAGAAATCTTTAAATCTACAAATGTAGCAAATTTCACTTTATAGTCTTGCACATAAGTACTAAGGGGGCATTTGACACTTAAGCTAAATGAAAATTATAAGTGAGTTGTCTTGAAGTACCTGTGTTGAACTAAGGTGTATCCAAATGCATTATTCTGTGACATGGCTAATATGGAACCCTACCAGAATACGGAGTTGGACTACAAGATACTGGTAAGTGGTGACTTTATTATAATGGTGTGGTTTTGAAAAGTTCATTATAAAGTAAGTAACTTTCCAAAACGGTGCTTTATAATAATAAAGCCACTTGACCCTGTAGGTTAGCTCTGTAGTCAAGTTCAGTAGTATCTGTGATGTCATAACACAATTTGGGATGTTGCAGCAGAGCTCTCAGGAAACATGAAATGACCTTCTAATTTTAAATCCTGTTAAGTGGCTGTGGCATTCAGCACATGCGAATATGGTTTACTTAATTGTAAAATTCTTACCCAAATGAGTGGCCAGTATGAATAACTCGTAGTATGTATTGATGCAACAAATAATGGAAATGGCAAGAATATTTATATGACTGAGTACAGAAGCTTTCCTACCTGTCCTCTGAAACCCTGCAGAAGCTCCCAGACTTACACAAGCGTTTCGTTGCAGAATGCCTGGCGTAAGTCAAATTTTGCGTAAGTCGGGAATGTATCTCTGAGAATTACGCATACAAAAAAAAGCTTATGGAACTTTTTCCGTAAGTCGGATTTATGTAACCCGGGGAGCGTCTGTATTCCAAATGAAATTGTCACAGGTTAGTTCTTGACAAAAGTTTTACGTGAGATCCAACATGACACATCAACTAAGGGCATATTTAAACGACAGCCACTACAGTGGCACAGCTGTGGTGCTACATTTGTGCTGCTGTAGCATCATAGTGTAGATGCTTCCTGCATTGATAAGGGGTTTTTCCTTTGGTGTATTTAATTCATCTTTTTGAGAGGCAGTAGCTAGGTCAACAGAAGAATTTTTCTGGAAACCTAGTTGTGTTTCCCCGAGGGGTGAGGTCCAGCTAACTACGGCACCCAGCACGCAAAATATTTCGCATCTCTGAACGACATAGCTAGGTCGATCTAACATCTATATGTAGACCAGGCTTTATTGTTGGAGGTTGAACACTGATTAGTTATGCTATTTTTAATTGCTTGTATGGCCATTGCATTTCATTATATTGTTCATGACGTTGTTAGCCATCTAAGAAGTTTACTACTAACTTGTCTAATGTCAACCTAGAATAATCAATTAGCTGACTACTGTGTGATTGATAACTGGTAGTCAGGAAGTGCCAAAAGGGAACCTCAGTGCAGTGGAGCTTTACTCATGGTTGTTAAAATCGTGTCATCCTACTTGTTTTTCCTCCACAGGCTTTACATGTATGAAGTACTAGTGCTAACCCTTCATGTTCTAGAAAGAACAAGGTGGGCGAAGGGGGGTAATAGAGAGATTAGAGGGAAGGGTGAAAAAGCTCCAAGGTGGAAGAAAAATAGACAAGAAGATGCATAGGCAGAATGAGGAGGTATTGCATACCTCATGTGCAATACTTTTTTTTAAAAAAGTCTGTTGTGAATGAGCATGTGCCCTCTGCCTCCTTGTGCCCTCATTTGAGTGCTTAAAGGGTAGGGCATCTGCAACTGTCCCCAAGTTCCTTCTAGCTGGAATCTAGCAGGGTGGACCAGCTAGATTTTACCTCAAGCTAAACTTCTCCAAATTCTTCTCGGAATCTTCAGATCAAAGTTACTTTTATTTTGGCATCTTAGTCTGTACTAGTGCTTGTCAGATTGAAAGCTGCTGATCCAGACCCCTTTGTCCTATCCTAGACCACAGGAGACTTAACACATATATGGTGTCTATTTTAGGATGGCAATGCTTGCCTCCATTGCTTCAAGCTCATGACTGGTTCATGGCTCTCAACTTGCATGGTGTCTACAGTACTTCCATGTCACCATCTGCCTGGCCCACAAGAAGTACCTCAGGTTCACAATAGGACCCAACCACTGTCAACGCCGGGTTCTGCCCTTTGCAGTCTGTCACAGTCTCTTCATGAATCTGGCTTTGGAATCTATGGGGGTGGGGGAAGTGCCTGCCTGGCTATAGCAGTGGCACATCTAAGAGGGAATCCACTTCTACCTGTATCTAGATGACTGGCAAATCAGAGGCAGGTACTGGGAGGAGACATACTACCTTAGATTACATCCTTTCTTTGTCTTTCACTGAAGATGCCTGGTGAACTACAAGAAGTCCTCTTTCACACCATCACAGATGTTGTGCTCTAGTTCAGCAAAAGCTTTGTTGCCAGAGGACAGGTTCTGGTCCCTTCAGTCTGTAGTGCACCACCTATGGACAAGACTAGCAACAGTATGTACGTTTCTTGGGCTCTTTGCCATGTGTCTTCATGCATATACATGCTGCTGTTTGCCAGGTGTCACCTGTGGTGTCTGTAATGACCTCTCCTCCTCATCCAAACATCATATTAATAAACAAGTCATGGTCCTGACCAGAATCCTGCAGGAACCTGATTGGTGGCTACACCCACTGGATGTGAGAAAAGAGGTACTGTTTTTGGTCTCTCCCTGACAATGACACAGGTCACAGATGTGTCAGGAACAGTCTGGCGCACTCACCTTAATCACTTTCAGATGGTAGACTCATGGTCTCAAGATGATCTCAAGCTCTACATGTATATCTTGAAATTGAGAGCCACTAGGTTAACTTACATGGCTTTTCCTACCTGCCCTGAGAAACCCTGCAGTGCAGATCCTGACAGATAATGCATTGGCAATGCACAATTTAAAAAAGAAACAATGAGGCGCTTGATCATCTTTTCTTTGTCTGGAAGCAATTGAGTTTTGGGAATGGTGCCATCATCATGGAGTGACACCATGCTGATTCCTGGAAGGTGTAGAGCTAGCAATGGCCTGACAGACTTGGGCCTGGAACAGCTGTGAGTATTCACTACAGAAATCTATCCTAGACCTGATACTCCACCAGTGGGGGACTCCCACCATAGTTCTGTTTGCCATGACAATGCCAAGTGCAAAGACTTCTGCTTCAGTGAATGTGTGAGCACTAACTTTTGTTCAGATGCCTTTGTTTGGTGATCTCAAGGACAGCTACATGCCTTCCCCAGGATAATATCCAAGATCAAAACTGCCTCCGCCAGTATGATGTGCTGTCAGATCGCCGCAGATGTCCAGCCAGCCCGTCTGTACGCCTTTCTATCTGTCTGAAAATGATGTTGCAAAACTAGCATCAAATATTGCCCGTAGACCCACAGTGATTGCACTTGATGGCATGGATGTCAGCTGGATGAGTAGAACTGATGGGGACTGCTGCCAGAGCAGGGGTGGGCAAACTTTGTGGCCCATGGACCACATCTGGGTATGGAAATTGTGTGGCGGGGCCATGAATGCTCACAAACTTGGGATTGGGATGCAGGATGGGGTGAGGGCTCTGGCTGGGGATGCGAGCTCTGTGATGGGGCCAGAAATGAGGCGTTCAGGCTGCAGGAGGGGGCTCCAGGCTGGGGGCAGGGGGGTGAGGGCTCCAGATGGAGGTGAGGGCTCTAGGATGGGGCTGGGGATGAGGGGTTTGGGGTGTAGGAGGTTTACTCCAGGTTGGGACTGAGGGCTTCGGAATGTGGGAGGGAGACTCCGGGCTGGGGCAGGGGGTTGGGGTGCAAGAGGGGAAGCTCCTGGAAGCAGCAGCATATCCCCTCTCCAGCTCCTATGCGGTGGTGTGGCCAGGCGGCTCTGCGCACTGCCCTGTCCACAGGTGCTGCCCTGAAGCTCCCATTGGCCACAGTTCCTGGGCGGCGCTTGGGCCGGGACAGAGCATGGATCCCCCTAGCTGCCCCAACATAGGAGCCGGAGGGGGGTCATGCTGCTGCTTCTGGGAGCCGCAGCATGCGGAACAGCCCCTGACCCTGCTCCCTGGCTGGAGCACAGGAACGGGGCAAGCCCCAGAGTGATAACTGTTGGAAATAGTTGGCTGGCATATTTCTACCTTCAAAGGTCAAGGGACAGAGGCAACCTCTTTGGCCTGCTTCAGGAAACGTGCTGATCTCTGAGATCTGTATGGCAGCCATGGGGAGCAACCCACTGACCTTTTGTTAAGGATTATTCATAAGGCTGCAAGTTTGTCACGGAAGTCACTCCCTGACTTCTGCAATGGCCAGTGCATCTGGCCTGGGGGCTGCCCGTACAGCCCTCGGCTCCTAGGCGGGGGCATGGCCAGGGGGCTCTGTGCGCTGCCTCCACCTACAGGCACCGCCCCCTCAGCTCCCGTTGGCCACACTCATGGCAGAGGCAGCGTGCAGAACTGCCTGGCCATGCATCTGTCTAGGAGCTGGGGGGTAGGGGGATGTCGCCGCTTGCGGGCAGCCCACCGAGGTAAGCGCCACCCAGAGCCCTCACCCCCTCTAGCACCCCAACCCACGGCCCTGAACCTCCTCCCACACCCAAACTTGTGTTGCTGCTGGGAGGGGGCACCATTGCCAAAGACTGTCCCAACTTGCCAGCCCTGCCACCCCCTCACCCCTAGCACCAACGGGGGCCCAGGCTGCGCGCTGCTGCTGGTGCCCACCCCAAACACCGGCAGGGCTTCTGGGCCGCCCCCCAATAGCCATGCACCCCTGTGCCGCTGTTTCTCCCTTGAGCACCCGCAGCACCCCTGGGCTGTGCCCTCTCTTCTCCCCCTGAGATTTAGTCAGGGGAATATAGTAAAAGTCATGGACAGGTCACAGGCCATGCATTTTTGTTTACTTCCCGTGACCTGTCCATGACTTTTACTAAAAATACCTGTGACTAAAACATAGCCTTAATTATTCACTTGGTTATGCCTGGGCAGATGCCAAGTTCAGAAGAATGGTACTCCAACCTGGTTGATATAGCCAACACTCCTCATGCCCACAGTCCAAGGCAGATTCTGCTTTGCAGTCACCTAGAGTGGGATCCACACTGAATTGGAGAGAAGAGTTACTTATCTACATTAACTGTGGGTCCTCAAGATGTTGTAGCCAGTGTGGATCCCATGACCTGCCCTCCATGCCCGCTTTTCGAAGTCCTCGGCTACCCGGGCTTTGAATTGCAAAAGAACTGAGGGACAGTTGTGGCCTTCCAGTCCTTACTACCCTTGTACAGGATTACAAGGAACCACAAGATGCATGTGTGGCCCCAGTGGACTCTGCTAATCAAACAAACAAACAAAAAGCACTGTGCCTGAGGCATATGCACATTTAGTGAGATCTACCCTGACTACAGCATCTCAAAGAACCCCATTAACTATAGCATAAGTAACCATTCATTGTTAGTTTCCTGTCATGTTCTGTGAGAAATCAAAATATATATTATCTGAATGTACTTTAGTAGCCTACATGCTACCTTATTTTTTTATAAAAATCTTCACTGTTAATAATTAGTGTGGGTGGGTGTTTTTTAAAGAATACTTTCAGGAATATTTCCCAGGTACCTAGATACCTTTGCTCTGTTAGGGTATGTCTACACTACGAGAGTAGTTCGATTTTAGTTAAATCGAATATGTGCAATCGATATTAGAAAGTCGAACGTGTGTGTCTACACTAAGGACAGTAATTCGACTTTGTCAGTCCACACTACCAGGGAAAGCGTCGACATTGGAAGCAGTGCACTGTGGGCAGCTATCCCACAGTTCCCGCAGTCCCCGCTGCCCATTGGAATTCTGGGTCGAGCCCCCAATGCCTTCTGGGTAAAAAAATGTGGCGAGGGTGCTTTTGGGTAACTGTCGTCATCCGTCAGTCACTACCGCCCTGCCTCCCTCCCTGAAAGCGCCGGCGGGAAATCAGTTCGCGCACTTTTTGATCAGTGACAGCGCGGACGCCACAGCACTGCGATCATGGATCCCGCTGCGACCATCGCTGCAGTTGTGGCCGTTCTCAACACCTCGCACCTTATCATACACCTTTCCCTGAGGCAGATGCAGAGAAATCAGGCGAGGAGGCTACGGCACCGCCGTGAGGGCCTGAAGTCGGAGAGTAGCACAGAGCTGTCAGAAACCACGAGCCCCAGCGCCCAGGACATCACGGTGGCAATGGGGCATGTGGATTTTGTTGAACGGCGATTCTGGGCCCGGGAAACAAGCACGGACTGGTGGGACCGCATAGTGCTTCAGGTCTGGGATGAATCCCAGTGGCTGCGAAACTTTCGCATGCGGAAGGGGACTTTCCTGGAACTTTGTGACTTGCTGTCCCCTGCCCTGAAGCGCAAGGACACCCGCATGCGAGCAGCCCTGACTGTCCAGAAGCGAGTGGCCATAGCCCTCTGGAAGCTTGCAACGCCGGACAGCTACCGGTCAGTCGCGAACCACTTTGGCGTGGGCAAATCTACCGTGGGGGTTGTTGTCATGCAAGTAGCCAAGGCAATCGTCAAGGTACTGCTGTCAAAGGTAGTGACCCTGGGAAACGCGCAGGCCATCATAGATGGCTTCGCTGCGATGGGATTCCCAAACTGCGGTGGGGCTATAGATGGGACTCACATCCCTATCCTGGGACCGGGCCACCAGGCCAGCCAGTACATCAATAGAAAGGGCTACTTTTCAATAGTGCTGCAAGCACTGGTGGACCATCGGGGACAGTTTACAAACATCTACGTCGGATGGCCGGGCAAGGTTCATGACGCTCGCGTGTTCAGGAACTCTGGTCTGTTTAGACGGCTGCAGGAAGGTATTTACTTCCTGGACCACAAGATAACTGTTGGGGATGTGGAGATGCCTACAGTGATCCTCGGGGACCCAGCCTACCCGCTAATGCCCTGGCTCATGAAGCCCTATACTGGCGCCCTGGACACAGAAAAAGAACTGTTCAACTACCGGCTGAGCAAGTGCAGAATGGTCATGGAGTGTGCTTTTGGCCGTCTCAAGGGGAGATGGAGAAGCTTACTCACTCGCTGTGATCTCAGCGAAACCAATATCCCCATCGTTATTGCAGCTTGCTGTGTGCTCCACAATCTGTGTGAGAGCAAGGGGGAGACCTTTATGGCAGGGTGGGAGGTTGAGGCAAATAGCCTGGCTGCTGATTACGCCCAGCCAGACAGCCAGGCGATTAGAAGAGCCCAGCGGGACGCGCTGTGCATCCGGGAGGCTTTGAAAGCCAGTTTCAAGGCTGAGCAGGGTACCCAGTGACTTTTAAGTTTGTGGACACAGAAGCAGAACTTGCCCCCGTTTCTTTACCCAGTTGCCGTCGACTATCCTCTCCAATTACATACCCCCTTCACCCCCTTCCCAAAAAATAAAATCTGTTCTGTTTTGTTAATGGACACCGTTGTCTTTATTACTGTTTTCGCGGGAATGTTTTAAACCTGGGACGCAGACTGTGGCGGGGGGCGGGTTTAGGGTTGTGATGCAAATGATGCTTCTAAACTCCAGGAATGACAGGCTCCGCGGTGGTGGACTGGTTGTTTCAACGGAGCCTGCCAGCCCTCCTGGCCGGGACTGCGTGTATGTGTCAGCTATGTGACTGTCTTGCAGGGGGAGGAGGGTTACAGATCCCCTGCTGCGCGGCTCTGTGATGCAGGGTAAGGACCGCTGCATAAGATCTGTAACTGCCCTCCCCCGCCACCAAGTCACAGAGCAACACCACCCCCCCCACCACACAAAACATGAAAACCACCTCCCAGACTGACCAGGATAACTAGTCACTGCACTGTATATGTGCCCTGCTGCTGCACCTGCCCCCTGCTAAAGGTGACTGTCCTGTCCAATGACCAAGCCCCTTCCCCCCCCTTCAGACAGACTCCCCTCCAAAAGAAGAGGATGGAAACAGAAATGAACAGAAACGTATTCTTTATTAACAACCGCACATGGAACGGGGGGGTGAAACTTGGACGGGGTCTTGTGTGAGGCGGGTAGGAAAGGACTTTTCAAATTTTGGGGAATGAGAGCCTTCTAGTGGTAGAGCAGTCCGCAGGGGTGGAGTGAAATTTTTCACGGCCCCTTCCACCCCTCCGTGTTTGGACTTTGGGTGAGGGGGGTATGGGACTTGGTGGCGGGGCAGGGCAGTTATAGAGAGACTGCAGCGGGGCTCTCTCCTCCTGCCTCCGGTCCTGCAGAACATCCACAAGGCGGCGGAGCGTGTCCGTTTGCTCCCTCATTAGTCCAAGCAGCGTTTGAGTAGCCTGCCTGTCCTCCTGTCGCCACCTCTCCTCCCGTTCAATGTTTGCCCGGTGCATTTGGGACAAGTTCTCCCTCCACTGTGTCTGCTGGGCTGCCTGTGCTCGGGAGCATGCCATTAGTTCAGCAAACATGTCTTCCCGTGTCCTCTTCTTCCTCCTCCTAATGTGCGCTAGCCTCTGGGCAGATGTGGCTGTGGGAATTGGAAAAAGGGAGTGAATTCCTGAGACAGAACAATGTATCTGTGAACAGAGAACATAGTCTTTCTCTGTGAACAAGACCATGCAGAGCACCTATCACACACGCACTGAGGACAAGGTCGAATTTTCGGCCCTCGCCTACCGTGCCTGCGGTCTTGCTGTGGCGAGCTGAGGAGCAGGGCTGGACACCGGACTTTGTCTAGCTGGCAAACATGGTAAGCCGTAGACTTGTGGCCGCTTAAAACTTTAAGAGTGGCACCGGCCTCCTTTCACATAGAAAGCAATGCGAGTCTCTGCTGGCAGCAATCCTGCAAGAATGAACTCTGGCCCTGTCCCACCCCCTCGCGGCTGTAAACCGCGTGGCTGTAAACCGGCGGTTGCAGTTCTGTAAAGGGACGGGCAAGCAGTCCCAATACTAACTTTCACCCTCCTGAAGGTCTCGGAGAGCCAGAAGGAGAAGATGCTCCGGGACAGCCTGCAGAAACCGGGGCCATTTGCTGCAATGCTCTGCAAGGCCATGATCCCGGAGTACCTGCTGGCGTTGTGGCAGGGAAACGTGTCCTACCACGGGGGGCCTAATAAGCTCTCCCTGCCCAGGAACCTGCTGATGAGGCTGGAAAAACACCTGCAGGAGGCGTATGAGGAGTTCTCCCCGGAGGATCTCGCCTCTATCCCCGGTTACATTGACCAGTTCTTGGCTTAGGTGCCCTTGGAGGGACAAATGACTGCAGGGTTTTGGGCACTATAATCATGAAGCGGACATTGTGAAATTTTTTGAAAATGGTTCGGACTACATATTGAGGCGCCCAAAGACAGACTAATCATGATACACTTTGCACAGATTCCCCTTTTGTTTGACTTTCCTGTTTACATGTTTTAAAGCACTTTAGCTACTGTTAATATTTTAAATATGCCAGTTATGTTGTAAATAAATGTTTAGATATTTAAAACACTTACTGCTTGATCCTTCCCCTGAATCTGTCTGGGGTAACGGCGGGGGATGGTTGGTAGGGGATCTCTGTCAGGGTGATGAAGAGCTCCTGGCTGTCGGGGAAATCAGCGGTGCCAGCGCTGTCGACTGCCTCGTCCTCCTCATCTCCTTCTTCATCTTCTCCGTCCGCTAACATGTTGGAGGAACCGGCCACGGACAATATCCCATCCTCAGAGTCCACGGTCAGGGGTGGGGTAGTGGTGGCGGCCGCACCTAGGATGGAATGCAGTGCCTCGTAGAAACGGGATGTGTGGGGCTGGGATCCAGAGCGTCCGTTTGCCTCTTTGGTCTTCTGGTAGCCTTGTCTCAGCTCCTTGATTTTCACGTGGCACTGCGTTGCATCCCGGCTGTATCCTCTCTCTGCCATGGCTTTAGAGATCTTCTCATAGGTCTTTGCATTCCGTCTTTTGGAGCGCAGCTCGGAAAGCACGGACTCATCTCCCCACACAGCGATGAGATCCAAGACTTCCCGATCCGTCCATGCTGGGGCCCTCTTTCTATTGGATTGCACGGCAATCTCTGCTGGAGAGCTCTGCATCGTTGCCACTGCTGCCACTGCTGCTGAGCTCGCCACGGTGTCCAAACAGAAACTGCGCTTCAAACTGCCCAGACAGGAAAAGGAATTCAAATTTTCCTGGGGTGTGGCTGGTCAGAGCATCCGAGCTCGGACTGCTGTCCAGAGCGTCAACAGAGTGGTGCACTGTGGGATAGCTCCCGGAGCTATTAGCGTCGATTTCCATCCACACCTAGCCTAATTCGATATGGCCATTTCGAATTTAGCGCTACTCCTCTCGTTGGGGAGGATTACAGAAATCGATTTAAAGAGAGCTCTATGTCGAACTAAATGGCTTCCTGGTGTGGACGGGTGCAGGGTTAATTCGATATAACGGCGCTAAATTCGACATAAAAGCCTAGTGTAGACCAGGCCTTAGTGTTTCGACAAATTCTTCCCACCCTTGAATTCTGGGGGATAAATGTAGAGAGAGAGCAGTTAGAAATACCTAATGTTCTCAAACAGTTTCATTTTGAAGTAACTGGTGGTGAAACTGTTTAATTAGACTTCATAAAATCTTAATATACAAATAACAATGTTTTCTGACACCTCATGTGCCAACACTTTATTTGGCTCTTATGGTTCCTAAGTCCTTGACCACCACAATTTATTTTCTCTACCCTTCTGCTTCCTCGTATTTTTTTTTTTTTAAAGGCGCTACTTGTCAAGAACTGGATGGGTAGAAGCAGTACGCTGGTTTTCCAAAAGAATGTGCCCAAAATATTTTTCATGCTGTCTGGTCAAACCACCACTTTTGCATACTTTAGTATGATATAATAAACCAGGGTTCTTTTAAACTAAATGCTTAGTCTTGATGGGGACTTAAATTTTGGTTCCTTGAACAATGCCAGTAAAATGACAGATCTGTTGAATGAGCTAATGAGTCAGATAATTGAACCTAGATCTTGTAATTTTGAGTTCTTTAGTTACTTGTAGATTTGAAAGGATTTAGTCTTTTTTGTTGGTAAACATCAATTTCACCATATGCACACAAACTGATGAAGAAAAATTTCCATTGATAAAAATGTACGTGTAGGTGAAGTAAGAAAAATGCTGCTTGAGAACTTAGAGAATGTAAGGATATTTACTTTGTATATTTTGATATGTGATGTTGACAACTTGTGTTTTAATGAGCAATAGAGTGTCCTGTGGCACCTTTAAGACTAACAGATGTATTGGAGCATAAGCTTTCGTGGGACAATGCTTTAATTTTATGAATCTCAATGTTTATCATTGTCTGATCCCCATAAATGTGCAAAATTGTGAATGTAAATAGATGATAAATTAGAGAAAAGCTTTAAAAATAAACATTGATATTTATTGAAATTATTTTTAAAAAATTATTCTCCCTAGCCTATTTACTTGGATCTGCCATAGCTATATACGAATATCTGGGATATTTTACATGTAGAACACCTCACATTGTGGGCTCCAAAATTTACTTTTTGTATTTGCAATACATTACTCTAGTAATGTTTTAAAGTTTCACTTTCAGTTCTAACTGTAGTTTCTCTAGCTACTGGCAAAACCTCTTGATTGAATTCTTGAGTACTTGTGTGGTCCCTTTATGCTGAGTAAAAGGGCTAAAGTGTCATAAATGTGTCCTAAAAACCCCAGTCCCACCTGGGGGAAAAACTTCCCCACAGCAGGTACTGAGGTAATGGCAGTAAGGGTGCCTCATTGGACCCCCTTGCCAAGCCCTAGTTCAGTGGTGCATGTGCCTGGACAGGTCTGCAATGCTGTGGGGATTCCAGGCAGTCCTGGGACACGGCTGTAACTTACAAAGGCCACAGGGGCTCTGAGTTAGGCTGTCCACTGCTCCATCCTCCAGAGCAGCCTAGGGTTTGGAGAGTGCAAAGATGACTTAATGCTACTCTAGTACAGACCCCGATCTCTTCATTTCCCTGGGATGCGTGTCTGTGCTTCCTCTTACAGGCACAACACTACATCTCACCCCTTGGATTTAGGGCTAAATCTGACATGTTCAAGGTGATATCTCCCACATATTGCACAATTTGTGTGCGTGTGTGGTACTCTAGGGCTAACAATGGGATTAAAAAAAAATAATAATTAAAAAACCTTCATTTGTACTCAAGGACTTTAAGGCCAGAAGGCACCATCATGATCATCTAGACCTGTCCTGCACATTGCAGGCCATAGAACCTTACCCACCCACTCCTGTAGTAGACCCATAACCTCTGGCTGAGTTTCTGAAGTCCTCAAATCATGATTTAAATACTCCAAGTTACAGAAAATCCACCATTTACACTACTTTTAAACCTGCAAGTGACCTGTACCCAATGCTGTGAAAGAGAGGCGAAAACCCCCAGTCTGTGCCAGTCTGACCTGGGGGGAAATTCCTTCCCAACTCCAAATACGGCAGTCAGTTAGACCCTGAGCACGTGCACAAGACCCATCAGCCAGACACATGGGAAAGAATTCTCTGTAGTATCTGGGAGCCCTCCCCATCTAGTGTCCTATCTCTGGCCATTGAGAATATTTGCTACTAGCAGTCGCAGATCGGCTACATACCATTGTAGGCAGTCTCATCATCCCATTCCATCCATAAATTTACCAAGCTCTGGCTTGAAGCCAATTAGGTTTTTTACCCCCACTGATCCCCTTGGAAGGCTGGTCCAGAGCTTCACTCCTCTGATGGTTAGAAACCTTTGTCTAATTTCAAGCCTAAACTTGTTGATGGCCATTTTATGTCCATTTGTTCTTGTGCCAACATTGGTGCTTCACTTAAATAACTCCTCTCCCTCCCTGGTATTTATCTCTTCGGTCTATTTATAGAGAGCAATCGTATCTCCCCTCAGCCTTCTTGGTTAGGCTAAACTAGCCAAGCTCTTTGAGCCTCCTCTCCAGGAGGTAAGTTTTCCATTTCTCTGAACATCCTAGGTAGCCCTTCTCTGCACTTGTTCCAGTTTGAATTCATCTTTCTTACACATGGGAGACCAGAATTGTACACAGTATTCCAGATGAGGTTCTGCCCCTCCACCCAAAAAACTCTCATTTACATTCCAGTCCTTTTTTTAAAAAATGTGATGTATACAATGACTTTATCTTTTTTTATGAAACACCAACTGTTTACTAAGAGGTAGTTTAATAGCTGTAAAATTTGAAGCCATCCATGTCCTGCAGATTTTCACCCCCATCCGCTTTCTGCCCATCTGGTTGGATAAAGTAACCTTCAAGCATGATCAAATAGAGTGACTTAATAAGCCCTGCTAACGTAGAAAAGCAATTGTGATGTGACATCTTTTAAAAATTGTTAAGATGAAATGTTAGAACACTTGGGAGCCTGAAAATCCATTTGTACTGAAACTTGGAATCTTTAATCAAATGGGGGAATAATTAGCTGCAGTGGTGGCAAAAAGAGGTGCTGCATTGTTGGAAACCAACCTGAACGTGTCTCAAGGTGGATCAATGTAAATTGTGCTTATATCTGTTTTCCACTGGAAAACCTACAGTAGAAACAGTTGTAGCTGTTCCTTTTGCCATTGTTCTACAAAACAAAATTGCTTATGAATTCTTGAACTATTTTAAGTCACTTTTATAACACATGTATCTTTTTGTTTGCAGCTTACCAAGGTGGCCAGTAAAGTTCTCTCTGAGGAGCCAAAAAGCAGACAGCTCATGACTTCTGATCAGGACACTAAAGTTGTGGCTGAACCGCAGGTGCAGCAAGTACAAGAAGTTAAAGACAGTTCTCATCTAGTAAGTATTATAGTAAAAAAACCCAAACATTTCACTTAGTTACCTCAAACTATCTAATGTAGTCTTTGTTTTGTATATTAAACAAATACGCACTTTTGTTTGGTAGTCTTTAATACAAATTGTATCCCAGAACACTCTCTAATACAAGATATGGGCAGTACATGGCACCACCACCAAAACTCCTGAGAAATAGCTGGCTAGGTGGCTGCATTTCCACAACTCCTGGAAATTCACCTTCATAGTACAAAGATATTTCTCGGTCTTGAAGTAGTATGTGCCTTTAGTTAACATGTTATGCACTTACTAGTATGCTAAAGCCAATTGGAGAGGTGTTTAATTTTATTTGTTTATATTAAAAAAAAAAAAAGCTACTAACCCTCAAGTTAGTCAATAGAGAGTGCTAGAACCTACACATGAGGAGAGATTTTACGGGAATAAATCTTGGCATGGATATCTTTAGATTAAAAGTGTTGATAACTTGTGTAAAATGGGAATTTGCATCCCATGTAATGAATTTTGCATAGTCAAAACACTCTGGCAGACGGCACAAAATACATGTTGCTGTGCAGGATCTAATAAATTGCATTATGGGGTTCTTGTGGCTTTTGGCAAAATGCATGGTAAATGCAACTTGTGTACAGACTTAGTGATAGTAGCAAATGTTCCAAATAACTTACACATTTGGGTTTGAATTTTTTTATTAACAAATGGAAAATTTAACTTCTTGCATAAACGGTACTTAAATGATTTGAGACTAAAATGTAATAATGCTTTAAGGAAAATATTGCCTTTGGGACTGGGTGGGGGGTGAGTGGGGTAGGATGGGGGAGGGGGAGCTGCACTTGGGGCAGGAGCAGGGAGCCATCAATACCTCTCTCGACTGAGCTGTCCCAGAGTGCTCCTCCAGGCTCCAGCAGCAGCTGCTCTTCCCCCTCCCCTTCTGTATAACAAACAGATCACTAGGCCACTTTAAACTAGTGTACTCTGCTTTTCTCACTTCCACTAATTAAACACATGTATTCTCCAGGTTGTCCTAAAACATGGGCATAAGTGGAGGTTGGGGACCTTGTTTTTTTGTTTTGTTTTGTTTTTGTTTTTAGTTGAGTGACTTCCCTGCCTCAATTCGGTTCTGCCTCAAACTCAAATATGGATGTTTCTCTTCTCTTTAAAATCAGACAGGAATATGTTGAGCCAAATTCAGAGTGGCATTATTTCAGATGTGCAGAGTTTTTGTTCCATGCTAAAGTTCTCTCTCTTCAGAATATCTGACTCTAGGGAACAGTCAAAATACCAGTAATTTTCAGTGCTACATCTGGACCTAATAGGTATATCAGTTGTTCTAAAGAAAAGGGTGTCAGCTTATTTGCATTAGTTTCCCACTCACAGAGAAGCCACTCACTATGCTTTTTGTCTAATGCTAGTTCTTCTAAAATAAGTAAAATGTCCTTAATTAAAACGCGTAATGCTAGATGCAGATTTAGAGCCAAATCTCAAATGTCTGCTCTTCCATATCTGTTTTAGAAATGGGATTAACCATCTTCAGTAACTTTAGAGAAAACCGATTTCATCTAATGTCTAAACTCTCTAGTAAAGGAGCCACTGAAGGCAGACAGTTAACATGAGTTTGGAAGACTTGAAATGTTATCCATAGCATTAGACCTGAAGGATAAGCATGGTCTCTAGTTTTCAGCTTTTCTCCCTATAAAGTGTCATTATTTTTCAAGCTTTTCATGAACTATACCAGTATCATGGTTCTTAGGATACTGCTCGTGTAGAGCACCTGTCAGTGACTTAGTATATTGACCTATGCTTCTGAAGGGGTTTCTTTAAAAGCCATATGTTCCCTCTCATACAAAATGTCTGAATATTTTATTAGTAATTATTTGATGTTCCTGTACAAAATCTGGGAATGTGGCTGTAGATTCATGAGCAAAACTTGTCTCTTCAGTAGAATTCAAGAAACATACAAAGAAATAGGTTATCTAATTTTTAATCTAATTCCAGCTGAGGCCCTGGCTAAAACATGATTAACAAGAAAGCACTGTTTTTCCCAATATATTTGAATTACCTTTTTAAAGGTTATAAGGCTATATTTCTGTAAACTGGTGCAGAAATGTGCAGATTACTTCTCTGGACCTCTGTGCACTGGGGGTATTCAGCAAAACGTGTTACTGCTTGTGGAGGCCCTACCAGAAACCCTGAGAGCACAAGAGCCCTTCTGCCAGGAGCGTATTGGAATGCGTTGAATCGTATTCCCTAGCCATCCTGGCAGTGCACCTCGAATGAAGGTTAGGCTGTCTGCTTTCTGCCAGTTCAGCCACCCCTTCACAGAATGTCTGTTGCCGAGGTTTCTGGAATAGATATAGACCTCGGCAAATGTAACTCCTTAGGTATTAGTCTGGAGCCTTGAATGAACCCACAGAAGTGTGGGTTTTGGGGGGGGGGGGGTTGTTTTTTTAATTTTTGTAAAGGATTAATCTTTCTCAATAAAATGTGTCAGTCTTCCTCTGCGAACATAGTAAGATCAAAACTTACAACACACATTTAGCCATTCCATAGTTTGAGCAGCTAGTGGTCCGCCTAGTAGTAAGCAAATTAAGACTAATTTTTTTTGTTAGGACCCCTTTGCCCCTACTGCCTCCACGTCCCTACCTAAAAATCTGGCTGTGTAGACAATGGCTAAGGGTATGTCTACATGAATGGTTTAATGCAACTTTTTAGCTGCACTTTTGGTAACTCACAGTATGCAAGTGCCACCAATAATATGCACCCAATATGCTTGTTCTGTTTTCAATTTCAACATGGTGTGAACACACATTGGTAGTTTGCTGCAAACTGATGGAGTATCATTCTCAAGGGGATGTGGGGGGTGGAACATCCCGTGGTCCTTTGCTGTGTGGCTGAGCAGTGTATATTATGGGATAGTTTTCACTGTGAATTGTGGGATGCGAAGTGGAAGTTAGAGGATTCAGATTTTTAAAACCCCATGTTCTTGGTGTTTCATGTCGTGCTTCCTTTTTGGATGAGCTTTTTTGCCGTTTTGCTTTCTGCTAGCATAGACCCAGAAATGCACTATGCTGCTGTGGTGGCAAGTGAGAGTATGCAGAGGCTGACTGGGCTGTATTACAGTGCACAGAGCCACACATTCGGCTTTGGACTTCATGCACCTTACCACCAAGCAGAAGGAAGGAACATGTTAACTGAGTAGTTGCAGGAAGGTAACTGAGTGCATTTGGCTGTTTTGAAAGGCAGATCGTGCTGCTTATGGAATCATTTGGATGCAGCAGAAAGAGTCAATTATTATAGTTGTCTTCTGCATGATATTTGTGAGACCAAGGGGGGTAAGCCTTATCAATGGGTGGAACTGAGGTGCAGAGACTTGCTTAGCAGTTCGAGCAGCCAGCAAGGCATCCTGTAGAGAATATTAACACAAAGGAGAATACTTTTAGGGATGCCTGTTGCTCATATTTTGAATCTCCTGGTTGAATGTGTGTCTGTGTATCCCACTGCTAATCCATGGGGGGCAAACTGGGATAGGTTTTGAGCAGTGCAGTTTAAGGCTGGTGGAGGTTGGATATTGCCTATACACTTCTGTAAAACTTTGAGTTATTTTAGCTTTATTTAAAGAATTTTGTGTTACATTAGTGATGAGTGAGAATGGACCAAAATGGATCTTAAACAATTTTTATTATGAAACAGTAACAAAGCCAAAAACTTTAAATAATAATAAATACCTTTTTTATTTGAAAATACATTTTCCAAAACACTGTTTTATTTAAAGGTTTGCTTTTTGTTGGTCAATGTGAACCAAACTAAAAGTGCAACAGTGTAAACAGAGCAAATATAACAAGTTTGCAGGGGGAAGGAGCTTAGTTAGTGTGCATAGGTCTTGCCTCTTGTACTCAGTTGTTCTGGTGCCAGGGCTCCAGAGTTCTGGACTTCTGGAGCCGGTGTTCCTGGTGGGCAGATGTTGGACCTGAGAGGGAAGTGGCCTCTCCAAGTACTACATGGATATGGCATGGAGGAATTGCTGCTGGTGCCAGTAGCCAGTATTGCGGCCTAGCAGGAGCATGTTTTGTAGGAGAGCATTCTGTCTCAGGACTGTGTTCGTGCATTGCCTCTCTGTATTTCTGTCTTTTTCAGTGCTCTTCTTAGCCACTGTGATGCTTTCCTTGATCATTGCCACAATCTCCTGGGAGAGCTGGCTTTCTTCCTCTGAGTCCTCATGTACAGCCTCCACCTATCAGCCAGTGTGGTCTTCGTTTGGGACTCTGCCATGAGTTCGCCAAACATTTTGTCCCGAATCTTCCTTTTTTGCTCCTTTTGGGTTGGCCAGCCCCTCAACAGTAGCTAGAGGCCCTGTTCTTGATGGTCTGGCTGTTGCAGGTGCTGTGGTTGTGGGAGTATTGGAAGTGGGGAGGGGACATCTAGTCACTTATTGTTCATATTTCAGACTGGCCATGGTAGCATTTTCATTTATTATGCGTATGTGACTTTACCTCCTTAAGATACTTGCCGTCTTGGGGAACCTCGGAGATGGTAAGTGGCCTGCGTGTGAGGAGGTGCTGCGTGCACTAGGATTTCTGTATGCTATATGTTGGCTGCTGTGCTTTTAGTAGGTTGGTGGAGTGGGTTGGGTTGAGTTGGAATTCTGTTCCCATTTTGGTTTTGCAGTTTTGTTTTAAGCCCTCTGGTGTTGGAGGGATTGGGGATGCATTAGAGGCCGAGCAGAGAGTAATCCCCTGTGGATCCCCATTAGGCTGTCCTCACTCTCAGTGATGTTGCACTGAGGCAGGTGACTAGGAAGCAGAGAAGAGTATTACTTAAAGGAAAGGCCAGACCAGCGGGAGATTCTGTGAAGTTATTCACCAGAGTGGGTCACTTCAGAAGTACTGCAGGAGAGGAAAAGGCTTGAGAGCTATACTGGGAGGGGAGGGGAGAATGGGTTTGCTATACTGGGGACAGATGGGCATGCAGCTATTCCCTACAGTGTGCAAACTAAAATCGAATAATTCCTCAGTCTTAAATTCTGTGTTATCTCCCTTGCAAACATGGAGCGGGTGCAGATAGGGTCCTGCTGTGATTGTCAGTGGACTGTGTATGTTACAGGACATTGAAACCTCATTAGGGAACAGTACTGTTTGTACCTTTTTCTGGGCATGCAATGTCCATTTATTCCTTATGTAAACTCTGAACAATAACCAAATTTATTTTCCTGTAACCACGGTCTCAAAAAATAGTTGCATTTTGCAATAAATTGTTCTCATTGATCAAATGTGCTCTGGGGGTGGGGTAGAGGCTGTGGCTGCACCATGCAGCCAGACGACATTTTGGGCTGGTGAATGGGTGGCATTTTCTAGGTAGGACAGATGAGGGAAGGAGAAACGAAGATGGACAAATGGCCTGTGTGCCACAATCCTAAAGGTTGTTGATAGCTGTGGCTTGCAAGAGATAGAGGACAGTCACCTGGGCGGAGCAGCTGCCATTTTGGAAACGCATATGGGGAGGCCAACAGGTCAGCTGATGGACAGAGTGAGGCAGGGGCTAGCTTCTGGCTCACATCTGTCTAAAATGGCTGTGGCCGTGAGGCACCCAGAATAAAATCATAGACTTTATGGTCATAAGGGACCATTATGATCATCTAGTCTGACCTCCTGCACAACACCAGCCACAGAATCTCACCCACCCAGAAGACAGAAGGCATTATATAGCACAACAATAATAAATTGTAAAGATAGGTACTTACATGCTGAAATTCCCTTCAGGGAATTTGACTCTTTGGTTGCAGCATGGCTTTCTAGCAGGGACTGAGCCTCTGCTGACTGCTGCTGGCTTTCCAGCTGGATAGCATTAGGGTTCGGGGTCCCAAAAAGATCTTGACTCTCTCAGGAATCAGCTCTTCTCCAGCATCCTCCCAGTCATCCTCCAGTGAGTCTTGCTGGTCATCTGTAGTGGTGGGGAGAGCAGGTTCCACATGATGTCGTGGATGAGTTGTGCAATAATTGTGTAGGATCCTGTCCAGTTCATCATAAAATGGGCAGATCACATGTCCTCTGCCAGATTATCATTGTCCCTCATTTCAGTGTACGTCCTCTTAAAATGCTTGCTCTTTTTCCTGCATTTCTCCTTGTCCCAGTCTTGGGTCCAAAAGGTCTTTATTCTAGTGGCCAGCCACAAGAGCGTCCTGTGCCAATACTTTTCTCCAGATGGTGATGGAGATCCAGGGTCTCCGTATGGCTCCAAGAATAATGATACAGGGATCCAGGAGCAAATGAGAATATTTTGTCTCTGCTCCAGCTTTAAAGGGAGAAGGGATTATCCTGGGAACTTGACACCATAGCAGGAGGATGACACACATGTGAACAGACAAGTCAGTAATGGGCAACCTGCAGAGCACTGTGGGATAGCCTTTGGAAGCATGGAGGCAGATGCATGCACGTGAACAACAGACTGCACTAATTTAATTTTGCAGGAATCCTAGTCCACTTGGCAAGAGGACTCCAGAGTTTATGGCAAATGGGGAGTTTGTGTGCAGCAATGGAATGAATCATGTATACATCCATTTTCAAACAGGATTAACTTGGTTTGATCCACTTTAAAACTCCCATGTAGACAAGCTCTAAGTGAGGCAGAGGGATTTCTTCAATCTTGTATCTAGGAAACCTCAGTGAATGGACACCATACAACATTTAATGACCAATCAAACTACTTACTGTGTTAGGCTCTCTGAAATAGCTTGGAAACCCCATTGTTGGATACTATTAAAACTAGACAAAGCACATGCAAATTGGCTGTAAGAAACAATCCTACTTTGGCAGAAAACTGAACTAGACTGAACATTTGCCATCTTTAATGTCAGCAGCTTTGAGAAACTCCCATATCTAAAATAATTTGTTTTTAAAACCTCAATATACCCTCATTAAAAAGTAATAAAATTGCAGTGGTGGAGTCAAGTGATTATCTTCTGGGATCCTTACTGTCCAGTCCCAAAGTTTTCTTTGTTCCTCTAGTACTAAATTACTATCAGTTCTCGATGTCACTTTTATGGTTTTGTATTGTTTCTATCTGTCATCGTACTTGGGCCATATTATCCCCATTTTATAGATGAGGAACTGAGGCACAGTAAGAGAAAGTGACTTGCCCAAGATCTCACAAGCTGAGACAACTGTGAATTGAATTTTCATCTCGTAAGTCATTTCATTCTTCAACCACAAAAGAGGCTGCTTTCGATAGTGGGGTATTTTTTTGTTTTGTTTTTTTTTCAGATGTTCTAATAGCAGCCCTATGACAATACATTTTACCATTCCTAATTTGATTATTCTGTTGCTCACTGTAGAGAAGATCCTTAACTTGGGCACAGTTTGTCTGGTTCATCTACTGCTCAGATAATACGTCCCTGTCCGCCAGAGTTAAGTGGGTGTACCTGGTTCATACGTGGAATGTCAAAGAATCTGACAAACAAGCAGTTGGAAATTGCAAAGAACTTGCTTTCATAGCAGCTGGCTGAGACAAGGACCAGTTTTAGAACATGCTGATGGAAGCTTAACTTGAGATGAATGGAGGTCCTTGTTACCAAGTGAAGGCAACTTGAGGAATAGACTGGGATTGCAACTGTTGCATCTATTGGTGCAGCAGGTTCATCCCTTACTGAAGATTCAGGGTCTACTTCCAGACCCTCCCATGTGCTCCTGCGATGCAGTGGTGGCTCTACTGCCTTTTCATTTACACTTGAGCTTAACTGAGGTTGCATTTCCTCAGTGTGGACCTTTCCAGTCATTCATGCCTTGCTCATCTTCAGGTTGGATTTGAGTGGTATACTGTTCTTGGGTCTACCTTTTGAAGACCACTCAGAAGCCTCACCTGATGGTGAATCATATCCAACCTAATTAACGGGGTTGGGGCAGTGTGAGCACATTAGCAGTGCTCCATGAACTGCACTGGTTTCTTTCAAAGTGCAATTAAAGCAGTTGATTTGGTAATACTAGGAGATACGGCTATTTTATTGTAAACCCTTGTGGGTTCCTTTTCCGGGTTATTCATGGTCTGGTTGCCCCAGGTGACCTGTCCTACCATATTTGTCCATCTAGATGACACTAAATAGTAATTATTACAAGATTCCCAGAAAAAGGTAGGGTGAATAGATTGGAGAAGAGACATTAGGAAGATTGGAGAAGGACAATGCATGAGGGAAAAGACCTTGCGGAACAGTTGTTCATCAGACCGTTCCTCGACTGATAAGGCCTCACTGACTTGTTTCAAAGGCTGACCTCTAGTCTAGAATCAGGTATAGCCAAAACCTCCATTTCTGGCATCACTCTGATGGATAGAAGTGTCTGAGTCGTCCTCAGCAAAGGTTTGTTATGAGCAGCTACTGGGCCGGACCAACAGACTTCTCGCATACAGTTATTACCCATACTTCTCGCATTTGTATATAGGCATCTAAGATACTGGTTCGATCTTGCCTCCCAGTTTTGCCCTGACCCTCCTTTCTGTCTGCCATTATAGCCCACACTCCCTCTTGTTTCCGACCCATCTCCCAGGTCTCCATGTTCCCCACGTTCCCCACTTACCTGTGGGCTTTGCTCACCTGTCCCCGTCTGATGATGGTGCCTGTCTTTTCTTCCCCCGCCACCTTGATGGTTGAGGTCACTAGCAAACTATTGCCCTTGAAATAGTGAAGTCATTTTAAAGGCTACAGTTTTTTTAAATCATGGTTTAAATCACTCTTTAAAAATATCAATTACTTAAATCAGGTTGAGGCTTTGTAAACCTAATATTCTTGAGCTAATGTAACTTTAAATTTATAATGCACTAAATTTATAATGCTGGTTCTGTTTTGTTTTTGTTCAAGTAGTGACGTTACCTTATTTGTGTGGTGTAGGCAGAAAATAAACTCTGTTCCTGCAAACACTAAGTAGATACTTGAGTCTTCTCACATTGTTAATCCCATTCACTTCAGTGGGAATGCCCATGCCTAAGTGTTTGCAGGAACTAAAGCTGAATTTATTAAATTTTTCTTAATGGTATTAAAAATGTTGTCACTTTGAAACAAAATTGCTTCACTGGCAATGCAAATGTACTTAGATTTTTTCAAAACCGTAGCACAGATATTGTGAACTCTCTCTTGTATACACAGACCAAAACTTTCAAAAATAGGAGGCTAAATGTAGGCTCCTTTGCTTTTTAATAAAAGCACCTGAGTGACTTAAGAGCACAAATCCTATTGATTTCAAAGTGCAAACCATGATGGAGGGGTACAACCTGGTCAAAGTACGTCAGCTTTATTGGTTTGCGAAAATTCAGTGTATCAGAAGGTGGTGGTGGTTGCAAATATAGCATGGGTTATTTGCTTATTAGTGTTCTCCACAGGGTGGATTTGATTTAAATCACTAGTCAGGGAGACTTGATTTAATCATGGTTTTCTACATAAAAGTGCATTCTTGTGGGTTGCTATAACCTTAATACATATTCTTTACAACTCAGAGATAGATGTAGGTTTCATTTTTAGAAGGTACATGCTATACGTTTTTAAACAGCTATTTATTTTGAAAACTTTTCCGATTTAGTTTTACAGCTATATCAGAAAATGAATGATTGTTTAGTTATTTCATTTACCAAAGGTAATTGAAGCAAATATTTATGAAGTCATTGGGAGGTGAACTATCTCCAATTCAACAGGTTAATTATAAATATTTGGAGGATTTTCTTGCCATGCTGTATTAGGAGGAGAACATCACCAGACAGACATTTAAATTGTTTTATTTAACTAAAACAACAATGTTATGTATTCTGGATTTTTTCTTCAACAGCAAACATATAATATTTTAACAAAACAAGCATATGTCCCTCGCTTCCCACATTTATCTCCAAACTTCTTCTCCTTGTCCAGATCTATTCTGCCCCCAACCATCTTCTATTCATTTAATTTTTTGAAACTTTGCATTTTTAGAGAGAGGTAAGGGATTAACTCTGTGAACACAAATTTGCAGAGACAGCAGTCCTCAACTCTATTGTATTTCTCACCTCTATATATTATTTATTTATTTAAAAACATTTTTTGCTGTTAACAAGCATGTTACCTCTGGAGACACAAATCCACAGTTTGAGAAATGCAAAACTAAGCATCTCTGATGGTATCTTCTAGACTGAGCACTGAGTCCCATTGGGTAGATAGAAGAACCTAAATAATCGATACAGAAGCCGGTGGGACCCCATAAGATCGGGTCCTTTATCCATGAACTATTGGAACTCATTTACAAAACTTTGCTTAAAAATTACATGACTATATTGTCTCATACTATAGAATGTATAATCCCTATTCCATGATGAGAGATCTTTGAGCTATAATATATCTTAATTAAAACTATCTTTAGTTAAAATGCTTTTAGAGGAAAAAATCAGAAATCAAAAAAATCAGATTTAAATAAAATCCGTTTTTTTTTTTTTAAATCATTAATTTTTATCCACCCTGGTTCTCCCAGTAAGCATCTCAATGAGGCCTTAAATTTTTTTTTTTTTTTTTTTTTTTCCTTCCTCCCCGTCCCAGAACATATATAAGGAAAATAGTATGGTAAAGCCACAGCAAGTTACTTCTTGGCCACAGAATTTCCCATTTTGTTTTCCTGTTAATGTAAATAGTAGAATTGCTTGCCTGTGAGAGCACTAAATGAAAACTTTCAGATCAGTAGGCAAACTCTAGTTTTAATGGTACTTTGCTCTGTTGTAGCAAGCTTTCTCTTCACATTTCATTAACATGTCTGTGACGACATTCCATATTCTGTATGAAAATATGCTTATGATATGAATGACATAACTGAGATATACTTTATGCAAGATGGCTCATGTGAAATATCCTTGGAAAGGTTACTACTTACCTTGGGGTAATTAAGATTTGTGCTGATATCCTCTTGTACCTTTTCCACTTTCTCATGTATAGGATGTCTCTAGATAGTGTGGTTAAATCTAACCCCTGCTCCTTTACTGTTATGGCACTGGTATGTTCATGTTTCCTACATTTGAAACCTGCATGTTGCAGTTTTTCCTTGTAAATTTGTTACTAATAAATAGCATATTATAAAGGGATTGAAATGTTTAGTTTTTGGCGATGGGACTTGTTTTTACTTTTTTGTATTGTCTTTTTCTTGAAAACAGTCCATGTCTCCAGGTGTTTGTAGGTCTTATGCTGGCCACTGCTGATAAAGTGTATCTCACTGGTGAGCCATCTTCTCTTTAGAGTTCCGAAGATTAAAGCTTTCTTGTTAGTCACAGTCTGGAAGTGCAGGCTCAGTAGTGGGAATCTGGTAGAAAACATTTATCCAAAATAAAAGGATTATAGGTAATTCTCCATACTGACAGTCTTTCCAAAAGTTTACTTGGGGGGAGGGATAGCTCAGTGGTTTGAGCATTGGCCTGCTAAACCCAGGGTTGAGTTCAATCTTTGAGGGGGGCACTTAGGGATCTGGGGCAAAATCAGTACTTGGTCCTGCTAGTGACGGCAGGGGGCTGGACTTGATGACCTTTCAAGGTCCCTTCCAGTTCTAGGAGATAGGATATCTCCATTAATTTATTTTATACTCCTTGTTTGGCACACATTAAATTCAATGAAAAATAGAGCAGAAATTAATAGCGAGGTATTTGCACAAAGATCTAATGGAACACCTGGAAGACTTGTACAACTTTGTACCCCATAGTACACTAAATAGACTGGAAAAACTTATAATCTTCTTTGCCACAAAGATAAAGAAATAGCTCAGGCAATAGTAAGGTGGGGAAGTTATAAAGAATTAAAAAAAAAAACAAAAACAAAACTGAGCTGTATAAAATTGGGAATAGACAAGGTAGAGATAGCTGAGTAATCTGAGAGAAATGTGATTGTGGCCTTGTTTAAACTGAAGCTGAAGGATTGTGTATTTAATACAATTTTGGAAACTTCTTTCAGAACTTGAAAACTGTTTGCCCAAGACAAGTAAGAATCTTTCCTAGACAAGTGTCGTCAACTTAAGCAGCATGTATTCTTTGCTTTATTTATTGATTTGATTGATAGCGCTCAGGTTCCAGACTCTCTGGTTGCACAGAGAATCTTTTAAACCTGAACTAAGTGTGAAATAATACAGGGTCATCTTCCTGAGTCTGCAGGCATGGGACCATCACCTGTGCTGCTGTTCAGAACTTGTTACGCAGCAGCAGAATAAATGTTAATTGCAGCAGTTGAATTGACAAGACTTGACTTACAATCTCCTAGGTGGCAATGAAACTTCTGAATAGGTGACTTTCATGCTGATGCTTCTTGGGAAAGGTCTGAGCAACAGCAGAATAAGACACTGTCTGTTTTCCAAGTAAAACTGAAAAGATGCTGGGAGATGGGTAACTTGGTTAGACTCTCACTACCACTTTTGGAGAACCTTGGAATTTATGAAGTGGATGAGAGGAACACACTGTTCCTTTCAGTATCCAGAGGAATTTTTGTGGTAACAGTGGAGGCACGTTTCACATTAGTCTCCCATACTAGCCAAAAGCTATAAAAGATAGGGGTTCCCTAGGCTGTACCAAGAGTATTTTGGTTGTAAGCCAAGCCCTGATGATGGGAGGTTGGTTCTGTTCATTATTCCTGGACAATTAGACCCGGAACACTTAGTCCTGGTAAATGTGTCGAGCCTTATGGAAAGGATAAATGGGAGAATCAGCAGATGGAAGAACGCCTAGTTGTGGATGGGAAGTAGGGGAATTATTGTTGGGGTAAAATAGAAAAGATAAGTAGAATGAGTGAGCAAGCGAGATTTTTGACAAAAATGGCATAGACAAATGGAGGAGGAGGTAGAACTACCATGTAGGTAAAGGGGGGTGGCGGGAGAACAGGAAATAGGCACTGAAAACAGTGCAGGAAAAATTCTCTCATAGGAAAGAAGAGTAAAGTGAAGTCCAAGAAGGGAAAGCAAGAGACCATTTAAAATTAAATAAACCTACTCCTTTAAATTACAGTGGTGTGGTGACAGAGGCAATTTTGCTTTATGATGAGGACAACTAAGCTTGGTCAGAATTTGAAAGCCCTGAAGAATGGAAGTAAAAATTATGTAGATAAGACTAGAACAGATATCTAGATACGTTGCAGGGCTTTCTGTTTTAGAAAATTAATGCATTTAGTAGAGCACTTAGAGTGAACTACAATAACAGTGAAGCATGCTGTGGTATTGGTTCATTAAATCTATTTCCCTTTAAACCTGCAAGCGCGTCAGATGTATTGGAGTTGTACAAGGGGGAATAACAAGTTGCCTGAGTAACTACTATATTTATATCTACTTCTGGACAAGCGATTGTTTTGTATGGATATATTAATTTTTAAAAAAATGGTTTGGAGGAGAGGAATTTGGATAGCTTATGACTCTTGATTACAAGAGTTGTGACCTTTAATTCGCTTTTCTAAAAAGTAGTAACTTAGTATATATTCACCTTTATAGAAACACTTTTGGAATATAGTAATGTGCACAACAGCTTCAGTAATACTTTTTCTGTTTTTTTCTTTAATTTGAATCAAACTTACATGTAGCTCTGCTTTTAGATACTCTTGTACAAATATTGATGGTCGTCATCTGCAACTTGAAGGAAAACCAGTTTAGGGCATGCTTGCACTTTGGTAAAGACATAGTTAAAATAGTTTGGTTTAAGGTAGGGTGACCAGATGTCCCGATTTCATAGGGACAGTCCTGATATTTGGGGCTTTTTTAATATGGGCTCCTATTACCTCCCACCCCCTGTCCCGATTTTTCACGCTTGCTATCTGGTGATACTAGTTTAAGGAAATCTCAAGAAATGTAACAATTCAATGCTCACAGGTCTTAGCAGATTTGGCTAACATTTTATGTTTTGGTTAAGAAAACTCTTTGACTAGATATTACAGTGCATATAATGAAACATTAAAACATTGCTCTGTAACTGGGATTTGGACTTTGAGTGGCAATGGCATATGAGCTCCCTGTACTATTTTTGGCATCTGGGTGTTGGCTTGTCTTTTCAGAAGCAGTAGAAAGTTAGTTTAGATGTGCAAGAAGGCGATTTGCAATGTGAGCTCTCCTGTAGTACAACTTCTTTAAACATGGGTTGCTGCTTCAGTAAAGAACTAACTACCAGCAAAAATAATGAAAAAACTGGCCTGTTACAAAAATCGGTGGAAGAGGAGGCACCAGAAAACAGGATAAGTAAAACTTTACCTTCAATTTTAGAAACTGTGGAAAGTAAGGAGCTGCACGCAGCAGAAAAGACAGCTAATGGGACAGCTGCTTTAGTCAGTATTGAGTGCATTCATACCGATAATTGCATGGAGTCAAATCCTAAACGTGGGTTCTGGGGTAGAAAAACAAAGTATCCTTCATACAGAAGTGTGGAGAACACTGACAGTGAGCAAGTCACTAAAAGAAAGTATAACAGACCTTTTAACTTTTTTCTTTCATTTAGTCATATCCTAAAGGTCTTTAAAAGATATGAAAATTTGGAAAAGAGTAAAGAAAAGGAAGACTGGGATGGCAGTGAAAGAATAATTGAAAATACCAATAGGAATACTCAGTGTGTGAACAATACAGAAATCTCTCAATGTAATAGTCATAATGGAAATAAATATATTCTAGCCAGAGAGCCATGTTCATTGGATTGTATTTCTTCTTCATGGAAACCGGTGGCTCTAGACCAAGGCTCACAGGAAGAAACTTTGGTAAATATGAGTTATCTGGAATATTACCCAGTTAAATGTGAATATTCGCGAACACAGAATGAAATAATGGAGAATGTTCAAGACAACAGTCGTGACAGCCATAGAAAGATTTCAGATACATCATGCAGACAAACAGCAGTTCCAGCTTTTACCTATATTGATATAGACCATAGACAACATAGACGAGAGGAGTTTTATAGTATTTGTATTGTAGATGCTGAAGATCTGAAAATGGATGAAGAGATGCCAGCTACTGAGCATGGAGCGATTGCAGCAGACGTAGATAATTCAGCTGTTACAGTTGAAGGAATGTGCAATGTGGTATGCCCTCTAGACACTAGGAAAGAATTTCCAATCCTGCAGTCAGCACAAGTAGAAGCAGAGTTTAATACACAGAAAGAACCCTCTGTAGGTGAAGAAGAGCATAGGTCAATCCTGCAAAAAAATGAAACAAAGGAGTATGGTCATATGGATGTCCAATCATCTTATAACGACTTACTGGATAGCAGCTGTCAGACATATAAGCTAAATATGGACACTATAGCAACAGATGGTTTAAGAGCACTAGTATATGATGAGTTTCCTGAAAATAGAATTCAAGGATTGGATACACTAGATAGTAATGTCAGTTTGAATGAATCAATTAATAGAAACAATGAGTCTGTAAAATTTGTGAATGCTCTCGGAGAAGAATATTCTTATTCAAAAAGTGTGAAACGTGTTGACAGCTCCACTTCTGACCTCTTATTGGCTTTAAATGCTAAAGAATATAATTCAGGAAAGACTGAGAGAAATTGTAACACTGAGACCACACCATTTCATTTAAGTGAACATTTACTGAAAACTGAAAAGGAAGCAAATACTAAACAAAAGTTAGATGATACTATAGGTAACTTATGTTTCCACTTAGAATGTCACAAAATAGACAGTGATTCCTTTTCAGTGAAACAAGATCTCGAAAACCTTAGCCAAGAGGATTCCCTACTAAAGCCAGAAAGTCAGCTAAATTCTAGTGAGAAAACAAACAAATTTCAGACAATGTACTGTGAATTTAGAAAAGAGGCGCCTTTTACTACTTGTGAACGTGACAGTAAATTGGAACAGCTCCTGGAAGATGAAGAGAAATACGCAGATGAAATTTTGTGTAACTTGGAAAATGCTTTGGTTGCAAACATGATTGAAGTGCCCTCAAAATTGAAGAGTGTGTTAGATTTTCAAACTGATATGAAAGGCAGCACTGAAACAAAAATGTCAAATGTTTTAAGTCCTAATACCATGGAAGATGACAATCATGTGAGCATCATTGGGCAAACTCCCTCATATCAAGCAGATAACATTCGTGTGGAAACTGGTTGTCTGAGGACTTCATTAAGGGTAAGAAATCATACTTTAGCATCTTGCAAACCACATAACATAAGTACACATGCAATAATCCGAAAGGAAAACTGTCTAGAATGTCAGCTTTCACCAGCACTGCCAGAAAATAAAGGTAAATTATATGACTATTCCAGTTCATTTAACAAAAACAGTATTTCCTCTGTATCTTTGCTGGCATATTCAAATGTGAATAAAATGGACTTGAATTATAAACAAGATGAACTATGGGATAAATGTTCATTCCATGCAATGGAAAATGAATTGAGTGCTGGGACTGACCCTGCCAGATTAACAGGTGGTGGTGTAGAAATGGTAAAACAGCCAAAACTAGAAATGCATCAACGGGAGACTGTTAATAATGAAACAGAAAATAGTGAGCCAGATTCTGAAGTTACCATTTTTGATCGTGACAGTAATACACTAAGTCTCAATAGAGACTTAATGCACAATCAGAATGTTTTCTCAGTTATGCATGATAGACCTGTAACTTTGGAAGACTATACAGATGATAGATTAAAAATGGGGAACAGCTTCAGAAATCATGAAAGAGCTAGTAATCATATATTTGGATCTCCGAGCTGTCTGTCTCCATCAAGTCAAAGATCCTATTCAGATGTTCTTCAGAAACAAGTGAGAAAGTGTGATGTGATAGGTAACTGTGACGATACAGAATTAGAATCAGTTTACATTAAAAGGCCTACTGAACCTTCAGCTGAAGAACTTTCAGAAACTTATGAAAAATGTCTTTCAGATCTACAGGAACCAGAATTTCAAAGGGGTGAAGAAAATCTGTGTCTCAATCCGTCAAAAGAAGAAAATGTTGATGTTCCTAATACATCAACTGACCATGCAGAAGCACAAACCAGTGAGAATATAAAGTGGTTGGGAACAAAGAACACTGAATCTGAAAACAGCAGTTGTATTCTAGATGCTGAGATGAAAAGTTTGAAAACTATTTCCACTGCAAATCACGAACAGACTGAAACTTGTGATCTGAACTCAACTGATAAAGATTTTTGTGGGGTTTTTACTGACCCAGGGCAGGTAGATAGATATGCTGCTACTCCTTCATATGAATTATCTAATGTCCCAGTTGGTGCTAGAGAACTTCAGCAAGGCAATGAGAGGTGTGTTTTAGATCTGATGGAAGATATTTTGAATGAATCAGAAAATACCTGTAAACTAGATACACAAAATTCCCAAGATGGAATGGGTTCACAGTTCTTAACTCTGCAGACTGATAATGCTGATTTAACAAATCAGATTTTTTCTGACACCATTTTTAGTGGTAATAGTGAATATCTGATGGGCTATTTATGGAATACTGCTACTTCTAATACAGTTACGGAGAATGACAGACAACACATAACTAATGAGAATTTCCAGAACCAGCCTCAAGATTTGACAGTTTCTTCATTTGCTGTAGAAAGAGATCCTTATCAGTTACTAGTAGCAAAAAATGGTGATATTTGGGGATGGCAAGATGAAGAATTTGTAAGTATTTTTATAAGCATGATTTGATCATTTACAGTATATTAGACTTTAAAATATGGCTGTTGAAATTGGGAGTTGGAGTAAATCTAAGTCCAATTTATGATTTGACTAAACAGCACAAGTTTCATATACTCTTTCAAAAAGCATATTGATCAGTTTTGGCTCGATAAAATGAAGTTTACGTCATGCTGATATAGTCCAAAAATGTTACTGAACATTGTCAAATCTAAATCAATGCTGTATTTTTGCTGTTTAGAAGTTTAATCCTTGCCAAAGTGTGTGAATTTCCAGAATTGAGAATTGCTGTATAAATGAGATCTTGCTACATTTGTTCATCACAAGTAAGGAAAGCTATCTGAAGATTGTCAGTAGTCCCCTTCAGTGTGGTATCTAAGAGCTATATTTATAAACACAAAATAAAATGACATTTTCTATTCTAATGTATTCTACATCAAGTACATTAAAAACTGGTGAGAGCCTGCATCACTTACAGGACGTTTTAAATCTTAAATCAAACTTTTTCAGAGTAGTTCAGATCAGCCCTGCAAGGCGTCCATTTATTTCAGTGGGAATGCCTCATGTATGTCAATATTAATTAGATTTTTAGAACCAAGTAAATCTTGTGCCTGCACACTTCACACCAAGTACTCCTTCTCACGAGGAAGGATGGTACAGTGGGTAAGGGCACTAGGCTAGGACATGGGAAATTAGAGTTCAGTTTCCTGCTCTGCCACAGACTTGCTATATGAACTTGGGGAGGTCACTTAGACCCATACTTGAAAAGGTAGTTAGGCATTGCAGTGCTGAGTGGCACAACACCTAAATACATGTAAAAACTCTGCACCTTAGTCTCTGTCTGTTTCCTATCTGCAAAATGTGATAATAGCACTTCTCTTCCAGAGGTGTTGAGGCTAAATACATGGAGAAATTGACAGAGGTACAATAGTGATGGGGCTAGACACATGTGCTATGCATCAATCTTGCTAATTTACCCCATCCTCCCCACCTAAATCTCTTGTAGCATGAATCATTCCCACCATTCCATCACTCACTTCAGCTCATCAGTTCTCCACACCCCTCATTTAATCACTTTTCTCTTCCATCAAACCCAACCCTAAAATTCATCACCTTCCTCTCCTACCAAATCTGTTAAATTATAATGAGTTCCTTGGTGGCAATGGCAGCAACATCACACCCAGGGGCGGCTCTAGCTTTTTTGCTGCCCCAAGCACGGCAGGCAGGCTGCATTCGGCGGCATGCCTGCAGGAGATCTGCCGGTCCCGCGGATTCAGCATACCCGCCGCCAAATCCATGGGACCAGCAGACCTCCCACAGGCAAGCCGCCGAAGGCTGCCTGACTGCCGCCCTCGCAGGGACCGACAGGGCGCCCCCTGCGGCTTGCCACCCCAGGCACGCGCTTGGAGTGCTTGTGCCTGGAGTTGCCGCTGATCGCACCCAACCTGGGTAGGCCTCAAGTCCTCCCTGATGGCAAATGTCTCTCCCTTTCCTTGCTGCTCCACTTCTGCTGTTCCTGAGGCATGAGGGTTCTGCTTTGCCCCCTCCTTTATTTAGGGAGGAGACATGTGGAGCTCCTGAAATCTTTAGTTCCTTCCTGGAAAGGGATTAGGAACTTGGGTATCTTCTGCTCACCTTTGAGGAGGGCATCGTGGAAGTGAGGGGGGAAGGAAGAGGCTGCAGTGGAGCTAAATAGGAATGCTCTGCGTTAAGTCTTGGCCAACTGGGGGAGAGAAAAGAACAAACTTGACTTGCAGCTGCTTCTCCAACTCTGCTTTGGTTTGCTAGCAAAGCAAATGGAGTTACACTGGGCCTGTAGGTGGATCAGTAGCAGCTGCTCTTACCTTGCCCAGCAATTTCAGCACCAGCACCTGATTCACGTTTTTAAGTCCCTTTGCAATCATAAGGGCTGGGAATTTACTTTGTTTTAAAAATGGAAGCTGATGGCATTGGTCATAATCACTTGGGAAAGCTTCCTGTGCAAGCAGGCAAATGGGATTTTGCAAATCTGTTTTAGGTTAACTAAAAATACTTACTCTACCACTTTCTTTGCCTTTTTAAATGTTGCAAGCCAGAGGAAAACAGTGGTTTAATTTCTTCACATCTGTTTACCCTTTGGGGGGAAGGGTGTACTAGCACAATGCTGCAATGTTTGGGTTGCAGGCAGCTCAGAATATAAACTGTTCACTGTATACCATCTATAATACTTTGTTAATCAACTAAAAGTTGAAACTGTTAAACTGAATTTTGTGAACTTAAGTCTAGTAGTTGGTGTCAAATAGCAAGTAAACCAATTGGAAAAATGTGAGTAGTCTTCAGAAAATGGAAAATTCTTAACTTTTTTGTGCTTGAAAGATGATGAAATAAGATGTGCCATAATGGAAAATGCTTGGAGTGCCCTGTCTACATTGAAGTGCAATGTGCTGACATTAGCTGGCTCTGTGATCATTCAGCAGTATAGTGCCATAATATTTGTTTTTTGGAAAAGCTGGACAATAAATAACACAGCATGCCTGAATTCAGCAGCATTTAGAAGTGTATTACCTGCCACACACACTCATCACCCTTTTAAACTAGTATTGACCTTCTGGTTGTAAAAATGGATGAATTGGGAGTGTAAATAGAACAAAATTGTCTTCAGCACTATTGCCATTTTAGTGATTTCTATGATGATTCTGGAAACAGTGTTGTCCTATCCTATTTATACTAACTGTTTCCAATGCTGGTTAAGGGAGGGGGCATATGCTGTCAGCAGCATCAATTCAGTTTGCTTGTATAGGTGGTGCTAAAGGAACATGCCGAATTATCATGTTTTACTACCACCTTTTTGGCCGCCTTCTTGCCAAATGGTATTACCCACGTTTTGTCATACATACTTCATATGGTGCTATTTTTCTCCTCTGTTCTCTTTCACAGGAACAGGCAGGGAACAAATCTATTGAAGTAGAGATGTAACATAAATATTTGTTAATACATCTTTTCCATTGCTTACTGACAAACTTACAGATGACAGATCCATGGAAGCTACAAACATTAGTCTTTGTAGCCTGCAGAAATGTTAAGTTCTACACAATGGTGTCGTCCTTGCACCAGTAGTTCTATTACTGTTTCTCCTTTTTCCTCAATGCGATCATGTGTTGAAGAAACTTGGGATGCCCTCTAGCATTATATGTCAGGTTTCTTTTATGTCACATATATAAATGTGACTCATCTACAAAGTACATAATCCAAAATTTCTTTTGTAGGAGTCAACCAAGGTTTCTGAGTTAAATCCTAATGCAAAGGTATGGGGGAATCATATGTTACATTTGGAAGCTAGTGGTGCCACTGATGGTAGCGTGAACAAAACCTGGGAAGAAATACCTGACCATCCTCCAGATTCCTGCAAAGAAGGTATGAATAGTTTAAAAAGCTTCCGTTCTGGCTGAAGTAAACCCAGTCCAGAACTTCCAAGTAATGTCACAAATTTTCTAATGTAAGACATAAACATGAAAATGATTAAGAAAACAAGGGTATTCTCAGATTTCTTCCAGAATACAATTCTTTACTGAGGTTTATTTATATAAATCAGTTATTGCAAATGAAAGTTTAGACCTCCTTAATGAAAAATCCACTTCAGACATTTTCTTGTAATCCTTGCTACAGGACTGGATGCCAATGGTGATGGTGACAAAAAGCAGCAAAATGCAGTGTTAACAGAACTGCAAGAGCCAACGCTAACAGTTCCAGGGTCGGACCAAAGAGAGATGAACCCTTTGGCTCTAGATAATTCAGAGTATGAATCGATACATGAAACCACCCAGACAGGTAGGAAAAGCAACTTTCTTATGCTTCGATAGAAATTAATTGTAAACTCTTCATCTTGTATATGAATAATGAACATATACAGTAGAATCTCAGAGTTGCAAATACCTCGGGAATGGAGGTTGTTCGTAACTCTGAACAAAACATTATGGTAGTTCTTTCAAAAGTTTACATCTGAACATTGACTTAATACAGCTTTGAAACTTCACTATACAGAAGAAGAATGCTGCTTTTAACCATCTTAATTTAAATAAAACAAGCACAAACAATTGCCTTGTCATCCTTTCTTTTAACTTTCCCTTTATTTGTTCAGTAGTTCACGTTTAACACAGTACTGTACTGTAGTTGCTTTTTTTGTCTCCGCTGCTGCGTGATTGCATACTTCCGGTTCCAAATGAGGGTGTGTGGTCAGTTCATAACTCTGGTGTTCATAAATCTGAGATTCTACTGTACTATATACAAACATCACAGGAAATAATCACTCTTGCTCGTCAAACTAAACATCTTACAGAGTGTTTTCAAAATCTAAATTCTGTCAAAGTACAGTAGGTTTCCCTTAAAAATTAACATGCTAATATAAACATAAAAAGAACAGGAGTACTTGTGGCACCTTAGAGACTAACAAATTTATTAGAGCATAAGCTTTCGTGGGCTACAGCCCACTTCTTCGGATGCATATAGAGTGGAACATATATTGAGGATATATAGATATATATCTCTACACACACACATACAGAGAGCATGAACAGGTGGGAGTTGTCTTACCAACTCTGAGAGGCCAATTAAGTAAGAGGAAAAAAAACTTTTGAAGTGATAATCAAGATAG
>NW_020664462.1:19844543-19963899 GCF_002925995.2 Terrapene triunguis | reverse complement strand
GGGCTACAACCCACTTCTTCGGATGCATCCGAAGAAGTGGGTTGTAGCCCACGAAAGCTTATGCTCTAATAAATTTGTTACTCTAAGGTGCCACAAGTACTCCTGTTCTTTTAACTTTACTACAAATGGTGATATTCTGTAGCATAATAATCTTGAAGCATCACCCTATCTTAAGAAATAAAATATTGATTTAGACTTTCTAAATGCCTTTTTAAAAAGCTGTGTAATTCTATATCAAATTTAACTTCCATGACTGAAGTGTTCTAACTTGCATTGACTGTTTATGCAATTACTTACCTCCATTTAGTACTGGTGATACTTCAAATATAGCAATAGTTCTTGGTTTATCAAAATTCCTTTAATACTAGTTGTTGTGTTAAATTAATATTCATAATGGATATTTGACAACTTTTTTTTACAAATGTCAATTTTATAAGGCTTACAGATACCTTAGAGAAGAAGTGAAAACTTTCCAAGGAAAACCAATTAAGGTAAATAAAGCTGTTTGTACTATTTTATTTACTATTAACATAATAGGTTGGTGTACTTAAGTAATCTAACTCTATCTTGCAGGCAAGGATAAAAGCAAAGGCAATAGCTATAAATACATTTTTGCCAAAGAATGGATATAGACCTCTGGACATGAACCTCTACACACAACAGCGTTATACAGCATCCTTTTATTTACCTCCAGTATACAGTCCCCAACAGCAGTTTCCTCTTTACAGCTTAATTGCCCCACAGACCTGGTCTACTACGCACAGCTATCTTGATCCAACATTGGTAAGTGTTTAGGAGTTTGAGAAGCATTTGTCTACAGCTGCTGCATGTTTAATTGTTTCAGGAAGAGTCTTTAGCATTCAGTTTGAAGGACTGCATGTGGGAGGTCACAATCTAAGTTCCACTCTTCTGATTGTATGTGGTGTGGGTTTTTCTTGAAAGTGGACATTGGCAGTCCATATTTTGGAGTATGAGAGCCTCTCTTTGAAAGAGGCATCTGGTTTCTTCTTTCTTTCTTTTAAAAAAAAAAAAAAAAAAAAAAAAAGGGAGGCTTCAGAAGTTACTTTCCTCATGCTTTAAATTCAAATAGGGTTTTTTGTTCTAAAGGTTAGACACTTAAGAATCCTCCTCTGAGTAATACTATTAAATACTTTTTAAAAAGTCATCTTCATAGCATATGTGTATGAGTGTATTTATAAATCCACTTCAATATTAAGTGTGGAAAGCACCTAACAGGGCTAGTTGAGAGGGGATAATCTAGCACATCAGTTTAAAATTTAAGATTTTTCTCTTGCAAGGTTAATGTGCCCTATTTGACACATCCTGACAGTTGAAAAACTAACATCTTTATTATTAGGTTTAAGAATTGTTGATAATCTCTAAGGAAGTACTGATTTAAAGAAATCTTACGTTTTCTATATTCAAAACTAGCAGCAGCCTTAGGTCTACGTTGCTAGTGCAGTCACATTGTCTACTTGACAGACCCCACATTCTATGTATTCTACTGTCTTTCCTCCTCCCCACTTACTCTTGCGTCAGCATTCATGTCACACTCCCTGGCAGTACCCAGCCCAAGTCAGGGAAGCTAATGATCCAACCAGCAGACCAAATTTGGTGATGAATCCTGGTTATGGGCCACCTGAGGCATGTTGTACATAGGTGAAGAAGAATGTGTGACTTAGTGCCATATCAGAATTACTTCAGCAAGCTCCGCTCTCCACTTGTGCTTCTTGTTTGGGCAGTTGTATTCATGCATGCAGCTTTTTGTGCACCCACTGGCTATGGAGTGTCATTGATTGGTGGGGGCCAGGGTTGTCACAAGTGGAACCATCCTCCCACCCTCACATCTATCTTTAATTGAGGTTAAAATAAACTAGGGTAGCAGTGCTCAAAATTAGAAAGAGACTATTTAGAAATCTTGGCAAACGATTAAAGTCTCCTTGAACGAACTCCCTGTGTATTGAAAGGCAAGATAATTAGAAAGTTGTGGTGAACACATTTGACACAGGGAAAGCAGCCAGAACCCTTTGCAGTTGGTGTTTAAAGGGAGCTATAGAATGGGGGAGGAGACTTGATGGCGTGCACGTTCATCTCTGGACACCCATGTCCTGATTAAGTAACACCTAGAAACTTGTTTGTTTGTGGGTTGTTTTTTGTTTTTGTTTTTGTTTTGGAGATGTGGACAAATGAAAACTCAGTAACGGCAGTAATTGTACCACATTTAAGCATGGTCACATTCTTGGTGTCCAACAGTATCACTGGTTATGTCAGTCAATAAAAGCATGTTGCGGGTTCAATTAGAATTGGAAGGAAAAGACATTCCCTAAATGGAAGACGACGATGGTAATGAAATGTTTTCAAACTAAGGGCCCTTCTGAGGAAAGGGTACTGATCATTTAAAAGACTATCTCTTAAAGATTGATTTGAATTAACCTGAATAACCATTTATTTACCTCGTGCATTTCACTCAGTTTGGACAACAAAAAATACTTGACTTTCTGGTTCTTCACAACTAGTGCTATATTGCAGTGTTTGGATTACAAACGCTGTAACTTCAGAGCAAGCCTTTTTCACTGAATCTTCACTTGTATTAATAGACTTTATAAAATTTTTAATTGCCTAAATTTGAAGCCTAAAGTATTGAACAGTGTCACTTTTTTAATCCCTTGATGATGATGGCCTGTTTGCTGGCATTTTATTTTATGCTAACAGTAAGTTGTGGTGTGAAAACTGCACTGTTAAATTTCAATTGTCAGTGTTTTGTGATGCTCTTTGCATTTCCAGACAATGCTTTTTCTGTTTATATATAGTTTTTGGTTGACATAATGTAGCCTCCAATTCTTTGAGAAGGACTTGGCACTGTTAAGCATTTATGTAGTACTCTTTTCATAGCTGTTTGAAAGTTAATTCTCAAATCATCTTGCTGATGCAAGTATTAATTGAGACTATGGTCTTACTGTTACCACATTCAGTGGTGGGTTGTTGGGGTTTTTTTGAGCAACAAACTTTACTTTGAACTAATTTAGGCAAGAAAGACAATTTTCTTGGTGCTTGTGCCATTGTAAGAAGTAACCTTAAATTTGGTTTTAAATTTTTAACTAAAACGATTATTAGTATGCTCAATGATAGCGTGAACATTTAGTAGAAGGTGGATAGGAATAGTAAAAAGGAAGTCTAAAATTTAAGAGTCGCACTTTGACTTTGGTAGCTCCCATTCAATAAGCATTCTATTACGTCCTCATTTTCATATTGGGAGCAAGACCAACAGTAATACACCTGTAGAGTGGTGCCGTACAACATGAAAAATTAGAGGGTTCCTGTAGCAGACTTTTGGTAAGATTTTCTCAGCAAACTCCTCAGAAGATGAGGAAGAGATCTAGCATATGGAGAAACTGTAAGCAAAAGGTTGCTAGCCTTGGCAGTCAACATGTTTTGTATACATTTGTAATACTGTACTTGACTAAATGTACTTTAAGAGATCGTGTCTGAAGTATTGATATGTGATTACTATTGTTGAATGCTTGTAGTATTAAATAGGTCAATATATATTAACTGATTAAGTAGTAGTTTCCTTGGCATACTGAATAAATTTAACTTACCTGTTTTACTGTCTTTTGCATATTCAATGAAGATTTGTGCCCACTTCTTAAAAGTTGTACTAACGAGCTAACTGACCATTCCAATAGTTACTGTGAACTCTGAACAAAAGTTGTTTTTTACACCGTCCATAATTTTCAAATCTGGATGTCAGCGCTGTTCAAAATCATTTGTATAATCAACATAACAATCACACCTATTTTTACCTTCAAACGGCTAAAACATGAGATGTGATTGATTGTATCCTCCTATTTGGCACACTTGAAAATGAGTATCGGAAAGTGAGCTTATTTTACCACCACCAAAAAATGTAACATGAATCTATAATGTATTGTGCAGTGGGATGGAGTAACAAGGTACTAGAAATACCAAACTGGGATGTTGGGGCATAATATTATCGGTTTTGTTTTCTATTACCTTTTAACACTGTGCTACCTAATACTATTCCTCTTCCAAAGCTGAATGGCTTCATGTCCTCCTCCTTTCACACATCTCATTCTTCTGTGTGGCTCTTCGCTCCTGGAACCCCCTTCCTGACCCTGTCTGTCATGCATCCAGCCTTGCCTTAAACGTCTTTCTCAAAATGCACTTATTCTATGAGGCTAACACTTTAATCTCCCTCGAGTTATCTTTGAATCCAAACCAGTAAGGGAGGAAACTCCTAATCTTCATGAAGCATGAATTAGTTACTTAAATAGCCATGTAAGCCTATTGCTGTAGTCCTCTTCCTACTCCAGCTGAATGTTGTCACTGTCTTGACATTGTAAACTCTTTGGGACATGGACACCGTTTTACTAGTCTGTAAAGCTCCATGCATGTTCTGATGCTTTAGAATATAGGAAACACATCTTAGACCACATAAGGGAGAAAATTAGATTAATATTACAAATATTTTTTACTGTGGTCTCCAGTTGTCATCTTTTGAGCATGCGTAATGGCTGTTTATAAACTTCCTCTTGAATGAGTTTGTCATGCACGCACTGGCCAAAAAATGTTCTCTTGTTACACAATCTTAAACTAAAATGAAAAAATAAAATCCTTTTTGGAATACTGTCCTGCGTAGAATGACATGGGATATAGATTTAAAAATAACTTTAGACATTCAGAACAAGCAAAGAGGATTAGATCTTGGAAATAGATAAATTTGGAGGTTAATTCCCTTTTTCTTTAAAGAATACCATAGTTGCTATTTTGACAAACCCGTGGAGGTTCAAGACCTTTAGTATAAACAAGTATTTTCCACTCCGAAGATAAACAATCAATTTGGCTACATAGTATGTAATCTACAAATGTATGTCCACACAATGTTTTTATTCTCTAGGTAACGCCATTTCCCAATGCTGGATTTATCAATGGCTTTACATCACCAACCTTCAAGCCCCCTGCTTCTCCATTGACTTCACTCAGACAGTATCCTCCCAGAAGCAGGCAAGTTCAACCAAATAAAAATGTATATAATCATTTTTTAAAATATCTGTATTCCAGGAGTTCTGCAAGTTACTTTATTCTTCATAGCTTAACAAAAATCTTTAACTTGCAAAGTGCACACTAAATTAAACTTGCTGTAAGATTAAATATGGTCAGATGATACTTACTGATATCAAGATAAAGACACAGCAATATTAAAAGTGATTGATTGCACTGCTGCCTCGTAGCTCTGAACTGGTCTGCTATGTGCATGATCAGAGTTTGGCTTCTTAACTTTGTCACATTTTCAGTGAGGACTTGGATCTTTCTGTAATGCAGATTACTAAAATTGTTTTTCTGGAGTGGTTTGCCACTTCAGCTCTGAGAATACTCTATTTGGAATGTCTTTCATGAAGTCCTTGGCTGCAATTACACTATTTGAAATGATTATCAGCAGATTTATTCATTATATATTTAAGTTTAGAATAGTTTTAATCAAGTACTAAATTAGAATAGAAGTTCCAAGCTTTAATTTTGCTAAAAATACTTTACATGTATCCAAATGAAAATCCATCTCTTTTTAAGAGGATGATCAATTTATAAGGATTATATAAATATACAATAAAGTGCTAAGCCGTTCACATAACCATTTTTTAATACAATGTATTCCTGATTTGTAGGAATCCTAGCAAATCACATCTACGGCACACCATACCCAATGCAGAAAGGGGACCTGGGCTTCTAGACAGTCCTACAATATTCAACTTTTCTGCTGATCGTTTAATTAATGGTGTCAGGAGTCCACAGACAAGGCAGCCGGGGCAAAACAGGACACGGATGCAAAATACTACTACAAGTTATACCAAGAGGGATATAGGAACTGGACGAATGGAACAGACTAATATTGACTCTTCCCCTGGCTTAGGAAGAGGAAGGTGAGTGTTTTTAACAGTTCATATAAATACCCTCTGTGGTCTGCTTCTGAGTATTTTTTTGTATACACAAGAGTAAACACTTGTAAAAACAGGAGTAACATTAAAAGAGCAATAGTTAACTATAGCTATGTCTTTTCAATATAATTCAGGCTCTGAGAATTTTTTCTCTGACCATGTTCAGTTGATTAACCAATACATTAATGTTAAATAACAGAGGTAACCTGTTGTGGCTGTAAAATGTTAACGTTCTAACCTCTTTCGTGTTCGTTTTTGACTTGTGCTAAAATCATCTGTTTTCTAAAATTATATAAGAGTTGTATGGCTTATAGAATCTCCAGGAAATATTTAAATGGGGGCCCAGTTTAAGTGCATTGGTTTTCTTAAGTGACTGTTTAAAAATGGCACTTTCAGTTGGTCCTGCTTACTGTGTTCAGTCGTAACTGCAAGACTGAGTGAAATAGTTAACACTTTGCACTCAGTCTAATACTGTAGATAATTCACCTAGAATATGTGAGCTGGGATTGTATCCCAGCTAACACATAATATAGTTACCTTATATACTCGTTCATAAGCCAAATATTTTTGGTAAAAAAGTGACGCATCAAAGAGCGGGGATTTGGCTTATAAATAGGTCTACACCAAAATTTAATGATTTTAAACTCTATGGCAGGGATCGGCAACCTTTGGCACACGGTTCACCAGGGTAAGCACCCTGGTGGGCCGGGCCGCTTTATCTGCCCCATCCGCAGGTTCGGACGATTGCGGCTCCCGCTGGGTGTGGTTTGCCACTCCAGGCCAATGGGGGCGGCGGGAAGTGGCGGCCAGCACATCCCTTGGCCTGCGCCGCTTCCCGCCGCCCCCATTGGCCTGGAGCAGCGAACCGCGCCCAGTGGTAGCCGTGATCGGGCGAACCTGTGGCTGTGGCAGGTAAACAAACCCGCCTAGCCCGCCAGGGTACTTACCCTGGCAAGCCGCATGCCAAAGGTTGCCGATCCCTGCTCCATGGAATCATTGAATTGGATATCTAATACATTGTCATTTTGTTTACCTGGGGCATCTGCCAGCATGGAGCCCCTCAACTCCCTTTGGCCATGGTTCTCTGTTCCCAGCCAATGGGAGCTGCGGGAAGTGGCGCGTGCCCTTGTTTATTGGATGGTTTTGGGTGTCCCTGAGACTTCCTGATAGTTTTAGATAGAGTTGTACTTTGAACAGGGGAATTCTTTGATTTAAAAAAACAAAAGGGGAGGGGGTTGTCTTGTGTAAACTTCGTGCCTTTCTTCTAGTATGAGCTTTTCTTCAATCATGTTTCCTCTTAATCCTTACTAGTCACTGTCTCTCTAAAATAATGACTTGTATAATAAGCCTTTAGAATGAAAGTGACTGTAATAAGGTAATGCAAAAATAAATTATTTTTATATCACATCTAGGCAAAGTTCTGATGTTAATTGTATGTTCTCTCTTCTAGGAAAAATTCATATGGCTATCGAAAGAAAAGGGAGGACAAGTTTACAGTGAGTGTTGTGAAATATGGGTAACAAAGAACTTGATATCAAGATTACCATGAAGAATAATTGACAAGGCTTAAATTAGATGTTGCACAAGAAAACATGCATTCTAATAGTAAACTAAAGATAACTGCCTGTTTTGTTAAGGAAAATACATCTAAATCCACATTAGAATACACCACGTAATGAACACCAAATATCTGGGGGGGGCATCTGATTATTAATGCATAAGGTTTGAGAGAATTTGAAATGCCACGTTTTTTTAATGATACATTACCCCCATTCTTACTACTTGTGATGATACTTCGTCTGAATGCCTGTATATTTAAACTTCCAGGGAGAGTTGACAAAGTAAGTACAAGGATTCCTTGAGATTCAGACATGCCTCATTTGGAACTTGAAAATCACTAATGCACCATAGTAGAATTAAGAGTTAAAGAATTAAGTATCTTACAGTGATTAATTCATATGCAATATCAATGGTAGAACTGGAACACCTGTTAAAATGAGGCAGAATGCTGATTGTAGTATGATTCAGCTCTAAAAACATCTTTGTAGAGAAGAAGCTGCTAAGGTGCTTCTAAAGTTGGCAAGGGGTGAAATGAGATGGATTTCAGAGGGAACACCACACAACACCTCATTTCAGACACTAGTGAGCTCCTTTTATGATGGGTGGTTTATGAGCATAGTTGCCATTTACATAAAACTCAAGGAGTAGGATTTGAATGTGGCCTGCACTAACAGTATTGAAAGTTACCAAAAAATGCTGTTAATCTGTAACTTAATACACCTTTAATTTTAGGCATAAATAAAACATCAGACTTGAAGTTTGAAAAGCTTGGGCTTACACCAAAAAATAACTTTAGTCAGTATATGTAACTCTGTTGTGGGACCTGAGATTTGATTTAACTTTATACCCACAGCCTTTCCCTCGATTCACTTATTTAAAACTTCATTGCCATACCCCATTTGACCACTGTTGCAACACAGTTTCTTGGTAGATGACTTCATGAAGTTTTACCATTTTTTTTCCCTTTATGATGTCATTTTTTTTTCTTCGTGACATTATTACTGCAGATCTTCACTGAAGGAGGTGGCCTCTGCATCGTCCCACTTGTGGGATTGGTGCCTCGTGGCATTGAGCTGTGGAATCTTCTAGACAGCAGGGTCTGTTTGTTAAAGCCCCTCCCAGAAATTCAAATGGTATAAAAGGGAGAATGGGCCCAGCTGCCCTTCAGTTGTTTTTTAGCAGCCAAATGTGCAATGGTCTTGGATTACACATCGTGTCCTTGGTGCTTCCCTTTCTTTTTCTTCTGTCCTTTCAGTTGCTACTTACATTTTAGATTGACAGGTTGGTACAGGTTTGTTTAGTTAGCAGAACAAAGAAGAAATGGTACCCATTAGGCACAGGTACTGTCTGGACGACCTCAGGCGAGCCACCTCATTCACTCCTGCTCATGGCAGTGACTCTTCAGGCCCAGTTGACCAATTCTGGAATCAGATGTCCAGCATCAGCTTTACTAGCTAAGGTGGTGTTTCTGACACCAACTCCCCAGTAGGACCTGGGCCTTTTTCTGCTCTGAAACTGTTCAGCTGAGTTCCCTAACCAACATGTCTGGATGACACCACTGTTTTTGGGCCCAGATTTGAGGTGGCTCTTGTACCTATTAAGTCTCATTCAGTCCTGCACCACTTATTGGCTCTGAAAATGTCTGATTTCTAATCATGTGCTGGTGCCGTGACTTTGAAACTGTCCAAGACCATTATTGCTTGGAGACATCTAGTTCACAAACACTATGGCCTGTCTCAGAAACAAAGCAGCAACACTTCAGACCTTTTCTGAAGTAGTCTTTGCTATCAGCCATTGCTGGATCACTGTAGCTGTATGTTTGTCCTGCTTATATGCAGTCAGCCGCACACTGACAATCCTGCAAGCTTCTAGAAGAAAGCAATTTAAATATATTATTTTTAAAAAAAAGGTGGCAGCTGCTCTTCAGACCCCACTGCTTCGGCATCAAAAATCTTGATTCTGACTGGATTGGACTCTTGGGTGCTGCATTGCCAGTGCTTTAGTCCTGGAATCTCTGCTGCTGCCTTCATCTGCTAAGTATAGCAGGCAATCTATTTCAAGTACAGATGCAGAATCAATGGTATAACTGGAACACCTATTAAAATGAGTCAGAACTCTGATTGTAATTTGTTTCAGCTCTAAAAACATCTTTGAAGAGAAAAAGCCTCTAAGGTACATCTAAAGTTGGCCCAGGGTGAAATGAGATGGATTTCAGAGGGAACACCACACCAAAAAACAAACCTGATTTCAGATCTTTCTATGCTAGATAGAGCACAGTGGCAGTATCATGCTGTTATACTGTGTTAAATTTACCAGAATCTGAGTGCTCAGGTAGTGACAGTGTCCAGTGGGAAAACACTTAATGTGTAAATCTGGGATTCCCAGTTGAGATTAAGAACACCAGTTCCTTGGAGTTACTGGTGTGTAGTGCTATACCTCAGCCATACAGCACATGGACATGGCCACCTGTAAGGCGATGTTGGCATATATTTCACACATTTTCACAGGACAGACTTCAGCCCTGCTGTATTCACCCAACTAACCACAAGCATCAATGGGATATTTCTTTCTTTTTAAATCAAGAAAGAGTACTCTGCTGTCCTGACCCTATCGGTCTCAGACATCAGTCATTCAATGTCTGTACTTAAACTGCTCCACAGACTGGTTCCTTAGCTAGGTACCTGCTACCTTTATCCAGACTACATCTGGGGTCTGCATTGGGGCCAGGATGTTCCCTGATTATAAAGAGGCTACCCCTTCATGATACTTACTCCAGAGTCACTCAGGTCATTCCAGATGCATAAAGTGAAGGTAACATGCTCATCAGGAAAATGTTTAGATTTCCCTGATCTACTATAATATTTCCAAATGGTGAACTTGGTGGTTTGCCTTTTTATCCAGCCTCTTCGAGGTTTGTGAACTTCGTAGAAGGTGAAAGTTCCACACTGGCATTCTGGAGTTAAAAGCGGTTTCTTTAGGTTGGGAGTAAGTATATCCACTTGAGTCCAGAAGTTAGGCTGCTGATAATGGAAGGAAATACAGGGCGGATGGGGTCATTTCCTCTTTTATACACCTGGAATCCTTCTGAGAGAAGGTGAAATGAGGGGTGAGGGGCCCACCCTTCACAGTTCAATGCCAGGAGATGCCAGTTCCACAAGTGTGACTCTGCAGAGGTGACTCTTAAACTGTTCCTGCTTAAGCAACTCTCCTGTCAGAGTAGGTAACCATTATGGGCATGTCTCAGTTCCTGCCCTGAAACAGGCCTGAGCAGTCACAAAACAATTATTTCCTTGTTTACAAGGTATATACCAGAATTATATATAATTTCCAAGTAGGAAAAGTACAATGTAGTGTAAAACAGTTGTTACTCCTCAATCTAGATACAATTTATAAACACATTAAAAATCACCCCACCCCCCCAAAATGTGAAGGAGATTTCTTTTGTTACTTTTTCTGTCTCTGAAATTGTACTCTGCTTGAGTATAATCCAAACTTCAGTTACTCCTGTGGTGTGTTTTTGTTGTTGGTGTGTGGTGGTTTTTTTTTTTTTTTTACACTGAAACCACCTGGACAAATAGTAGTTTTGCTGTGTAACTTTTACTTTTTTGTATTAAGTCCTATAATTTCTAAAATAGTGACTCGATGGGGAGAAATAAGCTGCTATTTCTACAGTGCAGTGTGACAGACCATGCGTAAGTAAGCTACCAAACACTGTTCAGCAAATGGCCTGGTCTACCATTGGACTTTGTACCTGTATAACTATTTTGGATAGGGATGGTGATTTTTATTTATCAAAATAGTTGCACCAGTATAACCACTAGTGTAGAGACAGTTCTCCGTACAAAGGTGCTCTATAGTGATACAGCTTATTCCCCTTCCTCTACAGGCATAAGTTATACTGGAATAACTACATTCACACTTGTAACTCAGTAACTATTCAAGTATAGTTAAAGCAGTACAGCTTGTGTGTGTAAATAGGGCTTATATTCCTCACTTCCCATTGTATCTTTTAGTCAGATTTAAATCTTGTTAGGGATCCGATGGTGAGTAACATTGAGGCCCTGGTCTTTCCTATTTTTGGTGCTTAATAGTTTTGTATCAGAGTCCCATAATCTTCCTTAACTATAGTCTGATTTCATATGTCACACTTCTGTTGTTACAGAGAGGTCAAACGCAGTCTCCGCCACCTCCAAAGCCTCCATCTCCTAGTTTTGAATTGGGATTATCTAGCTTCCCTCCATTACCTGGGGCTGCAGGCAATTTGAAGACTGAAGACTTGTTTGAAAACAGACTGTCCAGTGTCATAATGGGAACGTCAAAGGAAAGAGTGAGTAGTTTGAGTTTACTGCTTTACATACCTCCTTGTTTCAAATTCAGTGGTTTATGCAGTAAAAACATAATTCAAGTAGAACTTAACCATGCTTTTATGTAGGTCATGGAAAACTGTAGTTCTGTGTATAACTCCTTTGCTGTCATCTCCATTCTCATCCTAGCAGTTGGTTGGCAAGAATGCATCCTCCTTGTTGAAGGATAACTGAGGTGGTGTGGTGTATTGGTGCCCCAGAGTAACTATTTTTAATTAGTTGCTAGTGATGAAAACAGATATCACCTTTTTCAGTGTTCCCAGCTGAGTCTGGTTACTGCTTGTTACTTTTTTGATAGCATTAAGTGAAAAATAATCTTACACCGCAATTTGCTCATAGTTTGATTTGTTGTCAGTTTTTTTTCCTCCCCTTAAACACCTAGAAAACAGATGCAGGTGAGGAAAACACATTTTCAACCTCTGAAATATAAGGAAAGAGCCCGGAAACTCTCTCTAAACACTAGGCTTGTTAGTTGAAATAAGAAGTATTGCTAAACCAATTGAATCCAGGAGCTGATGTGTGAGATCAGTTGGAGAATGTAAAAATACACCAAAATGACCTGGCAGACTGTGCTTTCAGGATGCAGCTAGAGATGTAATTCAGAGTTGAGGCTGTCTCTAGCTGCTCATAGTGAAGAGGACAGAGTCCTAAAGAATGCAATCTGCGGACCCAGGGTGCTCTCCAAGAGAGATTTAATTCCACAGTGAGTATCAAAGAGTCTGGGTTGTGGAACCAACCCTTCAGTTTAAATTTGGTTGCTTTATTTTTGTTGCAACTTTATCGACATTGTGTATGTTGATTCCCAGTTATAATATAACCAGAGCCTCCGGTGCAGGAGGGTTACTGTGGACTATTTACAAAATTGGTTTAACTGGCTCAGGGGTGATCACCTTCCTCGGTGTAAGGGTGACCCACTAGTGGTAAAGAGCATCATAAAGGGGCTTACACAACATTCCCTCTCTTCCACTATATCCTCTTTACTACCACCATATCAGGGTGGGTGGGAAAGGGGTTGGGGAAGTGCCCTATGTCGTAGCAATCCTTGGTTACATTTTCTGTCCACTGATGCTGGTAATGGTGTCCATTAAAGAAGCCATAAGGTTGTTCTAACGAGGGGTATAGCCATTTACAGAACAGTGCAAAAGTGGTTTTTAAACCACCTTCACCCATTTTCCTCATCCTTCTCCTCCCCACCGCCCCACACACACTTTTCCACCAACTTGTAGTCTGTGCATTTTGGCCATATTTAAGGATATTTAAGACCGGTCCACAGTCTCTTGAAAATTTTATCTGTTTTAATTCTTACAGATTCATATCTTATTTACTCAAATATAACAAGTCTCCACTCTTCTACAAAGGCAGCTCTAATTTGGTTAGGCAAGGGTGGTCTCGTGACAGCACAGTCTATTGCCACATTGGGTGCGGTGTTTGCCTTGGTTCTGGTTTCTGCTACGTTGTGCATGTGCTCCTATTTGGAAAGGATTGGCCTCCAAGGGAGTTTGATTGCACCCTGTAGGGTGTTGTGGGCGTGCTCAACAGAGTTTAAAGTGGGGATTATTAGATGATACTTTTCATCTCAAGATTTCATATCATTTTTTTCCAAGCTTCACAATAGCCCTCTGAAGTAGGCAAGTATTACTATCCTTATTTTACAGATGAGCGACCAGATGCAGAGGTTTATTCAAACCAGGTTACACAAATCAGTTGAAAAGAGAGGTAAATAGTGGTGTCCCCCGTGGTCTGTACTGGGACCGGTCCTATTCAAGGTATTCATAAGTGATCTGGAAAAGGGGGTAAACAGAAGTGGCAAAATTTGCAGATGATAAAAGCTACTCAAGATAGTTAAGTCCCAGGCAGACTGCGAAGAGCTACAAAAGGATCTCACAAAACTGGGTGACTGGGCAACAAAATGGCAGATGAAATTTAATGTTGATAAATGCAAAGTAATGCACATTGGAAAACATAATCCTAACTATACGTATAAAATGATGGGGTCTAAATTAACTGTTACCACTCAAGAAAGAGATCTTGGAGTCCTTGTGGATAGTTCTCTGAAAACATCCACTCAATGTGCAGCAGCAGTCAAAGCGAACAAAATGTTGGGAATCATTAAGAAAGGGATAGATAATAAGACAGAAAATATCATATTGCCTCTATAAATTCATGGTATGCCCACATCTTGAATGCTGCATGCAGATGTGGTTGCCCCATCTCAAAAAAGATGTATTGGACTTGGAAAAGGTTCAGAAAAGGGCAATAAAAATGATTAGAGGTGTGGAACGGCTTCTGTATGAGGAGAGATTAATAAGACTGGAACTTTTCAGCTTGGAAAAGAGACAACGGGGTGGATATGATTGAAGTCATAAAATCATGACTGGTGTAGAGAAAGTAAATAAGGAAGTGTTATTTACTCTTTCTCCTAACACAAGAACTAGGGGTCACCATATGAAATTAATAGGCAGCTGGTTTAAAACTAACAAAAGGAAGTATTTTTTCACGCAACGCACAGTCAGTCTGTGGAACTCTTTTCCAGAGGATGTGAAGGCCAAGACTATAACAGGGTTCAAAAAAGAACTAGGTAAGTTCATGGAGGATAGGTCCATCAATGGCTGATAGCCAGAATGGGCAGGGATGGTGTCCCAGCTTCTGTTTGCCAGAAGCTGGGAATGGGCGAGAGGGGATGGATCACTTGATGATTGCCTGTTATGTTCATTCCCTCTGGGGCACCTGGCATTGGCCACTATTGGAAGATAGGATACTAGGCTAGATGGACCTTTGGTCTGACCCAGTATGGCCGCTCTTATATAAAAGACAGGAACAGAACCTAGATATCCAGTCCTTTGCTCATCATGCACCATACTCCCCCTCTAAGTATAGCTTGGGAAACTGTTTCAAAAGAGCTCTGCATAAGCCTGAAAGCTTGTCTCTCACACAACCAGAAGTTGGGCCAATAAAAGATATTACCTCACCCACATTGTCTCTGTTCTCTAACCATGAAATTTTAGGGCTCAATCACGTAAGGAGTTGAGCACTCAGGCCCAAATCCATCATATGCTTCTATTGAGACTACTCATATAATTATAGTTAAGTATGTGCATAAGTGCTGTGCTGGATTTGGGCCAGGATGTTCGGTACCTTGCAGGATCAAGCCTTTACCCACTTAATTGTGGGTGCAGAGTGGTACTCTTTTTTTTTTCTAGTTAATTCCTAAACACAAACTATGTACGTGCTGCATGCAGCTGCTCGTGATTTCGTTTTCACTAAAGTGTAACTCTCTGATTTTCTTCAGAGAAACTGCATAGTCAGTATGTGGTCTCATAGTCAGTATCATAACCACCTCACGGATTACTGTTCACCTTCATGGAATTGCCTATCTACAGACCCCACTGTAGGGATCTCATGCCTAGCCACGTGAACATGGAACCAATTCTGAGTGGTAGTTGGAGAACAAAAAAATCCCCTGTACACACACACTCTGCTCCCCTTACTTCCCTTCTCTGCTTGCCAAAGTGGTGTCAGAGCCAACCTCTCCCTTCTGTCTCTCTTGATGGACAAATCTAATATTTTAAATTGGTTATGTTGTTAGAGCTGGTTTTAGGATGGGTAAAATTGCTTTTTACTTTTGAAGCCATTTGGATTTTAGTCTGTCTAGATCCTCTTAGGCCTTGCCCAGGAGGAAGGATCAGTCTTTTGAGCAGTGGAAAATTTTAAGGTGTTTTTCATATTCAGTGGTCAGTCCCACTTCAGATGGGCATGAAAAGGGCCCTTTAGGCCTTGGGTAAGAGCACTTCTCTAAAGGCTGTGATGCCACACGCTCTTCTCAAAAAAAGTACCAAAGCCCATGAGACACTTACCGAGAACTTGCCTTTGCAAAATACCAAGTTGAAAGAAGTGATCCTGTTGTCAAGGTGCTCCATTAAGAGGCATTGAAACAAGCTTCGCCAGCTAAAAAAATTAGGCTTTTGGAACAGAGTCCAAGAACAGCACCTCTTCATGGTGTCATTGGTTCCAAATGGCTACACAAGGTAGTTCAGTAAGGATCCTACTGTTGGATTGCTGTACCCATTGGATCTGTCTGACCAAAGCCCCAGGAGTAAACACTTTTTTTTTTTGAAGGTGAAAAGGATGTTGGGAGACTCTGAACCATCTTCATGGTCAAACCGTGGCTGCTCTCTTCTTCCCCCCCCCCCGGAGAGTTAACTTAGCTTCCTTTATTTTCAGCATTAGCCTGTTGATCTGTGGCTGTTCACTGTAAATTAATATGTAAATCATGTCGTTTTCTTGTTACTTTGCAAGTAAATAACCTACAAGAACAAGGGCAGTCCTAACACTTCTGCTTAAACATACTGTTTTGTTTTTTTAGAACCTAAATGTGGATGCAAGTACAAACACTATTCCATCAGGAATTCCTCGAGAGCCATTGTTGCCAGCGTCTCCTGCTCTGTCTGGGACGTTTGAAAGGTCTCCTTCCCCATCCCAGTCTCCTGAGTAAGGATTTAATTACATGCCTATAATTATTCTTTTCTGAATCAAGAGTTTGCATTTTCAAAAGGTTAGGTACACTGTGTAACTAGCTATTGAATCCTTAATCAAAGAATGGAGTAACAATATCTCATGTGAACTATACATAAAGCAGAAGGCATTAGCTTGTTGTTTATCATGTAATAAATGTGCACACTTTATAGGTGCTAATGAATTGCTTAGTCTTGATTCTTAATATTTGTAAATGTTTAATAAAATGGCATAAAGAATACTTTAAGCCAGGGGTGAGGAACCTATGGGCTGTGGGCCGAATCCTGCCTGCTGCTTCATTTCGTTTGATCTGCAGCAAGTTTCCACGCCGTGGGCCAGAAGCCCTAAGCCTTGGCACCCTCTTTCTCCCATCTTCCCGCCACGCCCCCCTCCCCCGACCTGGGGGGCTGGAGCCGCGAATGCTGGGTTGCCCCACTGTGGGGGAAGCTAGGGTTGCCAGGCTGTTAGAAGTCCAGTCGGCTCTGTGCAGTTCCCAGAAGTGACCAGCATGTTCCAGCGGCCCCTAGGTGCAGGGGCGATCAGGGAAGTGCCTCACGCTGCCCCCACCAGTGCCAGCTCTGCAGCTCCCATTGACCGGGAACCACAGCCAATGGGAGTTGCAGGGAGGGCACGCGTGGTTAGTGTGCACCCTGGAGAGCCACCTGGCCCCACTGCTTAGTGTGGAGCCAGGGCAGGCAGAGAGGCTGCCTAAGGCTAGGTCTACACTACCCGCCTGAATTGGCAGGTAGAAATCGACCTCTCGGGGATCGAATTATTGCGTCTCGTCGGGACATGACAATCGATCCCCGAATCGACGCTCTTACTCCACCAGCGGAGGTGGGAGTAAGCGCCGTCGACGGGAAGCCGCGGAGGTCGATTTTGCCACCGTCCTTACAGCTGGGTAAAGTCGGCTGTGATACGTCGAATTCAGCTACGCTATTTGCGTAGCTGAATTTGCGTATCTTAAATCGACCCCCCCTTGTAGTGAAGACCTGCCCTTAGTCCCACTGCGCTGCCGACAGGGAACCGCCTGAGGTAAGCGCCCCCTGGCTGGAGCCTGCACCCCAAGTCCTTATCCCAGCCCTGAACCCTAACTCCCTGCCGGAGCCCACACCCCAACCCCCTGCCCCAGCCTTGAGCCCACTCCCACACGCCAAACCCCTCATCCCCAGCCCAGTGCCTCCTCCCACACCCTGAACCCCTCCTTACTGGCCCCACCCCAGAACCTAGGGCAGGGGTGGGCAAACTATGGCCTACAGACTAGATCCGGCCCGTGAGGGCTTTGGATACAGCCCACGGGATTGCCACCCCCGTGGCACCGTGGGCCCTGCGCTGCTCCCAGAAGAGGCCGGCACCATATCCCTGTGTCTCTTGGACGGTGCGGGGGGAAGGACAGAGGGTTCTGCATGCTGCCCCTGCCTGCAGGCACCGCTCTCTGCAGCTCCCATTGGCCGGGAACAGGGAACTGTGGCCAATGGGAGCTTCGGGGGAGGTACCCACAGGCGAGGGGCCGCAGGGACATGGTGTCAGCCACTTATGGGAGCGGCGCAGGGTCAGGGCAGGCAGGGAGCCTGCCTTAAGCCCCGCTGCGTGCCACTGCCACCCCGGAGCTGCTCAAGGAAAGTGGCTCCTGGCCGAAACCCGCACCCTGAACCCCCTCCTGCACCCCAACCCCCTGCACTGAGCCCCCTCGTGCACCCCTCCTCTGCCCCAACCCCTTGCCCTGAGCCCCTTCCTGCACTCGAGCCCCCTGCCGCACCGCTCCTGCATCAGCCCCCTGCCCTGAGCCCCCTGCCGCACCGCTCCTCTGCCCCAACCCCTTGCCCTGAGCCCCTTCCCACACCCCGCACTCCCTCCCACACCTCAACCTCCTGCCCCAGCCCTACATTCATGGACCTGCATGCAATTTCCCCACCCAGATGTGGTCCTCAGTCCAAAAAGTTTGCCCACTACTGGCCATGGGGAAGCCCTGAGCCTGCGCCCCTCTGCATGGCTGTGTGGCCCACGACTGATTTTTTTTTTTTTTTTTTTTTTCTCTGGGTCAGTAGCACCTGATAGAAAAAAGGTTCCCCATCCCTGCTTTAAACCATCTTACAGGGAATGTCTACCCTGAAATATATGCCCCATTTTAGTAGAACTTGAGTTAGCACTCCCTGGCTTTGTTAACCTAGGGCTTCAAAATCATTTGTAACTTCGCTCACCCCAGTACCGCTCCTCCAGCAGGTGGCGCTACTCCCAGTCATTCGCCTACCAGGGTCAGTAAGCAGACTCTGGCCTTAACGGCCCCGCCATGGTCTCCAGTGGGGCAGTGGTCAGGATCGGACTGCGACTTCAGCCCCGAGGGGGGACAACTCCCCTCCCACGCGGGAGACTGAGGGGGGCACCGGCTGCAGTGCGAACGCAGCAGGGACCGTGGTCCCCCCCCCCCCAAGTGGCAGTACTGGAATCCATGAGGGGTGCCAGTGATGCTGGTCCAGTACTCCCAGCCCTCCCTGAATGCATCAGACAAGCTGGCCATGGTGCCACCAGTGCCACTGGGAGCTGCAGGCAGCCCTGCCTGTGGACGGTCAATGTAAATAAACTGTCGCAGGCTGCAGGTTGCCCACCACTGCCCTAAACTGTAAGCTGGAAGTCAAAAAAACTTTTCTCCCGAATAAGTTGAATCTCTTGGCCTCCTTAGTTTTGGCCGTTCCGCTGGGGTGGCCCTTGTCTGTCCCTTTCATTTGCTGCGCGGGACGGGGGATAAATATACAGATACTCAAAACCCTTTGCAGGGACATAGTATTTCCTTTCCACTTTGTTGGATGTTGGCAGAATTGATGAGGATGTTTGCCACACCAACGTGGCTATTTTGATCACCCCTGGGTGGATGGGTAATGCACCAATTTTTGCCCGTGTAGTGGCCGAGATGACATTGAAGAGGTTGTCTGCCTCCTCAGCGACCTCTTAGGGTACGTCTATACTTACCTCCGGGTTTGGCGGTAAGCAATCGATCTTCTGGGATCGATTTATCGTGTCTTGTCTAGACGTGATAAATCGATCCCGGAAGTGCTCGCTGTCGACGCCAGTACTCCTGCTCCGCGAGAGGAGTAGGCGGAGTCGACGGGGGAGCCTGCCTGCCGCATGTGGACCTTTGGTAAGTACCTTTAAGTTCGAACTAAGGTTCTTCGACTTTAGCTACGTTATTCACGTAGCTGAAGTTGCATATCTTATTTCAAACTGGGGGGTTAGTGTGGACCAGCCCTTAGATTTGCAAGCCCAGATTCTCTGCAACCCGTTTAAGGACGGCCTGGTGCTCCTTAAAGTTGTCCAGGGGGCTGCTGGTGTGGGAGGGTCCAGCCACCGCCGCCTCCGCAGATGACTATGACAGTTGAGTGGCCTGAAGGATGGTGTCACCCTCTTCTTTGCCAAGGGAGGGCTCCCTTGGTGCCGGAGTACGGAGACCACTGGTTTAGGGTCTCTAACCCCCAAGCCCTGCTGGGACTTTATAATTTTAACCTGTGGAACTTCCTTAGTAAGTTTACGGAAGCCCTCCCACAGGATAGTGCCCAAGAGTTCGACGCGTTGGTGAGCGAAGGCACGGTGGTGGCCCATGGAGTCCTCCAGATGGCCTGGAACGCGATGGACTCGGCTGCCATGGTGGTTGCGTCGGCGGTGGCCATGCAACGTAGCTCCTGGTTGCAGGCTTCTGGGCTGTTCCGGGAGATGCAGACCACAATACATGGGGATTCGGGGCTCTTTTCTGAGCTGACTCTGGGCTCCATGGGTTCAAGGACTCCCGAGTCACCCTCCAATCCCTGGGTTTGCACACCCCTCAGCAGTCCACAAAGCCGTTCCACCCACCGCCGCCGTCTCCTCCGCCACAGTCTAGGTCCTAGGTTCTGGAGGGCTCCCAGGTCTGGCTTCTACCGAAGAAAGGACAAGGACAAAGGGCTTAAGAGATGCTACCCATCCTCTTCCCGCCCAGCTGCCCAACCTGACCCTCCCAGAAGTCAGGGCGGCCAGAAGCAGTCATTTTGAGGGTGCGCTCGAGGACAGTGCCCCAGCCATCGTACTGGATCCAACCCTCTCTTTCCTCAACCGCCTCTGCCCTTTCTGGTCGGCCTGGTCCAGTGTCACCTTGGACTGCTGGGTGCTAGACACAGTTTCTTCGGGCTACACCTTGCAGTTGACAGCTGACCACCCCTCCTACCCCCTTCTCCGTCCCTCTTTAGGGACCCTTCTCATGAGCAACTCCTCGTTCAGGAGGTTTTCAGTGGAAAAGGTTCCTCAAAACATGGAAGGCAGAGGATTCTACTCCCGCTAATTCCGAAGGCAAAGGGGGGCCTCAGACCCTTCCTAGACCTGCATCGCCTCAACAAGTTACTCCAGAAGTTGAAGTTTTGCATGGTCTCCCTGGCCTCCATAATCCCCTCCCTGGATCCAGGAGACTGGTTTGCCACCCTCGATTTAAAGGACACATACTTCGATATTTCCATCTTCCCAGGGTCTATGGATCAGGTGCAGAGGCATCTCAACCTGGTCTGTTTGACCTGTCGAGACCTGGGGTTGATAATAAACGAGAAAAAATTAACCTTAACCCTGGTACAATGCGTAGAGTTCATCGGAGTGGTCTTCGACTCCACTCAGGCCATGGCCTTACTCCCCAAATCTTAATTCCAGGCCATAGTGTGGACCTCATTGTGGGCCTATGAGCCCACCTGCTCACCACTGCCCACACCTGCCTGCGGCTGCTGGGCCACATGGCAGCATATACTTACGTAGTCTGGCATGCACGACTCCACCTCAGATCTCTCCAGGCATGGCTGGTATCGGTCTATGTCCCCAACCAGCACAGCAGGGACCAGGTGGTCAGGATTCCAGACAGCGTACTGCCGTCCCTCATCTGGTAGCAGGATCCCTTGTCGGTGTTGGAAGGTGTTTCCTTCACAGCCCCATATTCGTTGGTGACCCTTGTCTCTGATGCCTCAGACCTAGGCTGGGGAACCTCAAAACCATTGGTCCAGTCACAATCGTTCTCTTCATATCAATGTCAGGGAACTCAGGGCCATTCGACTGGCCTGCCATCCTTTCTACCTTGTATAGAAGACAGGGTGGTCCATGTCCCGACGGACAACACGGCTACGGTTTTCTATATCAATAGGCCGGGCAGAACCAGGTTGTCTGTCCTTTGCCAGGAAGCCGTCTGTCTACAGTACAATGTCCATCTCGTAGCTGCTCACTTTCCAGGGTCCAAGAACATATTGGCAGATCACCTCAGCAGGATGTTCTCATCCTGCCACAAGTGTCCCTTCATCTGGAGGTGGTCACTCCATCATCTGCAGGTGGGGAACTCCCCGGGTGGACTTGTTCGCGTCCAGGCAGAACAGGAAGTGCCACGTCTTCTGCTCGATTGGAGGAGGAGCCCTGCCTGATGCCTTTCTGCTCCTATGGTCGGAGGATCTGATGTACGCCTTCCCTCCGGTACCGTTGCTGCCTAGGGTCCTCATGAAGATCAAACAGGACAGGGCGAGGATCATCCTCATAGCGTCAGCGTGGCCATGCCAACACTGGTAGCCTCTTGGTAGCAACCCCATTCCAGCTACTGCTCAGATCGGACCTGTTGTCCCAGAACCATGGCAGTCTTCTGCACCGCAACCTGGCAGCGATATAACTGATGGCTTGGCAGCTGCATTGTTAAACGCGCAGCAGTGCTCGGCAGAGGTTCAGTGTGTTCTGTTGGGAAGCAGGAAGCCCTCCACCAGAGCAACCTACCTGGCCAAGTAGAGGCTGTTCACCTGTTGGATTGTGGACAAAGATGTTCGTCCTGAGCGGGCTTCGTTGCAGCTTATTCTGGACTACCTCCTGCACCTCAAGTTCCAGTAATTGTCCCCCCATCGATCAAGGTCCATCTAGCGGCCATCTCAGCCTTTCACCTGCCATTTTAGGGGAGGTCTGTTTTTTGCTCAGGATATCACAGCCAGATTTCTTAAGGGCCTGGAGTGGCCTCTACCCGCAAGTCAGAAACCCTGTCCCTCCATGGGACTTGAATCTGGTGCTGTCTCAGCTCACGGGTCCTCCCTTTGAGCCCCTGGCTTCCTGGTCTCTCTTCCTCTCTTGGAAGGTCGTGTTCCTGGTTGCAGTGTCCACCCTGTATCCAAGATTTAGGAGCTCACCTCGGATCACCGTACACATCTTCTACAAGGACAAGGTCCAGCTAAGGCCGCACCCGGCTTTTCTTCCTAAAGTAGTGTCTCAGTTTCATTTGAGCCAGGGCATTTTCTTACCGGTCATCTTTCCAAAGCCGCATAAGTCAGAAGAGGCGGGCAGGACGTCAGGAAGGCTCTGGCCTTCTGTGTAAATAGGACCAAGTCATTCCGTAAGTCGACGCAATTGTTCATCACTGTGGCCGACAGGATGAAAGGTCACCCGGTATCCACTCAAAGAATTTCTTCTTGGATCGCTGCCTGCATTTGCTTCTGCTACAACCAAGCGAAGGTGCCGCACCTGGTGATTGTCACCACCGACTCTACCAGGGCGCAGGCCTCCTTGGCAGCGTTTCTGGCCCATGTGCCTATCCAGGACATCTGTAGGGCAGCCACCTGGTCGTCTATCCACACTTTTACATCCCACTATGCTCTTAGCCAGCAGGCCCAGGACGATGCTGGCTTCGGTAGGGCAGTACTGCAAGCCGCTAAGATGTGAACGCCAAGCCCACCTCCGTGGATACTGCTTGTGAGTCACCTAATGTGGAATCGCCATGAGTAAGCTCTCTCGAAGAAAAAATGGTTACCTACCTTTCGTAACTGTTCTTCAAGATGTGTTGCTCATGTCCATTCCATTACTTGCTCTCCTACCCTTCTGTCAGAGTTGCCTGCACAAAGGAACTGAGAAGGTGCAGGGCTGGCGGCGCCTGATATACCTCCGCATGGGAGCACCACTCCAGGGGGTGCCACAGCCGGCCCTACGGATACCGCTAAGGCAGAAATCTCCAACTGTGCACGTGGGCACATGCACACTTAAAATGGAATGGACATGAGCAATACATCTCGAAGAACAAGTTACAGAAGGTAGGTAACCGTTTTTCATCAAGATTGACTGTTCAGTGGACAAAGAGTTGGCCCTTGGGATTGTGGGTTGCTTTTGGTAGACTCCCAGAGCAGGAGTCCAGTGGAGCCTACACTGCAAAGCAATAGGGTTTGAACCATGAGTCCTGGCTTGAACTTCCACTCCCATGGGGTCCTGAGACCCTGGGTCTGAGCCCTACGTTAGTGCAATATGCGTGTAGACAGAAGGGGATTAAGATTGAGTCTGAGTTCAAACCCTGGGCGTACATTAATTGTAGACGTACCCACACTTACAGAACAAAGGAGTGCATAGACTAACTCCCAAATCAATATTCAATATCACTTTGTGCATACAATAAAAGAATTGTTTCCAAGTACTGTGTGCTACACCCTGTTTTACTTGAGACTTCAGAATCAGACATTAGGATTATATCAAGATAAAATGTGAGCTTTGATGTCCTGGTCTATCTCCATTTTCAAACAAATACAAACTTAATTAGAATTTGTAACATGTTCCTTATTTTAAGTTATGTATTAAAGTGTAATATGCTTCTTAAAAAGATAGGGTTTAAAATGTATAGCGAATTAACTTTTAAAAGGCTGTTTTATTTTTATTTTTTTAATAATGGAGATATCCTATCTCCTAGAACTGGAAGGGACCTTGAAAGGTCATCGAGTCCAGCCCCCTGCCTTCAGTAGCAGGACAAAGTACTGATTTTGCCCCAGATTCCTAAGTGGGCCCCCCCCCCAGGGTTGAACTCACAACCCTGGGTTTACCAGGCCAATGCTCAAACCACTGAGCTATCCCTCCCCCCAACAACTGTTATAGTTGTCAGTTCACAGATAGCTGTAACTTTCTTGCAGTCCAAATCAGTCTGATTTAAAAGTACTCTTAGATGCGTAATCTGCTCACATGTTGACTTTTCAAGTTCCAGCATGAAGATAGCTTTTCATGAGATTCACTTTCTGATATGTGCTTGCAGTGACTCCAAGGTTGTCGACAAGCAGCAGAGAGAGACACAAAGTATGGAAAGACTTTCTTCCACGCTCAGTACTGCATGTAAATCAGTACAAGTCAATGGGGCTGCCATAGTAAGTGATATTACTAGCTGTCTTTTATAAGTGTTATCACTTGATGTATTTTATTAACAGTACAGCATTTCCATTGTTTGTCTATTGGTACCTACGGCATCTTTACCTTTGCCTCAGGTCTCTTCTGATTACTTGCAATAATATAGCTGTATAACATCTTGAAGGAAAATGGCAAGAGAATTTTTGTATTTCCATGATTTAAAATTCAGCTCACTGAAAAATTAGAAGGAACAGTTAGTCATAGGTGGAGTGACTTTTTTTTTTTCCTGATCCCCAGTAAGTGCAATTTTGGCATTGGGAAGGAGAGAAAACATCGATTTAGGCAATTGTTATCTTTTTATGTTCATAGTGGAGAGTTTTGATATGGGAGCACCATTTAACTAACACGTTTCCTCTTCTCATGATTTGCTAACCCACTTCCCCATAGTTTGGTTTCACTCCAACCCCTCCCTGCTGCCTCTCCTTCCTCTCTGTTACTTCCCCAGATCCCCCAACACTACCTCTATCCATTATCTCACCAAACCTTTTTGGAGTTTTTGGAGGTCACTCAGACCTTAATGTATTTATCAGGGAGACTGAAACCTGCACTGCACTGCCTGTGTACTCCAGGCACAGCAAGGTGTGTAATGGTGAACTTTACTGATCACAAAAGGGGATGTTTGTAGGTGTTGGCAGAGCCTGTGTAATAAACCCTTAAGCACATGTGTAAATAATGTCTGCAGTGAAAGCCCAGGGTTGATTAGAACTCAAGTTAGCAGACCCTGGATTTGTTGAGCTAGAGCATCGCCACTTATTTGTAACCTCAGGTTGATAATTATTGAAACCTGGATCCCAATCGAGGGCTCTGCTATCTACATTGCATTATGCGGGCCTGAGTCCAACCACCCATATCTCAGACTTCCTAGCACCTTCCCAAAATGTGGCCACTCTGGTCCTTTGTTCATGGTGCAGTGTGTGTGTAAACTTGACTGTCCACCAAACTTGACAGTCCAGAGGACAAAAAGTCAGCCTGTGGGGTTGTGGGATACTTTTGGCAGTCTCCCAGAGCATAAATCAGGTGGGCTGCATCTACATTGCAAAGCAGTAGGGCTTGAACCCTGGGTCCTGGCTTGACTCAGGCTGGAACCCTCTCCCCCCAGGAGTCCTGGGAACTGGGGTCCAAGCGCTGGATCAGCAGGATTTATGTGTAGATGGAAGTGGGGGGGTTAGGTTTGAGCCTGAGTTTAAACCCTGGACTTACATTGCCGTGTAGACATACCTTTAAAGGAAACATTGCTTGAGGCACTTATTTTATCCAGAACTCCAAATCATCTGATGACTTTTGAGCTTTGTCAACAATTGGATGGCATGTCAATGACTCAGACAGTATGGTTAGTTTCAAATATTTAACTGCTTTTTTGCCTATGTCTGTGGTGCTGTATGCAAGTATCCATGTTTTCTTTTGATTCATCGATTTGTCCTTTCTGCTTTGGACAATATGCTAATTTGACCTCCCTGGTGTGACCACCATCACTACCTCCTCCTCCATATTTAGATATTTGATTTGGCAAAAATTTTTCCCTTTTAATGAACATTTTTTTTCAAACTCCCTTCTTTCTTGGTACTGCTGCCCTTTTCTGTCATAATCCAAGAAGAGGGAAGAGAACTGGTTAAATGCAAAGTTTTTCTTAGAGTGCTTGCCCGTGTCCATTCCATGTTAGGTGCATGATGATTGGAAATTTTTCCCTTAGCAGTATGCAGAGGAACGGTTTTGGTACCTCCTGGAGTCTCCTGCTCATGCACCAGTATATTGGATGCTGCCAGCCCCACACCCTCAGTTCCTACTTACCACCTGTGACGGTTGTTGGAATGTCTCTCTAGCTCTCACAAGTTCCCTAGTGGTGTTTGTTCTTAGATTCTTCGAGTTTTTTCCTTCTATATAGTTTAAAACTCGTCAAAGCACTGTGACAAATGCCATCCTCTTTGCCCCCAACATCTAAAAGGGCAGAGAAAAAAATATGTCCCTGCCCAAGGCTTTGAATACATGTACTCCCACCCCTATACCCCCATGGTCACTGGTGGTCTCACCTGCCAACAAACAGGACAGACAGGCAATCTAGCGCAACCCCTAAAAATAAAGACCCTATGAAACTTGACCTTTTTGGTATTCTACTGCCAATGTAAAAGTGTATTCTACTACCAGTCTGCAGCTACGTATCACCAATCAGCAAGCATTGCTGGAGCGATATAATTACAGCACTTGGCATTCAATGGCCAAGGTCAGGGACTCTGCCCAGGAGTCAAGACGAGTTCTTGGCCTTCTTGGAAGAGGGCAAGGCAGTGGCCAAGGCCTCTCTTCAAGCAGCGTTAGATGCAGCTGATTTGGCAGCGCCATCGATGGCCTCTGCTGTCTCTCCATGCGACACAGTTCGTGGCTGCAGTCCTCAGAGCTCTTGAACAAGGTCCAGCTGTCATCCGGGACCTCCCATTCGAGAGTAATGCCCTATTTTCGCAGCAGACGGACACCAGGCTGCATGGGCTGAAGGACTCGAGGGCCACCCTGTGCTCCTTTGGGCTCTAAACATCTCCGACCTCAAGGAGGCACTTCCGGCCGCCGCTGCCCAGGTCCATCTCAACAAAGCTCCTATATAAGGAAAGACTTTTTTAATGCCACCAATCTTCCCCATTCTCCTCGACCCCACAGTCAGGCCCCACACGCCACTCGGGTGGCCCATGGCAAACATTTTGAGGGTGTGCCCTAGGGCAACACACCAGACTAACCCCAGGATCCAGCCCCCCTTTTATTTTTGCACTGGTTGTCCCCGTTCCTTTCTGCATGGGCCTGAATTATCTCAGACCTTTGGGTGCTCAACACCACAACATCTGGTTACACCCTGAAGTTCTCTTTTCTCCCCCCCCCCCCGCTCCCCTCCTTCTTCAGGGACCCTTCTCACAAGAGTCTTCTCATCCAGGAGGTGGAAACCCTCCTATGGGTAGGGGCTGTAGAGGAAATTCCTCAAGGTTTGAGGGGAAAGGGGTTTTATTCCCGCTATTTTCTAATCCCAAAGGCCAAGGGGGGCCTCAGACCCATCCTAGACCTGCGTCACCTCAACAGATATCTCAAGAAATTGAAGTTCCATGTGGTCTCCCTGGCCTCCTTCATCCCCTCTCTGGATCCAGGAGACTGGTATCTCTAGATTAAAGGATGCCTATTTCCATACTTTTATTTTCCATGGTCACACAAGATTCCTCAGATTCGTAGTGGGCCAGTGCCATTACCAATTCACGGCACTGCCCTTCGGCCTTTCGTCTGCTCTGAGGGTCTTCACAAAGTGTATGGCAGTAGTGGCCGCTTACCTGGGGCATTGAGGGGTGCAGATCTACCAAAACATAGACAACTGGCTTGTCAGAGGCAGGTCATCAGCCCAGGTTCAGCACAGCCTTGATCTGTTGTGGGCCACCTGTCAGGAACTAGGTCTGCTTATGAACGAGCAGAAATCAAATCTAGCCCCAGTTCAGCGAATAGTTTATAGGAGCAGTACTTGATTCTACCCAGGCCAGGGCCTTTATGCTGGAGTCCTGATTCCAAGCCATGTCGGACCTCATCATGCTTTTAAGAGCCACACCCGCTCACAAGTGCTTGGATATGCCTCAAGCTGCTGGGCCACATGGTAGCATGTACTTGGTCCAACATGCATGTCTATGCCTTAAACCCCTGCAGATATGGCTGTTATCAGTCTACGCTCCCAGCAGACATGATTTGGACCTACTGGTCACAGTCCTATCGCACATCCTGTCATCCCTGTCTTGATGGACAGACTCTTGATTGGTGTTGGAAGAGATTCCCTTCACAGCCCCATCTCTATCAATGATGTTGGTCTCTGAGTCGAATCTGGGGTGGGGAGCCCACCTCGATGTCCTCCGCGCACAAGGTCTCTGGTCATAGGATTGTTCCCTCCATATAAATGTCAGGGAACTCGGAGTGATACGCTTGGCCTGCCAGGCGTTTCTTCCCTACCTGATGGGCAGAGTTGTTCAAATCCTGACAGACAATACCGCCACGATGTTCTATATCAACAAACAAGATGGAGCTCGCTCATCAGCCCTGTGCCAAGAGGCTCTCCAGTTATGAGACTTCTTTGTGCAGCATGCCATTCATCTTGTGGCTTTGCACGTCCCGGGGGCCAGGAATTCACTGTCAGCTCTCCTCAGCAGGTCCTTCTCGTCTTGCCTCAAGTGGTCACTCCACCCACAGGGGACTCCCCAGGTGGACTTGTTTGCGTCCAGACTGAACAGGAAGTGTCAGCAGTTTGGTTAAATTGACAGGCTCGATAGAGGTTCCCTATTGGACACCTTTCTGTTCCTGTGGACAGGCATTTCTATGAACTTTCTCGCCAAATACCCCTGCTGCACGAGATCCTCTTGAAGATCGAGAGGCAAGGCAAAAATCACGATGGCTCCAGCATGGCCTCGACAGCATTGGTTCGGCACGTGTGTGGATCTCTCCATAGCTTGAACCCTGCTTGAACTCCTGTTCCAAATGGACCTACTCTCGCGGAACCAGGGCCATCTGCTCCACCCAAACCTAGTGTCCCTTTGTCTGACAGTGTGGCTTCTGCGTGGCTGTATGCTGAGGAACAGGCCTGCTCGGCTCAAGTGCAACACATCCTGCTGGATAGCAGGAAGACCTCCAGCAGGGTGATCTACCAGGCCAAGTGGAAACGCTTTACCAGTTGGATCTTCCCCCTCCAAGTCCATGCTTCAATCCATCCTGGACTACCTGCTTCACCTCAAACTCCAAGGCCTGGCCCTTTCATCAATCAGGGTGCATTTGGCAGCTATCTCCGCTTTTCATCCTCTGATCCAGGGCAGATTGGTCTTTTCTCATGAAATTATGCTCCGGTTCTTGAAAGGCTTGGAGAGGCTCTACCCTCAGATCCGCGATCCAATCCTTCCGTGGGACTTGAATCTGGTTCTCTCTCAGCTCACAGGTCCTCCTTTCGAGCCATTGGCATCCTGCTCTCTGCTGCTTCTCTCGTGGAAGGTCGCCTTCCTGGTAGCAATCGCTTCGGCCCGACAGTTCTCCAAGATCAGAGCTTCCATGTCAGAATACCCCTTCACGGTTTTCTATAAGGATAAAGTCCAGCTACTCCCCCATCCAGCGTTCGCAGTGTCCTCCCCACCCCCATCCAGCGTTCGCAGTGTCCTATAATCAGGACATCTTCCTATTGGTCTTCTTCCCGAAGCCTCACCAGTCTAACAGTTACACTCTTTGGATGTTAGACGGGCTTTAGCCTTCTACATCAAGAGAACTAAACCCTTCCATAAGTTGACCCAGCTTTTCATCAGAGGTAGACTGAATGAAGGGCCTGCCCGTTTCCTCTCAGAAGATTTCCTTTTGGATAACTGCCTGCATCAGGTTCTGCTATGAACAAGCCGGGGTGTCACCACCGGCGATCGTGACTGCCCATTCCACTAGAGCGCAAGTTTCTTCAGCAGCTTTCTTCGTGCAGGTACCAATTCAAGATATCTGTAGAGCCGATACCTGGTCTTAAGTTCATACCTTCGCGTCCAAACACACCATCACCCAGCAGGCCTGGAACGACACCAGCTTTGGCAAAGCAGTGTTGCAAGCCGCACAACCATGAACTGCGAGCCCACCTCCATGGTTACTGCTTGTGAGTCACCTAACATGGAATCGACGTGAGCAAGCACTTGAAGAAAAAAACGGTTATCTACCTTTTGTAACTGTTCTTTGAGATGTCGCTCATGTCCATTCCATGACCCAACCCTCCTTCCCCACTGTCTCAGTTGACAGCAAGAAGGAACTGAGAGGGTGCGGGGCTGGCGGCACCCATTATACTGGCACGTGAGCATGGGACTAGAGGGGGCGCCAGAGCCAGCCCTATGGATACCGCTAAGGGAAAAATTTCTGACAACCATGCAGGTGGGTGCACACACACCTAACATGGAGTGGACATGAGCAACACATTTCAAAGAACAACAGCTATAAAACGTAGATAACACTTTTTCCAAAGTAGGCAGTCTTAGTATTAGCAAATATGTGTTAAACTTTTAAAAGGAGATAATTCTTTACCCCTGTTCCCACCGTCTTGTTCAGGTTCAGATGGGAGGTCATACTCTGCTGTTCAGAGATAAACCTGTTACTCGAAGATTTCTCTCTTGCTTACAGCCAGCCTTGGCTGTAATACTACTTGCATGAACTTCACATGCTAGATTGTGCTAAATCTTCCCTGTAGATGCATATATTATCATGCATAATTGCTGTGCTATGTAGTCACAATGAAGACTAATACTGTTTTAACTTCAGTGTCTTGTGTTTACCTTCCATTTCACAGGAACTACGAAAACCTAGTTATGCAGAGATTTGCCAGAGAACAACTAAGGATCCACCTACGTTGCAGCCCCAGAAAGAACAGAAGCCAAACACTGTAGCTTGTGGGAAAGATGAAAGAAAACCCACAGAAACAATAGAGAAAAACAGAGAACCCCCTCCCACAAAGTCAAATCCAGGACAGCCCAAAGACCAGAGGAGACAGTCAGGGCGCAGATCGCCCCCTCCAGCTGTTGGGAAACGTTTAAATAAAGAACAGAACACCCCCCCAAAGTCTCCTCAGTGAAACTAATGCTTGGGAGGGGGTTGAAAAGAGTTCTACTTCCCACAAATTAAAACCCATGTTCCCACTCAGAGTACAGAGAATGAGTTGCTGGTTAGGGAGCTTGCAGTGCTGCTAGGCATATAGAATGCCTGCAAGTTTTTTCTTCTATGAAATAATTTTTTACCCTCTTGAGCAAACATTCTATTTTTCCAGGATTTAATTGATCTAAACCTTATATTTAGGTTGGTGCTTAACTGGAGGTGATGCTTAGTCTGATTATTTTCAAGATAGAAAATGTGTTATCTTAAAAAATCAATTTTTTTATCAAGCCTCCTTATGGCAATATGAATACAAGCTCAATATAGTGAGTATTCCTGAACTATTAAGCAGAACTGTGCTGCTGCAATTTTTTAATAAACTGGTCTGCAAGTAACTATATCTCTAAAATGTCCAAAAGACTGATAATGGCAGCTAGCGTAGAGCATGAAAAAAAGTATATCGTACAAAATAGTATGAATATGACCTTGAGGATTTTTTTATTGGGCTGCTGTTCCAAGTATCAGTTAATAAACTTGCACTTTTAGGTTAAACTAATAGTTGATTATAGCATTTTTTTAAAACTAATCTTTTTTGATGTCTTCTGCAAAAAAAAGTAAGTCCTCCAGAGAGCACCAATAGAGATTTTCTAAAATATTTATGTTCGGATGTACTGCAAGCAAGTAACCAGCTTCTCACTCCAGAATAAAATGAATACTATAATTTCCAAATACAAAGCACATTGTGAATAGAAAAAAAATTGAGGTTGTGAGCTTCTATAGTGGTGAAGCCTGCTAATGGCTGTTATCACAAGAAAGCACAGTAGTGTTCTTGTGATGATCTAAACTTCCCCCTCACCAGGATGGAGTTAACTAGTCATTACTGTACTTTCTAGTTTATCCCTGTGCTCAGTGTAGACTTTTTTTAACTTGGCCCCAAGTGCTCTTTGAAAGAGTTCATATCTTAGTCAGCCTAGTGTTGACGTCTTCCTGTAACTACAAGCATTGGCATGTGGATTTAAATTTTTCAAACCTTGAGATAATGGTATTTGTTTTTTGTGGTGGAGGAAGAGATCCCTGCTATTTACCTCTGGGATGAGGTTTCTCACACTTGTATTTACTTTAGAAGTGATGCGCTTTCTGAAGGACAAGGATGCACTAAATTAGCAAGCTTCTAATAAAGTTGAATATAAATTATTTTTGTTTTAAAATGCCTAAAAATTTTCTTTAAGTGTTTAAATAGCAGGCAGTTCAGATAAACCTCTTTCCTGCTGAATATAACAGTACAGTTTATTCCACAAAAATGTTTGTTTAAACAACTGATTTTTTTAAAGAATTATTTCCATCCAATATTTAAAGACTTGAATTTTATTTAAACTTGAAAATGACTTTGCCTTAACTTTTGTATAAGACAGCTTAGAGTTAATGAAGTCTGACCCCCTTAAGGGTTAGCATGAGTTAATTACAGAATTACTCAGTTACAGTATGTATCTATTGTCACTGGTCTTACTGGGTAAACATACTGTAGTACAGGAACTAGCAGCAGTTTTTGTAATATACCTTAAAGATCTTAAACAGTTGATCTTTTTCAGATTGTTGAAAAATCTGTAAATGCAAATAGTCAATACTGTATTAAATATGTGCACTTGGAAGTGTGTGCTTTGCTTGTACAGTTGTAAATAATCAGAACATATAAAAAGGTACCCTAAAGAAAAAAAATCTGATAAAAATTATTGATATATTATAAATGTTGCTGTTGAGCTGGATGTAGATAAACTAAATGTTGTGGTTTGAATATTACTTTAATTTGTTGTTTTTTGTTTTTTATTTTATTCTGGTGTGCTGAACTGACTCTGCCTCTTCACTGCAAAAGGGAAATGGAAAGAAAGTCTTATTTCAAAGCCCTCAAATGTTTTCATAATAGTCTCTCTAAAAGTGTGCATTTCAACCAATAGGTGTTCCGTAACATAATGTAAATAGCAAACTCTGGCAGTCTAGCGGTTCAGCTGAAATTTTAAAAATCCCAGTAATAAAATCAAATAAATTCATTGGGATAATAGTTCAAATCACCAGGAAAAAACACCCTGAAGCTTATTTGACCATCTCTTCCAGGGAGAGTATCCATGCTTACGTAGATGGATAATGAGCTTGACTATGGCTGTGTGTAAAAATAAATAAAAAAAATAAATAAAAAGTGTAAAAGTAGCAGTTAATTTCCTAGCAATTTTTATACTGCAGACATCTGATAGCAATGAGTTGACCTTTTAAATCCAGCCTGCTGTGTACTGCAGAGTTGGTTAACATGGGCAAGATGGGATTTGTTTGTTCCTTGGTTAAAAAGCACACTTTGAATTCTGTTGGAGGAGATAGGACTCTGACAACAGTGAACATCACCAAAATTTAGAAACCAGTTCTGTCATTGGATTTTAATACTTATCCTTTCCCCAGTGGGCAGTGAAAATGGCAGCTAGACTTGTATATGGTTTAGGCCAGCTGTGTGATTTGTTGTTTGCCTGCTGAAAGTATAAACCTCAACAGCTGCAAACAATACAAAATGGTCACTTACAGCAACAGTGTACAGCTAATCATAATAGCCAACTGGGACATAAGGTAATATATTGAGACCAGCGGATTGTGTTGTGCTGTTCTAATGTATTCTGCTGCCATTTGTACTAGGTCAATACACTGTAATTACTGCTTACCCAGCAACAGTCTGTTGCAACAGGAGTTTAAACCTTGCTCTGATGTGGTTTTATAGCTTTTTAAAAATAAGCAAAAGTGACCTGCCAAGTAGCTGTATATAATATACAAAAACTTATCTTTGCTGCATTTACTTTGAGATTTTTCCACTCAGTGACAAAATGGACTTTCAGAGTAGAAAGTTGTGATGTTGCATGCAGACTGTTGCTATGGTTCCTATAGCTATTAACATGTGGCTTTTAAAAAGTTAAAAGGAAAAAATCTTCCCAGAAAGCAGTATCTGAGTTACAGGTTCAGAGATAAAGTAATTAAAATTGGCATTTTAACTTGTAGGATTGTGTGGTGATGCTTTTCATTTGGAAGTATAAAACAAGTTAACACAGGATTTGAGACTTTTGTTCCAGGAATGTATTTGAAACAAAAGTTGGTTTTGAGACATAATGTGAATTTCATTTCAGATCAGTCCCCACCATGACATCATAATTTGCCACTTAGAAATCAGTGGAAAGTGGCAAACTTTTATGTTGCTGCATTATCTTCTGAAGATTCAGCAGTTAATATGGAAAGGCCCTTGTTTGTGGGTGCGATGCAGTGTATCACAAGCAACAGCTGACTGTAATGGTGCATACCTATCTCTATATCTCCTTCAGCTAGCGACGGTTAGGGATTTTTATGTGCTTTGTAACCTATTACACTAATAGCAGCAGACAATCGAAGACTTTCAAGGAGAGCTAACAGCTGCCAATTCATGACATAGAAGTGTAATATGGAAGCTTTTTTGAGGGTTTTTGTTTTTGTTCTACTTCTTCCATTAAGACTGGAATCAAGCTTACATGTAAACTATTGGTAATTTAAGTTTCCTTTTGTGTCATAAAATGTAAAACTGTCTAATTTGAAAAATATGTAGGTTATGAAAAATAAAGATTTAGGCACTGTTGAATTCTTGATTTTTTTTTTTTAATTAAACGGTTCAACGGTATCAGTCACTACCTTTGTTTTTGCTCACATTTGTATGAGAGAGTATGTTGCTTCAACATTGCTTTATATTATGGATGTTTCTCTGCTGTGAATAGATTTGAAATGAGCGTTTATAAACCATGGTGTAAAGATTAAGCCTCGTAAAAATGTCTTCACAATTTAAAAAGACGAACAAACAATTCACGCCTTCATTAGGAAACAGTTAATGTAGGAGTGATGCTTGTCCCAATGTACACTGATCTTTTTATGAATGCTTCCATTGCAACCCCTTTTGGGGAATTTATGACTGTATCAATATTTTGGGCCTCAATTTTGGATTGAAACTGTGTCCTGGTGCATGACTTTTTCAGTCTTGTATAGGTTTTGTCTTTTTTAATGTATAGTAGCTGTAGAATCTTTAAAATTAAACTTCTTACCCTATTGACTAGCATAAGGTTTGGTCTACACTGAAAAGCTTTACCAGTTCAGTTAGGGATGAGACTTTTAGTTAAAAATAGCTATACTGGTACAAGCACTAGTCTGGATACTTGTTTTCCTTTCTGTATGTGAATAGGCTGTACCAGTATAGCTGCATCCACACTAGAGCAGGGGTTCTCAAACTGGGGATCAGGACGCAAGGTTGTTACATGGGGGGGTGGCGAGCTGTCAGCCTCCACCCCAAACCTCACTTTGCCTCCAGCATTTATAATAGTGTTAAATATACTAAAAAGTTTTTAATGTATAAGGGGGTCTTACTCAGTGGCTTGCTATGTGAAAGGGGTCACTAGTACAAAAGTTTGAGAACCACTGCACTAGAGGGATTGTACCGCTATACTAGCATAGTTTAAAGCAGCACAACTTTCAGACACTCCCTACAGTGCCACACTTTGAAAATATTTTTGATAAAACAGAAACCAATGGGGCTCCAGACTACTTACTTTGGGTGGTAATTTTATCAGTACTGTGTTGGGAGAAGCTTGCTAACTTTCTTTCCCCCTCCCCCCAAAATGTTGTAAGACCACAGTTTATGGAAAAACTTCAATTTGAGGAGACTTGTGTGCCCTTATTAGGTTCATTTGAATACTAACACTCTCCACCATTTCAGTAGCTTTATGTTCACATTTACTGTGGGCAGACAGTTGTCTGTAGAGCAGGAAATCTATTATGGTGAAGAGCACTCTGAGGGAAGAAAGGATAGATGGATAAACTTGGAGTCGTAAAACATGATAGCGAGGCTCAGTAGATGTACGTAATTATCAAAACAGATGGAATTATAGGTGCCTAATAAAAATGCCTCTTAAATTTTATGCCATTATGGCTCCAGTTCTGGACATGTGCCATGCACAAACTCCCACTCCTTCCTGCAAATGAAGGGGTCCTGTTGTGACCTGCTCTTCAGATCCCAGGAGGATTTCTGTCCCACCTACACCCACATCTGCCTCTCCACTCTAACAGCTCTTAAAAGCTTATCACTACTTCTAGAAGTCTCGGCCCTTCTCCCCTACTACTAATATCCTTCCCTCATGCTCCACCACTTTCCCCACCTGCTCTAGCAGTTTAATCTTGTAATTATTTGCTATAAAGTCACCCATGACAGAATATGATTTTGATGTTTGCTGATCCTCACACGTGAATAGCAAGGTGTTTTCATAGATCAATGTGCTTTGTGCATTGTAACACTTTTAATGTATGTTGAACTTAATTTTTCCTTTGCCCCCCTATACACACTCACTCACACTCACATTGTTGATGTGGTATGTTTAAAAGTCCATGGATTAAAATCCGTTTTAGAATAAATGTGTCAGATTTGGTTTTTTAGATTTTTGGATCCCAGACTAGTTTTTAGTGCAAATTAAACAAGTGTGGTCTCCCTCTGAATATTTATAGTTATTGCTGGCTTTCCAGTGAGTGTATGATATATAGTTGTTCAGTTCTATCATGCTAAAATCTAAGCATGCTTCCTACATTCCATGTTGTGTGGAACAAGTCCTAGCTGTGCTGAAGGAAACTTCGTTTATGAACAAGCGGAAAGTGCTGGTTAGAGGTGCTACTCCAAGTGATAGGCACCATATTGACTCTGTTTTTTTGCTGTGAAGCGTGTGTTCTTATTCATTGAACTGGCTGCTTCCCTGGTAGTGAATCTTGAGAAAATGCAAAGGCTTTCTCTAGTTGTGTAAGGCAGCTCTCACTGAGATTGATGTTCTGGAGATCCTGGTCAGCATCCTGCATAATAGTGGACATGTCCCTTCCTCTGACTGGTAAAATTTAGTGGGGAAAGGTATTGAAACCTTTGAAGGATCATTCATTACATGACAGCATGGTGACATCTTGTATGTGAGTGAGACTGGAAGCCAAGCCAAAAGGGAAAAGTCGAGGCTTGCTTATGTGAACTTGGAAATAGCGATTCCTTTCCTGTTAAAATCCTGGCATTGGGGGAGGGACTAATTTGCCTATCAACAGTGGGAAGTGGAAGATACACAACTTGAATTTAGCAGTGTGCGCACCCAGCGTATTACCTAGCTTGACTACGCTACTGTGCATACCATTATTTCATTGCTTTCTGACATAACTGGAAGGTTGAGCAGCACTCATCAACTTTTTCTGTTGGAAATTTTTTTTTTCATATTTCAGCATCTGCAGTTTGCTCAATTCAGTCATGGTGGGAGAAGTGGGTTTTGTTGCCATCTTACCACCCATGGAAAAGATGAATGACTAGTAAAACCACAGGAGCATACTAATGTTCAAGAGCTGGTCCCTATATGCCTGAGATCAGAGATTTCTAGCAAGTAGTGTCTTTGTCTGCGTAGTTGCCCTCATGCTTCAAACCAAGGGTATAAAGGTCAGTATGGACAGATGACTCTCTAGTTCCTGGTTACCACCAAATGGCCTGAGTCAGAATTCTCTGTGTCCATAGATACCTCCATGTTTCCTCTTCAGAAGCTGTAAATATATTGTACATAGTTTTTAGTATTTTAGTGTTTATACTGTAAGACTAAAACACTAATTCGTATAGCTTAGCTTTTTCCCCTCCTTGGGGAGTCTCTCCCTGTGGACAAAGACAAGGCCCAGGCTTAAGAGCTGACTCTCCTGCCCCTGCTCCTTCTCTATGACCGACTAACACAGGTACTGCCTCTATAGCCTGGGAGAGGTTTCATATCTCAGCTAAGTGCAGCATTTGCCACGCCTTCCCTCCACTAACCCATGAGGGGTGAAAGCGCTATCTAAGAAAACATTTTGTGGAGATGGCCAGGAGCCCTCAGTCGGATCTGGTCCAGGGAGACCTCCCTTGCATACATCGGCCTCAATCAATGAGCATCACCCCTTGGCACACAAGTTCAGGAGTGAAAGCCAGAGCTAAGCAAGCCCAAGGCATCATCAACTGGGGCTTCTCATGAGAGTAAGAGCCACTCTTTTATAAACACAAGGTGAGATCTCTTTCCAGGCCTGCCTCCAAAAGAAGGGATCCTTCTCCGACTGTCAGTCAAGTGAGTCCTTGCATGTGGGTCCTAAGGATTTCAGCCTGTTTAAACACTAAACATGAGGATAAGTCATGAAGCAGAAAGGATCCACCAGTACCAGTGACAGCTCTGACTCAAGCCTAAGAATCGGCACCACAACCACCATCTAAAAGTTCCCAGTTAGACACTTTGACAGTACTCACCCATACCTGGAAGGACCAGCCATCCAGTTTGACCACGGTTGTGCTGTATCTGTCCGTTCTAATTAATGGACTACCCTCTGCTCTGGGACTAACTGAAACCTACAGTTCCCTGAAGGATATCTTCACCCTTCTCTATCCTCAATCTCTTCTTCTTTCAGGACCAATCCTCCTGAGACACACTTTGACACCAGAAAAGGAAAAGATGCGATGGGGATGCTTCCCTCTCCCACCCATAGGCAGAAGCTTTCACCCACCGGTATTGACAGCTTCACCAGTCCAACAGGAACCAGCCTTGTCTCTGGTTCAGCTAGAGCTTCTGATTCATTCATTCTCCCCCCTCTCCCCGTCCCCACATAGGGAGGCGAGTTCAGACAAGGACTTGATCTGGAGTCCATCTTCCACCCTGATATGACTGTTCGAGGGAATGATAGTATCTGATGCTGTGGGATCCCCCTGACCGGTCAGTCCTTCATATTGACCCTATTGAGGTCCATGGAATCCCTGCGTTAGACGTGCTGGATCTGTCCAGGAGTCCCATTGACCATCTCCTACACAACACCAACTGGCTCTGTCTGAGTATGAGGGAGAGGAAATTGAGCCAGATCCACAGGCAATGGTGATAGCAGGTGTTTCATCATCCTCACCAGGTGAGGCAATAGCCCCATATTTGCCATCCCTGCCTGACAACCACAAGTTCTGCTAAAGATTTGTTGTGACAAAATTCAGGTTGTTGTCCTAGCACCGTACTGGCCCAGATAATTCTGATTTCTGGACCTTCTGCGAATGTCATCCCATCCTCTCCTCAATATCTGACCCTTCCCAAATCTTTTAAATCACAAGAACAGCAAGACCAGTTGTCCCAATCCAGGCCCCCTTCACTTCACGGCCTAGTATTTGGATGGGCATCAGATTTAAGATGTCCATGCGTGCAAGCTGTTCAGTCTATTCTCAATGAAAGTAGAAAAGACTCCACCAGAAAATGTTATCTGTCTAAATGGAGACATTACCTTGTTTCCAGATAGAGAAATCAGTCATTTCCAGAACCTGCAGATCTCTATTTTGAGACTCTCTCCTGTCCCTGAAGACTTCAGGGCTTTCTATTAGTTCCCTGTGGGTCTGTCTAACAGCAATCAGTGCCTTCTATCCTCTGTTAGGACACTCGTCCATTTTTATTCGCCCAACAATAATTAGATTTGTGAAAGGTCTAGCTAGGACCTTCCCACCAGTGTGAAATCTGCACCACAATGGAACCTCAACCTCATACTATCAATACTTACCAGACCACCCTGTGAACCACTGGCCACATGTTCTGTGTCCCACCTTTACATGCAGGCCACTGTTTTTAGTCCCTATCACATTGGTCAGAAGAGTAAGTGAACAGGGAGCACTCATGGCTGACCTGCCATACACTGTTTTTCATAAGGAGACTGTTCAAAATTCGTAATGAAGGTAATTTTGCAAATCAATCTGTTGACTTACCAGTATTCTTTCAAAAACCTCATGCTTCCAGTGAGAGGAGGAGACTTCACTCGCTGGATGTCAGACAAGTTTTGGGCACTCTGCCTGCGAACAACTGAATCCATTAGAAAATCATGAGGGTTATTTGTTGCATTAGTGATAGCAAGGACAAGCATTAGCTGCTTTAGAGACTCCCTAAATTCATCTTACCCTGTGTCATTCTTTATCCATTGGCATGTATTCCTCCCCTGGATGAGGTGGGAGTCCATTCCACTACAGCATAAGCAACCTTAACATCATCCCTTTTGAGAGGTACCTATATGCACATCTGTAGGGCAGCTACCTGGAGCTCCGTCCATACATTATGAAACATTACACATTAGTTAAAGCCTATTCTGGAGATGCAGCTGTTGGGCCAGCAGTATTACAAGCATCATACCAACTGCATTTTTGCACCCTCCTCCTATTTAAGTATTGCTTACCAATTGCCTATGGGGAATACTCAGGGACCAGCATTCAAAGAAATGGAGATTATTTACCTGCAACTGGAAGGTCTTCAAAATGTGAGGTCCATATTTGCAAATCACTATCCACCATCCTTTTCCTCTGATTCGATCCTTATGATTCATGGTAAAAGCGGAATTGGAGAGGCGTCGATCAGGAGAGCAACTGTGCAGGCACAGACCAAAAGATATTGTTAGAAATCTCTGATCTCAGTTCACGGTATGCATGTGTGGAATACAGGTAGGGACCATCCGCTTTGAAGAACCTCCAACTACAAGTAAGAAACTTCAATTTATTAGTCTTAATTTTATTGGTCAGGCAAAAGATGTAAGGAAAGCAAAATTATTCCCTGTAGGTTTGGTGTCTCAGTGAAAGAGTGTTAACCTTCTGTTTTTAAAATGACCTTTTACTGGTCTACAGAGAATTTAGTAGAAGGTACATCTGTGAAAGAAACTTTGCCTTATCTGTTCAAGGTTGTCCTACTGTCTGTGAACCTGCTGTCCTTGGACACCTCTGGCACTTTGGGCCTAGAGTTGGATTGAGGAGTTCAGTCTGTAGAGCTATCTTTTCTTAACAGGTTTCAGAGTGGTAGCCGTGTTAGTCTGTATCAGCAAAAACGACGAGTTCTTGTGGCACCTTATAGACTAACACATTTATTTGGGCATAAGCTTTTGTGGGCTAAAACCCACTTCATCAGATGCATGGAGTGGAAAATACAGTAGGAAGATAGAGAGAGATTGTATATAGCAGTACATGAAAAGATGGGAGTTGCCTTGGGGGAGGGGGTCGAGACAAATCAATTAAAGTGGGCTGTTATCAACAGGATGAAAAATCATTTTTGTAGTGATAATCAAGGTGGTTCATTTCAAACAGTTAACAAGGTGTGAGTAACTAGGGGGAAATTAGCATGGGGAAATTAGGTGTTTTTTTAGTTCTTGTAGTGACTCATCCATTCCCATCTTTTCATGTACTGATAAATATCTTCCTACTGTATTTTCCACTCCATACATCTGATGAAGTGGATTTTAGCCCACGAAAGCTTATGCTGAAATAAATTGGTTAGTCTATAAGGTGCCACAAGTACTCCTTGTTGTTTTTATCTTAACTAGATCGGTTGCATCTTTCTCTGCAAAAGTTTTCAGTTTTTACTCTGGTATCTTGGGTTTCCTAGCATCTTTCTGAGACTAAATGTCTAGCAGGCTGAACTCTTGTATGTGATGCTAAAATATTTAAGGGAAAACAATTTGCCATGTGTATTGTTTGCTGAACCTTTTAGGCCTGGAATCAGGAATTGGCCTTGCAAGGTGAAGAAGTCTTATTGGAGAAGAAAGCATTGTGCTATGTTGCTTTGAATTTTTAGAGATTCTTCCTGGGTACCTAAAGAGCCAGGTCTGGTTGAAAATTTTCTATTAAAATTGGTTTTTGAATGGAAAATTAAGTTTGACTAAATGAAATTTGTTTGCCAAAAATGTCTGGCTCCTGCAGAAAACTTTGTTTTTAGAAAAACATCAGAAAACCAAAATGTTTCCGCTGCAGTGCCTTATGCTCCCTTTCTCATCTCTGGGACAGGTTCCCCAGACATACTTAGTCTTCTATGATGAATCACAGCAGCATTTCAGAGTCAAAGTATTTCAGTTTTCACCCCAAAGCTCAATTTTCTGGGGGAATAATCCTTTTCCCCACTAGTCCTAGTATTGTCTGTCTTTTATAGGGATTTGGTAGCAGGATGGATTGATTTTTTTTTTTTTTAAATCAAGGTGATTTAAATCACCACGTGGAAAACTTTCACCAATCATTGATTTTAATCAACTTTCTTCCATTTTTCATTGTTTTTCTAAAGAAAGGTGCATTCTCATTAGTTGGTATAGCTATTAAAACATGTTGATTTACAACTAGAGAGCCTTCACAGTAGCTTTGGTACATCCTTCCTGCCTAGGAGAGTACACTATAACAAAATACATTTATTTAAACAATTATATAGTTTAATATTTTCTGATTCTTATTGACTAATTGCACATTTTAGTATGTTAGAAAATGGTGAATGATATATCGCTTATTTAGGAGAGAATTAATTTTTTGCTCAGGATTTGTCAAGCTGCATTAGGATGGTAACTGGAATTTAAGCACACAAAACCGCATATAACATTTATCGAACAAAACAAGCCTTAGTAGAGTACATGACCTACTGTGCCATATTTGTAAAGCTTGACTTCAAAAGTTAGATGTCCTCCTCCCCCCCCCCCCCCCCCCGATTCTTTCTTTATATAGAAAAGCAGTCCTGGACTCCGTTTTTGATAGAGGCTCATGGATTCATCATATTTTTTTATTTTACTAGATTTAGGGATTATAAGTAGTTTAGGCCTTAAAACATTTTGTATTAAATTCAGAATTATTTTAAACGATTTAAAAAGAAACTGATTACAATTTAAATAATCAAAAACTGATTTTTCTCCATTTGGTGTGGTAGAGCTCGGCCTACTTTTAGGGACTTGTGTGGACTCCATTACCATAATATTTGAATGCCTCATAGTCTTCCTGGTATTTAAACTCTGAACCCCCATGTAAGGGAGAGATGTACTAGTAGCCTGATTTTACAGGTAGGGAATAGAGGCGTAGAGAGATTAAGCCTCACACTGGAAGAATATTGTGGAGCAGGGAATTGAACCTGGCTCTCCTGTGTAGTACCCTGATTACTGGACCATATTATTGCTCTTACTCTAGTGGAGTAAAGAAACTAAGGAGGATGCAGGGTATCGCATCTCTTTACTTAAATCTCTAATTAAAGAGGGGATGGGCTGACTCAATGAAAAGACTTCTGCATGCGTGGGCTATAAATTGCTCTTCCTAAGTGCTGACGAACACACATTTTTGAGGATATAAATTTACAGGGATTGGAGATTTGAATGGCGGTGCACAGTGGCCCTCCACCTTTTTAGGGAGCTCAATTCAAATAGATTCCTTAAGGATAACACCGAGGAAGGCATTCGTGACCAGCTTTGTTTGTGACCTCTAGAGATTCAAGAAGTGGGACATAGGTTCTCACCAGGGTACAAATGCCACCTGTGTTCTCACGGATAAGTACCAGCCAGCTTAACACTATGGTGGAATTGTGGAGCCTAAAGAGAGTTGTGACATCCCTGGCTGAGGAAAAATGGAGGTAAACTGAAATATAACCAAGGGAGCTGACAAGATGTGCACTGGTTTGCTTTTATTTCTCTTTTTAGCTGTCTCTGTCCTTCCTCTTGTCTTTAGCTTGTAAGCTCTTCAGAGCAGGGACCATACATTGACACTGTGTGTAGCCTGTTGTAGATTCTACCTCAATATTGTGAATTTCCCCAGGCAGTTCAGATGGCAACAGCAATCTGGAATGGTTGATTACTTGAAGCTTTTATTTCAAGTAACTTAACTGCTGCCTTTAGCACTTAGTGGGGCCCATTGACTTCCTCATGAATGTGAGGGAGGTGGGGTCTGAGGTATTCATTATATTGCTGACTTGGGCGTGTAGAACACTCAAATTTTATCTTCCTAGTTGGCAGTGACCTGGCCTAACTGCTGTCTGGAAGGGACACTGACCTGGTTTGGCTGCTCTAGTTGCTAGGTGGAATTTAGGAGTTGAATAACTGCTGTGTGAACCAAATAGTCAAATCCCCCCTCAGTACAGGGTTGATTCAAGCTGAACTTCTCACAGATGCTTTTTTTGCACTGAAAATCAGCCCTTTAAGTACCTTTTTCCTGCATGAGGTGCTCCACTGAAGTACTGCAGAAAACTGCTAATTACATCAGACTCATGTGCGCCAGTTTAGAAACTTAAGAGCAAAACTGGCAATTCTTGGGCAAAACTGCAGTTGATTGACTCTATAATATCAGAAGCCCAGAGCTGTCTTTGTGCTGCTGATAGAGACAGAATCAGCTTGGGCGGCTCCCAAAAGCAACTGGCACATCTCTCTGGCAGCGGCTCCTAGGCGGGGGGGTCTCTGCCCCTGTTCACAGTTCCCGGCCGATGGGAGCTATGGAGTCTGCGCTCGGGTCGGGGGCAGCGCGCAGAGACCCCCTGCCCCCACAGGGGCTGCAGGGACATGCCAGCCGCTTCCGGGGGTGGCGCGGAGCCAGGGCAGGTAGGGAGCCTGCCTTAGCCCCACTTCCGAAGAGGGAGGAGTTGATCAGCGGGGCATGCGGACCCCCAGGAGTACCCTTGGGGACCCCCAAGGGTCCACGGATCCCAGTTTGAGAAACGTTGCTGTAGATAATAGATTGCTCGGTGTGTCTGTGGTGGTTGCTGGATGTGTGAAGATAAGTGTGATCCATGGGTTTCTTGTCTATAGATTTGCAGGGCTCCATTGCTGACACTGATCGTAGTGTCCAGCAAGTTGATGCTGGTGTGGGAGTCTTCTAGAAAGTTTGATGGGTGGGTGGTGGTTCTTGAAGTTGTGCAAATCTGTGTGTGTGTTTAGGTCATCTGTCCAAAGGATGAAAATATCATTGGTGTATCAAAACACATGACAATGGTTAGCTAGATGGTGAGTTGTGACTCTTGCATATTACACTGATTAGTGTTGCCTTGTGCTCCCCAATCTTCTTGTATCCACTTGTCGTCTTACACTTAGATTATAATCTTTTTATGGGCAAGGACTGTCATCTTATGTATGTACGATGCCAAGCACAATGAGAGTCTTGATCCATGATCCCTGGGCATTACCTCTACACTACTAGGTTTTAAAGGCAAGTATTTATGTAGGGTGCATGATGCTTCAGACATAGAAGTAAGAGGAGAACCCTTCCACATGGAATTTAAAATCCACTTTATAAGATAAAATATAGGCTCATTCTGCAGTTTAATTATTCTTCCGGTCTATTGGGCTCAATAAGAGAACTTGTAAAATATGGCTAGGAAGGCCTCTGGAGTTTTGGCAATTAAATATTGCAAAGGGGGGAGGGGTGTAAGAGAAACCCAAGAGTGTATTTTAAAAAACTTAATAGTATTTAAGAGCTACAATTCCACCTCATACAAAGATGTATGATAGTAAACTGGATACTTTGACCCAATGTCTATTTGTCGCAGATTTACCATGCCCCTTGGAAACAGCATTATTTTGCATAGGTGCTATTCCAAAAGCTGAGCTGGCTAAAGCACAATCCTAGTAAGATGGAGGAAATGCTCATTGACAGCGGGAAATCCCTTTAGGAACTGGCTGCCCAAGTGATTTATCTTTTTCCTTCTATAGAAGACCTCTGTGCTTGGCTTGTTAAAATGGTGCACAGTCTAGGCTCATTCCTGCTCTTCCACACAACTAGTACCAGTAGCCTGAAATTCTGCCTTCCATTTTCAGAAAGCAAGTAGACTATAGAGTTTGTTCTCAGGTGGAGACCTAGCTACAGCCATGCAAAATCTTTCACTTCCAGTCCATGCACTATACCTGGGGCTGATGAAGGATGCCATGTGAAGCTTCATCTGGCACCTTCTAGGTAGGACAGACTGAGAGCACATTGCTGTAGTGCTCTATGCTGTACATTAGTCCTATCAGATTCCAGCCCTGTTTCTAATCTCCAAAGCCCTCAACAGGCTAGGCTCTGTAACCCTACCAGAAACCAGTGAAATTGGTCAGCAAAATGCCAGCAGCACTCCCTGGAGACGCAGCAGCCACCAGTAACCCCTCCTTCTGTCAGTGTGGGGCAGATGCCCCATCACACACCCTCCCCCTTAAGACCACACCCCCTGGGATGGTGGGGGGTCTCTACCTTCCCAGCTTCCCTCGCAGCTGGGCCCGCAGGCTGTCCCTCTCTTGCCTCAGGCTCTCTATCAAGAGGAGCAACCTGTTTCCCTCTTCAGGGTCTGGGTCCCCACCATAGCCTGTCCTGCTCCTGTGTGGGTTCCCCTGTTTGTCTGGGTCTCTTCTGTCCAATCATCCTATTCATCACCTCCCTATCTCCCCCTGCTGAGTGTGGGAGATGGCGTTCTTCCAGGTCCTCAGTCCTCACTGCCCCCCACTGTGGGCAGTCTCCAACCAAGCCTGGCTCTCAGGCATCCCCCTACTTCTCTTCTGGGGGCAATGCCTTTTTATATGGCCCTCCTTATGGCACTGGAAGCATGTCCTTTGCCTCCCTGTGGCCATGGACCTCCTATAGTCCTTCTCTGGCTCAGCCCCGTACTCTGGGCTAGCCTGGGCCCTACAGTTATGGGTCGGGCATTCCCTCGTCAGGTGCCCCTGTTGCCCATAGGCCCAACATGCAAGTTGCCTCCCTGTTCTCATCACAGGGACTCTCTTGGGCTATTTCTCCCGTCCATTCTCCGAATAAGGCCACTGTTCTCTCCAGCAGGGACACTCCCGCTTAGTGTCCCTGCTGCCCACAGGGGGAACAGTCTCCCGGCCTCCTGGTCCTGGTGCCAGAATTCCCCTCTCATTTTCTGTGATTCTTATCTTACAGACTCACCCTCGCAGCGACTTAAACAGGTACAACTGCTGCTTTGCTAGTCTGGCCATACAGGTCTGCAGGTACTCATGTGCCTCCCATTGTCTCTGCTGGGCTGTGAGCACCTGCTGTAGCAGGATCTGAAGCTGCCCTTGCTGCTTGTCAGACCCTTTCCGCAGGGGCACCAACTTTGGAGTCCAGTTTGGGAAGGCCCCAGGACCCTCCACAAAGAAGACCTCTGACTCCATTTTCCTCCACCTTATGTATTCCTTAGTTTCTCAAACATCTATGTCAGGCAATAGTCCTCACAGCCCTATCTTCCCTTTGTATCAAGGGTGACAGCATGCCTATGTTCTCCACCACGTGCGATAGGGCGCAAGTCACCACTGCGGCGCTTCCTGCTGGCTGTCCTGGGAATTAGCTCTGGTTAGTCAGTGCACCCTCATCTAGTGGTGTCTCGCCCCATCGCTGCTGTCGTCAAGACCTGTGTCGCTCTCAGGACCGCAGTGTCCTCTTCTGGACACAGCCCTCTGGCTGTGCCCCACTCTGGTCTCTCCCCTCGGGGGTCGGGGGGTGGGAAAGACAGCAGTCCTCTGTCCTGCCACTGAGGCAAGTGGCAGGCTGCAGTCCAGGGTGTAGCCACCTGTGTCAGTGGCAACTTGGGACAAAGGGGGGGTGGCAGCAGCAGTCACGCGCTGCATCATCTTCAACCCCCTCTGTTTCCCTGGCCCCTTTCCCTGCAGCCCTAGCACTTTCTCCGCCCTTGTCTGGCAGCGGTCAGCCGGGAGTTCACTCATGCTGCTCTGACCATGGTGCTGTCTGGTCTCCCTCCTTGAACTCCAGGGAGTGACTGAAGCGTCTCTGTTCAGCAGCCTTTCTTATATGGCCCAGCCTGACCCTGATTGGCTGTCTCTCAGCCAATCGGGAGAAGGCTTAGTCTCTACAAGCCCTTTCCTAATTGGCTGCCTCCTGCATAGCCTCCCCAGGGCTGCTTTAATCCCTCCTTCTGTCAGTGTGGGGCAGATGCCCCATCATATCATCCTACTGCCAGTATCACCTACCTGCCTGTTAACTCCGTTGGTATCGGCACTATCTTTCATCTTAATGTCCATTCTGTGAAAGGAACAGCAGTGTGTAGGAGAATTACAGACTATCAGGGTTGGAAGGGACCTCAGGAGATCATCTAGTCCAACCCCCTGCTCAAAGCTACAGGCGCCAACTTTCCAGTGTGCCGGGGGGTGCTCACTGCTCAACCCCTGGCTCTGCCACAGGCCCTTCCCACCCCCTCCCCTGAGCCTGCTGTGCCCTCGCTCCTCCCCCCAGAGCCTCCTGCACACCACAAAACAGCTGATCCGGATGTGCAGGAGGGAGGGGGAGCAGTGCCGAGTTTACAATGGCTCCATGGAGCCGGGCTCATGCTCAGAAGGGGCCCTGATCTGCTCCCCTTCCACTGCACCCCGAGACGCCGCTGGCTCCCCCCGCCCACTACTTGCTCCTCTTGGCCTGCCTGCCGGGGCACTAAGGAGAGGGGTTCTGTAGGGGGTGCTGGGCAGTTGTAGTGGGGCTGTGGGCAGGGGTGGTGGTGTGCAGGGCGCTGTGAATTTGTGGGTGGGTCTGGGGGGGCTCTGGCCATAGGGAGTTGGGCGGGGGGGGGCTGTGTGGTGTGGCATGGGCCCGCCCCCAAGGGGAAGGGGCATGCTGACAGCACAGGGCTGGGCAGGCCACTGTGCATCTGGCAACTGCTGGTTTGTAAAGAGTGCCCTCGCATTGGGCAGAGTGGGGCTGCCCCTGCCATGCCATGCCCTACCCCATTGCCTCTGGCTGGCCCCTCACTCTGGGAACTGACCTCCTGCGCCATGCTCCATTGCCTCCATGGGGGCCCACAAGTATGTTTGGTGCCAGGCCCACAAAAGGTTAATCTGGCCCTGAGGGGGGAGGCACTGATTGGCAGGGCTGCCGGTGGGTGGGAGGTGCTTGGAGCAGGGGAGAGCTGATGGGGGTGCTGCTGACGTATTACTGTGGCTCTTTGGCCATGTACATTGGTAAATTCTGACTCCTTCTCAGGCTCAGGTTGGCCACCCCTGCTCTAGACAAGGATAAGTGCAGAGTCCTGCACTTAGGACGGAAGAATCCCATTCACTGTTACAGACTAGGGACCGAATGGCTAGGAAGCAGTTCTGCAGAAAAGGACCTAGGGGTTACAGTGGACGAGAAGCTGGATATGAGTCAACAGTGTGCCCTTGTTGCCAAGAAGGCTAATGGCTTTTTGGGCTGTATAAGTAGGGGTATTGCCAGCAGATCGAGGGACGTGATCATTCCCCTCTATTCGACATTGGTGAGGCCTCATCTGGAGTACTGTGTCCAGTTTTGGGCCCCACACTACAAGAAGGATGTGGAAAAATTGGAAAGAGTCCAGCGGAGGGCAACAAAAATTATTAGGGGGCTGGAGCACATAACTTATGAGGAGAGGCTGAGGGAACTGGGATTGTTTAGTCTTCAGAAGAGAAGAATGGGGGGATTTGATAGCTGGTTTCAACTACCTGAAAGGGGGTTCCAAAGAGGATGGATCTAGACTGTTCTCAGTGGTACCTGATGACAGAACAAGGAGTAATGGTCTCAAGTTGCAGTGGGGGAGGTTTAGATTGGATATTAGGAAAAACGTTTTCACTAGGAGGGTGGTGAAGCACTGGAATGGGTTACCTAGGGAGGTGGTGGAATCTCCTTCCTTAGAGGTTTTTAAGGTCAGGCTCGACAAAGCCCTGGCTGGGATGATTTAGTTGGGAATTGGTCCTGCTTTGAGCAGGGGGTTGGACTAGATGACCTCCTGAGGTCCCTTCCAACCCTGATATTCTATGATAGACTTGCCCTTTGTCATGCTCTAGACTTCCGTCTGTGGCTTCTGTTCCCACCAGGGGCCAACGCATGGATCCAGCTCAGGACAATGACTATTTCAGCTGTTGCCATTAATGCAACTCTGATTTTGGCAACAGGAGGCAGATATACAGATCATGAGACATGGTGGAAGGCATTTTGACTGTCTTACCCTGCGAAGGTGATGGCATGCGTTGCTAAGAAGATAACAGACTGCATACAGACGCAGCAGGGTGGAGACTGCTGAAGCAGGTTTGAATAGGTGTGGATTCCCCCTACGCTGGCAGCAGTTCTGGAGCAGGACCACAAACATAGTGGTGGGAGTACATCATCATACAGGCCTGGGATGGCCAGTAGTGGGTCCAGAAGTTCTGCATGAGGAGGATCACCTATCTGGAGCTCTGTGGGATCTTGCTCTGGCCCTTCAGCACCAGGACACGCAGATAAGAGATCAGACAAGTCCACGAGTAGATGGCAATAGCAATCTGGAAGTTGGCTACCACAGACAGATACAGGTCTGTGGCTAATCAGTTTGGTGTTCGCGAGTTAATGGTTAGTGCTGTGGTGATGGGGGTTTGTGAGGCGATTGCTGCTGTAGATTATCCATGGGTAGTGAAGATTGCTAATATCCCAAAATAATAGCAGATTCTGGGGGAATGAGCTTCCTAAACTGTTTGGGGACCCTTGATAGCACACAGGTGCCCATTGTCTGCCTTCCCACCCCCACAAGGTGCACACAAATACGTAAACCAGAAAGGATACCACCTGCTCATTACCCAGGACTTACTTGACTACAGAAGGAGGTTTAGGAGCATCCAAGTGGGCTGCACCGGCAGGGTGAAAGATGACAGTAGTGCTCATGGCCTAGCGTGTACCATTGGCAGTGGGGTGGGGGAGCAGCACTGGCCATTCCGCTGCCCATGTAGGACTGGGCCTGCGGCCCTTACACTATGATGGGGAGGGGCTATGGGGCTAAAATTGAATGAGTGGTGTTGCAACCCCATGTGCCAGGTCGCAGCGGCACTGACTGACTCAGTTTTGGCCCTGCAGCTCCTTGTCATGACGGAGGGGCCACAAGACTGAGCCTGAGTGGGCAGTGCGACTGCTGCTCTAGGGCCATCTCCTGCACCAGAGCTCCCTGTGTCACCGCTCAGGGCGGGGGTGTGACCCTGCACCTGGATGGGACAGGCTGGAAGGTGGGGGCCGAGCATAGCACTAAATTGGCAGGTGAGTCGCTGGGCCAGTGACTGCAGTGGGGATGGCTCCACAGGGATTAACCGTGTGCGCCATGGAAACAAATTTCCAGGGGTGCCCCTGCATGATGCCGAGGTGTCCCAGGGATCTGGGGTTTTCAAATATGGACAAGATGAGGCTTAATTCCTGACCAATAATATGGATATCAACAGGGTGTCTATGCCCAATGTTAGGCTGGGTCTCTCAAGATATCCTCTCTGTCCTGGCTCATGAAGCCTTGCTCTGATGTGAGTGTATGTGGAAGAAGGAGGTTTTAAATACCCCTGACCGGGTGCAGATGGTGATGGAATTTGCATTCTACCCACTGAAGGCAAGATCGTGCTGCCTATAAAACCATCTGGATGCCCGTGTGTACAAGGCCATTCATGTTGTTACGGCCTCTGGGCCCCACACCACAGATATGAGGAGAAGGCAGAGTGTTTTGCCCAGGAGTGGGTCGATGCCTGTGCTGGTACAAGCAGCCAGTAAACGTGCCTCTGATATTTGGGGCTAGCTCTAGGAGAGCCAGGGAAGTACTGGATATCTTGTGTACCCACCTCCTTGGTTTGGAGGGGAAAATGAGGGAAGGGATAATGTGAGCACGACACTTGTGCGCTGTATCAATCTACCTGTATTATCCTTATCAATACACATATGGTTAATCTGAGACTTCAAGAAAAGCTTTGCTTTGAACTTCCTGTCTTTCTCTAAGCACTCACGCACTGAGAGATTGAACAGCAAAATAATTTATTAAGTCAACACCGGTAGATCAGCTACCACTAACTAAAGAAAGGGCAAACAAAATGGAGTGCAAAGAAAACAAAACATAAAACCCAGGAGTGCAATGTCCCATGGAATAGAATTTCACATCAGTGCACCTGTTCTCCTTTCCCCATGGATGCAAGGAGTGGAAAGCCTTGGGTACATCTGCCCATGTGCACGTCCATTCATTGCATTCACTGGCTCATTTTGCACCCAGATTTGTCCAGTGGTTGCAGCACGTGGTAGCATGGAGGAAATGAGATTGGAGCAAGCTGGACTCAGGCTGGAGCAAGATGTAGGGTCTGGGCTGGCACATTCTACTGCCTGCTGGCCATTGTGTCAAGCAGCCACTCAGACAGTTCCCTCTGCTGCTGGCAGTCCTGTTCCCTCGTCACCCAGTCATGCTTCAGGTAGTGAGCTGCCATCTTTTTCTCTCTCTCTCCAGCATGGCCAGTGCTGCAGCCTGGTTCTGCCAGTCCTGCTCCAGCATCTCCTTCTGCATTTCCAGGAGCTGCTCTGACCTGTTGGCAAAGTCTTTCTGTATCTCTACTGCAGCTGGTCATTCCTGGCCTCTGTTCCTTTCCCCTGGAGGGTCTAGACCCTTTCTCTGACAGTCAGTGCCACATGGGTACCTTAGCTCCACTGAATGAAACCGCTTGTTACTTTTCCATTCAGGTGGGGGGGGGGGAGTTTCCCCTCTTTAACTTTTTGCATCACAGCAAGGGAAAAGTTTCAATTTTGGGATTTAGTTTCCTACATTTCTCTGTTCTGATGCTGCTGTGTCCTAGGTTTCCTCCCCTCCCATCCCCCTACCTCCCACCCCTCAAGAATGGCAAGTAATTAATTTTTATTTAAAAAATAAATATAGGCTTTTGTGGATAGGGACTGGCCAGATCTTTCTTTTCTTTTCTTTTTTACTAGTAAAGGAGTTAAGATTATCACAGGCTGCAGGGGCATTGGAAAATGTCAGCTTGCCAGAGATCCCTGAGTGGAAGAGGTGTTTCAGGCCTCTGGTAGAAAGCCATCCATCTATGCCATGGAGCTTTTTGTCACTTGGTGACTGATAGGCAGATAAATGTCTGGAGGGGATTAATGAGCTACAAGGTCAAGTGTGGAAAGTTGGCTCTTCCTAGAAACCAGACAGACAATTTGGAGTTTCTGTTGTACGATAAGTTCTCCTGCATCATTACCCAAAGGGGACTAAAATTCAGGCAATACTAACAGGATGCTGAACTAGGATAGAGTAGCACAGAACCACCACAGATGTGCCTTTGCAACCTCCCCCACTTCCACCTGGGGCAGCCGGGCAGCCAGACACCAGACCTGCAGTACTGAAAGTCTTTGCAGGTGCACTTGATTTAATACCAGCACATCTCATGCAATGAGACTTAATACCTAGGCTGCCTCTGAAAATGCTTCAGTGCTAGTGTCAGTGAGAGAAAACAGCACAAATATGTTGATGCCGCCAGTGTCACTGCATTTGCAGGCATTGGTCAGCTTGTACTAATCATCCCTGCTTTGCATGCACACAGCACTGCGTGCCACAGTAAATCACTGGATTTTATCCCCTCTCCCCCCTGCCCCCCCATTTGGAATCCAACTTGGATTTTAAGTGGCCAGGAAGGGGGTGGAGGGAGGAAAAGGGGGAGCAGGATTAAAATCCTGATGCTGAGAGGGCCCCAACCATCCACAATTTACATTGACTTCATTGGGGATTATAGGTCCTCAGCCCTTCTCAAGATCATACTCATTTCATTGCTTTCTCCAGGTCAATCTCGAATCCCATTTGCAGGAGGATTTGGAGAAGCTGCCCATGTTGTAACTGTGGCTTTAATCTTACACCTTTGGCAAGCATGAGATCTCAAATGTCAAAATCAACCAGGAACCAAAGCCCACTAGACTGTTTGATTAACAGCACTTAGCATCTTCTATTCAAAGACCTACATTCTTTTTTGCAAACGTTAATATAACCTCTTAATGCGAAGGTACACATTAAACCAATGAGGAAAATGAGGTAGAGAGAGATCAAGAGCCTGAAATGTGACTTCTGTGCTTTACCAAATTGGGGCGTAACTGACTCATCCCTAAGCAGGATCTACGTAGGACTGCTATTTTATAGGGAGTCAGACATCTTTCTTTTGTTGCACCTGAACTTACCGGAAGAATATTTACATAATTTAGATCAGAGCTTCAAGGGAGTTTTAAATGAAGAAAAGCTTTGAAAAGCTTAACTGTCCCTCTGTAGACCAGCTGAACTTTCCTGCTGCATTGCTGGAGAGAGAGGTCTCATCTACCTAACAGATCTGACATGGAGGGATGAGATATCACTCAGAGACAGAGTTTAAGAACAAGTGCAAATTAAATGAAGTGCAAAGTGTTAAACAGAGAACTCTTCCCTACTGTAAATATTGTGTCAGAGAACTTTGTGTTGTAATCTGACTAAGGCAGTGAGAGTGGAATGGTTTCATCCTCATGACCTTACAAGCTAATCTACTTATCACAGCTTGCAAGAGAGCATTGCTGATGTGAAATGGTAGAAAGCCTGTGTTGCTCAGTGAGTTTACCATGCCTGCTATTTTGACTGGTAGACGAGGACTAAATTTACCCTACAAGGACCAACAAATCACAGCCCCATGCCCAGGCAAGCCAAAGAGCCGCCCGTAAAAGTGCTCATAGCCTTCAAGCTCTCTGCCCTGCCTATGCTATCTCGTAGACTGACTCAGACTTTAAGGCTAGAAGGGACCATCATGATCATCTAGTCTGTCCTCTTGTAGATTACAGGTCACTGTACCTTGCCCACCCACTCCTGTAATAGACCTATAACCTCCGGCTGTGTTACTAGTCCTCAAAGCATGCCTGTGCCCAGACCCCATGGAAGGCACCAGCATTGTCTAGCTGTGGCCCCACCTCTCGAATCCAAATTTTCTGGGTCCATTGGGTCCATCCTAATGCAGAACCTGGATCTGCAGATCCATGAATTTTCTGAATCTATTCCGGCCACATCTGTTACTGACCTTAATGAACTAAGCCATATGGTGCTAAACTGTTTAAACTACATCTGAATGAAATAATTTAGGTGTCAGCAGTGTTCTCTCCCTACCACCAATACTTATTAGTGCTTCTAGTGTAATTGGTATTACTGCAAAACAAAAAATGAGATGTTCCTTTTTTAATGTAGCCTTCGAGCTAGCATTAGAGGGTAGAAGAAAGGAACTTGGTGCATTGTAATCTAGAACCTGTCACACTCTAAGCAGTAATCTGTAAATTTGTAGAAATAAATCTGGCCCAAAAGGCAACCGCTTGTGTCCATTGCAGACACACAGCAAGGTCTCCAGATCCAGCCATTTCAGCATTATTTCAAGATTTAAAGTTATATTTCTGCTGCAATACAATACAGAGCAGCGTTGCAATTCTTTAGGAACTGTGCACAAGACTGAAAAAGCCTGCACCTCTCTTTGCTGTGTGTATGTGCAGCCTTGTACAGTGGAGGTTTCTGGAGCTAATATAAGCAATAAGAAATTAGTTTTCACTGTGTCAAATTGTTAAGCCAACATCCTTTTTTTTTTTTTAAAACGTTTTTGTTCTCAGAAAACAGTGGACTGCATAAGAGGTCAAGGAGCAGTACAGCACCTTGGGAAATAGATGTGTTTTTGCAAACTACATTATACAGACTAGGTAAATAGAGGCACAAAGATTGTGGTTTGCCCAAGTCAGTGACTAACCCATGATTAGAACAGAGAAATCCTGACTCCTGATTCTTTGCTTTAGCCACTTGTGATGGGGTGTCTGCCCCACACTGGCCTGTAAGGGGTCAATGGAGCCCTAGGGAGGCTGTGCAGAAAGCAGACAGTAGGAGAGGGGCTGAGAGGAGCAGCCAATCAGGGCCTGGCAGGCCCATAAAAGAAGAGCCGCAGGGCAGAGGTGGTTCAGTTGCTCCTTGGAGCACTGGCTGCCTTGCAGATTGAAGAAAGCCAGGACCCTGGACAGAGCAGTGCTGCTAGCAGGGACCAGGAGAGCTAGGGAAGAGCTCCTGGATGGGAGTTTCAGGCTGAGGTCCTGAGGCGAGGGCGAAGAAGGTACTGGGGCTGTGAGGACATGGCCTATGGAAATAGACTGAGAGGTTAGAGGGGACACAGCAAGTGGCTGCCATCTACAGGGTCACTGGGCCAGGACCCAGAGTAGTGGATGGGTCCGAGTCCCCCGCCTTCCCCCCCCCCCACTTGCCACCCGTTGGACTGCAGTACTGTCTCCCAGAAGGTGGGAGCACAGAGTGAGGCACAGCCGAAGGGTTGTGTCCTGAAGAGGACACTGCGGTCTTCGGAGCGACACAGGTCCAGGAGCAGAAGTGACGGTGGCCCAGACACTACTGAGAGTCAGCGTACCGACCTGTGGAGCTGATCTGCAAGATGACCAACAGAAGGTGCTAACATGGCAAATCCCATCCCGTCCCCCCCCTCCCCCATATTGCCAGCTAGCCTTCATCTTAGCAGGGTATTCTTGCATCCTGTAATAGTGAGCCCTGGCAGTAGTGCAGGAATTTGCCTTTTGCAGAGTGTTTTTTAGAACAATAGTTTGTACTTGATAGAAGCAAAGACAATTTGTCTGAGAATGCAGTATGATAGAATCTGAGACAGCCTTTCCCCCAGCCACAACCCCACTTCTGGCCCCAGCCCCATTCCCAGCCGCGGCCCCGCTGCAGTGCCGGCCTCAGCCCCTAGTGCCAGATGCAGCTCTGCTGCGGCTGCAGATCCACTCCTGGCATCAGTTCCTGGCCTCGGCTCCCGGTCCCCGCTACAGCTCAGGTCCCAGCCACAGCCTCAGCCCCTGGCTCCCAACTGCAGCTCCTAGGAGGTGCAGACAGATTCTGTTAGGGTAAGGGGGGCATTATAGAAACAGTTTGGGGACCACTGATTTTAAAGACTTCAAGTCAGAGAATCCATCATTTACAGTAGTTTAAACTTGCAAGTGACCCATGCCCCATGCTGCAGAGGAAAGCTAAAAAAACCCAGGGTCTCTTCCAATTTGACCTGGGGGGAAATTCCTTTCTGACCTCAAATACGGCAATCAGTTAGACCCTGAACATTTAGGCAAGACCCAGCAGCCAGACACCTGGAAAAGAATTCTCTGTAGTAACTCAGAGCCCTCATGTAGTGTCCCATCACCAGCCATTGGAGATATTTGCTGCTAGTGATCACAGATCAGCTACATGCCATTGTAGGCAGTCCCCTCATATCATTCCCTCCATACACTTATCAAACTCAGTCTTGAAGCCAGTTAGGTTTTTTGCCCCAACTACTCCCCTTGGAAGGCTGTTCCAGATCTTCACTCCACTTTATATCTAGGGAAGCTTACATGGGTGAAGTAGAAAAAGAACCTGATATAAATTTTCTATTAGACTTTCACCCAAGTAAGAGACTAAGTAGCTGCTTGAACTAATTGGGATAGTTGTCTTTCTGAATCCTAGCTGTGATTTATCAAGTTTGTTTAATTCGGGGGATATTTACTGGACTCTCCTATGCCCAGGTCCTGGTTAAGATTTCCTCTGATTTTGTGATGTTTTATGGGACTAGCATGTACAGCCAGAAAACTGGTAGTGATTTGTCTGCCAAATAAGATTGAAAATATCATCTTCGATAATTTTGACGTTTAAACTGCGCAGTGTCATCTCCAGCAGCTGCTACGTGCTACTCACTCGGATGGAATTATCTTCCTGTCATTTTAGGGGGTTATTTTAAGTCTCACTTAGTAGGGATTATGATACGACAACAGGATATAGTAGAGATGGGCCTGAATGAAAACCAATCCCTAGATCAAAACACCTCCAGAACACTGGAAAAGGTTGGATCCAGAAATGAATTCTGTACCTGATCCTTATTTCTCCAATGGAACAAACCACTTGTTATAGTGCCTAGGAGCCCTCAAGGACCAAGAACCTCCACCGTGCTGGGCACTGAACAAAAAGATGGTCCTTGCCCCAAGGAACATACAATCAAACGTTCCTGAATATTGAAGCTTGGATCCAGACTCTAACTGGGTAGCTCAGCCTTGTATCTAGTATGTGGTATGGGTATAAAAAGCTCTAGTTATTGATCTTCAGGGCACAATGCATAGTCCACCTCTTGTCGCCAGCTCTTGAGTTAGAGGGGATTACTCGAAGGTTAGTAGCCAGGGAAGGTGGCTTGTGTTTGCCTGGTTCACTCTTGTTCTGCAATAAGGACTGGCTGCTGGATTTGACTTCCCTAGCAAATTGGTTGACCCTATTTGTCTGGGTATTTACCACTTGTGATATGTGATTGGTCACTTGAGTCACATGACATTGCTGTTCCAAAGGGATGATGAAAGCTTTTTTTAAATAGAATAGCGAATAATGAATAAGACACATTTTCAGGTATGAATTTTCTGGTAAATGAACCAGAAAGTGATTTGCGTGGACTATGCAACAGATAAATTACTACTGGTAGAAATTGGAATCCATTCTCAAAAAATGTGCAAAAAGAAAAAATTGGGGAAAAAATGGTCATAAATTGTGCACAATGAGTAATTAAACCACGTGTGTGCAATATGTATCCATCCTTCAGGACTCAGTGTAACCTTGATCAACGAGCAGAAAGCATTCAAGCAGTGGTGTAAATTACACTGTTGTATTGCTTTGGAAAGTACTTGGATGCCAAAGTGATGGTGGGAACATAAGAACCCAAATAAAATAGGCATATAACTATTCTACACTAGCCTTGCTCATATATCCTGATGTGGGAGGAGGTTAGGGCATCAGATTCATCTTGATATTCCCCTTGCAGTGAGAGTAACCCACTCCAGGCAGCCCCAGTTTGCATTAAACAAAAGCTATTACTTGTTGTGCGTTTCTTTTCCCTTTACCAACATAGTAGACCTGCTCCCTCATGCACGGAGCATGAAAAACCAGGCGGTCCCAACATACATTATATCTGTCTTAGGGTTTTATACTGCTGTAGTATCTGATCACTTTCCATGTATAATCAATAGCAATAGTGAAATCCCTAGTGCACTCATAGAGCCTCCGGTTTCCCTTTCGTTTTATGAAGTAAAAGTTTTGCTTGGGATATTCTCTTCATTGTTTGGGTTTTTTCATTGGTTGGTTGGTTTACAAAGGAGACTTATTTTTACATATTAAAAACATACATTTTGGAGATGGGTTGTTCATACATAGGCTGAAAGTTGAGGCCTCAAATGGTGGCGTTTTTTTCAAATGCACTCCAACATACAGGAGAACAGCAAATAATGAGTGACTTGTTTCTGGTACCATATTTTGGAGCAAACGCTCACAGTAAAATTCACTACCTCCTTCCTGGATAAAGGGTGGATCTCTAGTCACAAACTGCTCCTGGATCACAGCAAAGTGGGCTTGCCACATTTTTTTTTTTCATGAAAATATTTGAAAATCTTTATAGTATTCAACTGGCTCCCTTCCCTTGCATTTGGGAGCTCTTTAGGGCAGAGACCTCTACTATTTTAGTGACTTGTATAGCACCAAGATCACTGGCACTTCATAAAGTAACAATTGACAGGGAGACCTGGTTTTGGAATTAATCCTGGGATGCCTAGCTCAGTCAGTAGAGACTACAAGTTGTTGAGGCACATGTATTCATTCACAGGCTGCATTTATATGATCGTTGCTTTTGTTATCACATAGCGGAAGCTTTCCTCCTGCATCTGCAGCTGAGCCAAGCAAGACCTAGTAGCTGCTAAGTGACAGCTGGTAAAATGTAAAAATGAGAGAGGGTGGCTCAGACTGAAGAGATGGATCTTTTATCTGGAAATAAGAACCTTTGTTCCTGGTGTCGCTCAAGTATTTCAGTGGAATCACCCTAGGGATGAATTTAGCCTTGGCTCTTTGAGCTTGACCTAACCTAACCCTGTGTGTGCTTTACTATCTGTGGAATATGAAACTCATCACCATAGGATATTCTGCGACAGCGTGCATGAGACAGCTATAAAAGTGCAACCTGGGTAGATATTACATGCTTGTCTGGGAAAGGTAAAATGACATGGCAACAGTAGATTCGGCCTATGTTTCTCTGTGAATGGTACAAGCACTGTACATATGTTGTTCCAATGCTTTTCCACTGGGGGGAAGATGTTTTCTCTCTTACTTGCGATGGCAAATTAGACTCAATCATGTTATGCCTGCAAAAGCAGTGAGAAAAATCTCCAGTTGTTTATCACCTTCCCTCTTTTCAGAGAGAGTCTCACTAGCTTCTTGGCTAGCTGGATTCTGGTAGCCTGGAGGGCTGCTTTGTAAAATGTAATATGTTGCTGTTAAGCTGGGGGTGGGGGGGCACTGTGTTGTGCAAAACTGCAGGGGATGAGGGGGTAAGAGCCCGTTTCTCAGGGCAACCATCATAGTTTATTTTTATAGAGGCTAAAGATAGAGTACTACGTGTAGGGTGCAGTGTGATCTGACCACCCACGACATGGATCTTTTGTCTACTCTTTTCTTTCAGGAAGATAGAAGAGCCGTGATGGATATTTCAGTAGTATACTCCCACCCCTGAGCCATCTTTACTGTGTGAACATCAAATGGCAATTTAGTGAGATCAAGGCAATAATCATTCCCTTTATTGTACTGACTCTACCTTGTGAATGTGACCAGCTCCAGAAAGTCCCTGTCACTATGCCTGTGGTCACAGCAAAATCTAGGAAGGGGAAAATGGGAATGATCTTGTTTACTTCAGCACCTGTAATACACAGTGCAGCAGCCAGGAGTAGGATGTCTGACTTAAGTCCTGTTGCCTGGCAGCAGCCCTGTGCAGTAGGAGACCCTGGCTCACTCAGGAACAGCCTCCAGTCTCTTGCTTACCAAGCCAGTTGGAGTGCAGATGCATATCACAAAGGTAATATGCTTGGGCTTTGCACAGGGGAGGGTGACGGGCGACTGCTGCTAGCTGGTCTGAGGATGGAAGCACCTTAGCTCCGCAGAGCGCTCCTACTCAGGGGACAAGTGCTGTGTTCAGGGCTCTCCAAAACACAGAGGAAAGTTGGGAATGAAGGGTGGGGGAGGAAATAAATAACAGAGGTGGGGTTCCCTGGTCTTGATTTGCTTCTAGCAGTAGGAAAATTGTCAGTAATAACACCCCCGCACCCAGCCCCCTTTCTTTAGCACAATCATCTAAGAGCTTGTTTACAGTGGAAAACTTTGCCACTTTAACAATACCAGTGTAATTAAAGCAGTACAACCCCCCAGGATGGATGTAGTTACACCAATATAAAGGTGCTGATACCAGCACAGTTTATTCCTGGTTGGGAAGCTGAATAAATTATACCAGTGTGAGGCACCTTTATAGCAGTATAACTGCATCCATGCCAGAACTTTCACTGGTAAAACACTCACCCCACCCACCATAGCTATACCCCTTTAGCTTTTCTAGACCAGCCCTAAGTTTCTCTGTAACAGTGGGACATTCTGAATACCGTTTATCATCTTCAATCTCTACCCTAATCACCATTTCAGCTCTGCAGGAGACCCAGTGGGTAGGATACCAGTCTGGGAGTAAGAAGACTGTGCTGAGAACAGAAGATCTGCCTATGACTTGGTATGACCCTGGGCAAGTCCATTAACCTTTCTGTACCTCAATTTCCCTATCTGTAAAATGGGATGATAATGCTTATCAACTAGTGTAGCATGCACTGAGATCTATGGGTAAAAACTTGGTATAGAAGTGCTTAGTTACAGAATGGTGGCACAAAACTTTCTAAAGCCTTTTCACAAGTTCTGGATGCAGAAAAGGACTCGAGTCGACGTTTGGTTCTGAATTGTTAGACCTGCCACTACTGAAGAAAAACTCCAAAGTTTGGACCAAGATTAAATTAAATAAATCAAGATCAAATCTGAGGAGAGCTCTTAAATTATACAGATAATAGAATCTGGTCTTTCTATAGCACCTTTCCTCCACAGGATTCCCCAAGTGCTGTATAAACTGTGTCTCATGTCTTCCAGAATCACCTTCTACACTGCCGAAGTTCAGCCAGCTCAGATGCAACGTGCCATCTGTTTGCTATGCCATGTGACAGATCAGGTCAGGAAGAGAAGAAAAACACTGGATCCAGTTGCAACCGCCGCAGGGATTTAAGAGGCAGCAATTATTTGTGCACATTGGAATTGGGCCAGGATGGCAAGGCCTCCACCTCTGATCTTGCACAAAGTTGCATGGGATTTTTTTTCCCCAGGCTTCCAGCATGCTCTGAGATCTGATGGTGCAGGATATACCTTCACTTTGCCCAGTGTGTCCCTGGTATCCATCTCTTTTTTGGATAGGAGTTTCTTTAATTGGAAACTGTTTTAGAATGTGGTTTCTCTCCCAACGTGTGAGATGCAGGTAGTATATTATACATCACTTTCCTCCACTCATTCCCCTTTCAAATGCGCATGTACGATCATTTTCTAGGACTAGCTACCATTTTTCCCTGGTTCTCAGGCTATGAATTCCCTCGTGTTGTGGAATTACTCTCTCAGGTGCTTGTTAAAACTAATCAGCTGAGTAAATACTAGAGGAAATAGCAGGCTGGAAATGAAGACAATGCTAGTAATACTTCACCAAAAATCCCTGCAATGCGCCTGTTCGTTAAACTGAGGTTTCATTCTATTCCAAACCAACATACAAACAGATTCCACTAGGAAGAAAAGCAGTTCAATAAGGAAAAAAAACTTTAAAGTAGTAAGGATTGAATTCCAAATGATACAAAAGGAACCCATCATATAAAATACTCTACACAGAGCAAAACTAGCAACAACAGTAATGGATGTAAGTGCAAGTCAATTTCACCCCCTCCTGGAACCGCAGCCCTAATTGACTAAATGAAAACTCTCCCTAGCCATGCTCCAAATGGTACATTTGTGATACAGGAAGCTTAGAGGAACACTCTAGCTTTCAGTAAATTGATATACATTGCAAAGAGGAACCAACCTCAGAAAATAGCCTACATTAAGTTAATATACAACTACACCAACAACATAGGGCCAAAATCTGCCTTCAGTTACATCAGTGGAAATGTGGAGCAACTTGATTGGATTCAAGGAACTTTCAGTGCTGTAACTGAGATGGAATTTGGCCCTTCCAAGGACTGGATTTGGGGTGGGGGTGGAGAAGAGTGAATCCCATTAACTTGCATTGCTGGGGAATTGAGAGTGGATCCTGAGTAAGCGCACACATCTCGATGGTGCATTGCTGATAGCACTAGGTTGCTGGAAACAGTGGCCTCAAGTAACAGTCTGCAATGCAGAAGGCCTTAGACAAGGTTTGAAAACATGGCATCAAAAGGAGGGAAGGTGAAAACTTTTTTTTTTTTTTGGCTGAAGTCATTGTTTTCTAATATTTCCAGTAGAAGACCAAAATAGGGAGGGGGCATTTTTGTAGCATGTTGCAAAATAAAACTTACCTGGTATTTTTCAGCCAGGGAGACAAAGCCATGCGTCCGTTTTCGGCACGTTTTTGCAATCAACGCTCCCTATTCCTGCAGCAGCCGCCAGCAGCTCATCTTCCCCTGCAACAAACACAATTCGTGCGTCTAACACCACCCTAGACTTGTGTCCCATCATTTAACTGTATGAAAGAAAAATGTAAACGTTTTTTAAATCCTTGCTTGGTATGGGTGGGTTGTCAAGAAGTTAGTTTATATTTTGGTCAATGCTAGAGCTGGTTAGAAAATAGTAAGTATTTTCTGTGGGAAACTTTTTGAAAGAAACCAATGTTCAACAGAAATTTGAAAATTTTGGATAAAATGAAAGTTTTGAAACAATTCTAGTCATTGTTTTCCTCTTCCTCCCCTTTTTGGCCACATGTTGTGTGTTCCTGAAAGTTTAGGGTTTTTTTATTCTTTATTCTTACTAACATATGGCATCTTTCAAGCCAAAGGATCCCAAATGATTCACACCTTATGTACCAGAGCACTAGTGAAATGCAGCCACTGCTGGAGTGGGAGGGAGCCAGCCCAGTTTGCTACACAACAGCAGAGCGGGTGAGGCTGTTTCTAGGGCAGATAAGAGCCTGCCTCTTTCTGTAAGTCAGAAGTGAGGCCAAAGTGGAACATCAATTCTAAGTGCCTTCCTGCTTTGAGAGTTCATCCAGATCCCAGGTATGTGACTTGTCTCCTTCATAAATAATGGGCTTGAAGTTCAAGCCTGGGTAGGTATTTTGGGAATGTTGGGTTCTGGAGCCAAACTTCGTAATGCAGGGCCCTTCTCAGCTCTGTATCAGTGTCCCTAAAAGCAGACTCTCTTCTTGTTACAATGCTGACTGGAATCACTTTGGATAACTGGAGGACTAGAGAACCTGAAGCAATGGTTAAAAAAGGGGCTCTAGAATGCCAGTTCCTGAGTTCTGTTGTCTTTTCCCTCTGCTTCTCATTTTCCTCTCCACATATTCTGCTGTTTATCTCCTTTCGTTTTTTTGTCTCCTTCCAGGGCTGCCTTTAAGCATGAGCTAAGTAAGTGGCCTCTAGCGGGCCTGTTCTTTTGGGAGCCCTGCATTCCATGCTGCCAGCTCTACCACTCATGGCCCTAGTCTGTGTCTCATATTCCAGGAGTGGAGAGAAGGGTGAGGAAATAAACTGGTGCTCATCCCTTCATGCCTTTCCAGCAGTGGGAACGGAATGGGAGCCAGTTTGCTGTCTTTTGCTCTTAAGGGCACCTCTGGGTCCCAGATAACCATGTTTACTAACTATACACAAGCATGCAAGGCTTGGCTACATTGACACGACCACCTGCTGGGATTCCCAGAATAGTTCCCACTGTTACCCCTCTCAGCCTCTGCACGTGAGAGTTTTGCTATTGCTACACTATGTATCAGCTCCCTGACACGCCAGCTTGTCTGCGCTGCCAGAAAATGCTTCAGAACTCTGCCACTCCAAACCTTACCTAGCAAGTAAAAGTCTGTGAACCCCAGCTCCCGAGTTCCTCACAGACATCTCTGTGCAGTGTTCAGCCCTGTCACTAAATGCTCACAGAGGTTAAGTTAGCAGCGCCTTTAAAGAGGCAATACACAGCGGCTTATTAACTGGGGTGACAAACCCTGCACTTCAAACATAGCACTGAGTTGGTTTATGGTAAAAGTGAAACGAGTTTTTGAACAAAAGGGCATAAATTTACGTGATACCAACTAGAAGAATAAAGATAAAAATAGTTAGAAATAATCAAAAGTAAAACCCACTGCTAAGACTAAATGTTAACTTAATCCACTATAGTTCTTGTTCAAGATGGTTTCCCTACTAACCGCAGCTTCTCCAGTGTGACAGGCTGTCCATTACAGAATCTAAGTGCTGGTTTCTTTGTGCCCTTGAGAGGTGAATGACTTAGAGGTTCACTCCCCTTCTCATTATAAAACCATGTTTCTCAAATGCGGCCACCAGTGGCTTTTCTTGTGGCCACAGCCCTCCTGGGCTGTGACTGGGGCAAAGCAGCGGTCCCTCCCCCTGCCTGTTGCTCCTGGATGCACCGCCTTGGTGTTGTCTGCTGGGGCTGAAAGCAGGGGTTGGGCCCTGCCCTCCTCTGGAGACAGCTGGGGCGCAACGCGGCAGGAGCAGGCAACTAGTGAGTTCCCCACCTTCCCAGGGGTGGTGGGGCTCAGACTTTGGGCTTCATCCCTGCATTGGTGGGGCAGCCAACTCCGGCCACAGGGCTTTGGGCTCCAGCCCTGGTAGGGTTGCCAAATATCTAATTGCACAAACCCAAACACCCTTGCCCCATTCCTTCCCTGAGGCCATGCCCCGCCCCCCACTCACTCCACACACACCCCACTCCCTCCGTCGCTTGCTGTCCTCCACCCTGACTCACTTTCATTGGGCTGGGGCAAGGGGTTGGGGTGCGAAAGGGGGTGTGGGCTCTGGGCTGGTGGGTTGGGGCCGAGGGGTTCAGTGTGTGGGAGGGGACTCTGAGCTGAGCCTGGGGCAGGGGGTTGGGGTGAAGTAGGCAGTTTGGGGTGCAGGTTCTAGGTGGAAGTTTGGGTGCAGAAGGGGACTCAGGGCTGGGGCAGGGTGTTGGGGTGGGAGGGTTTGGGGTGCGGGCTCTGGGAGGGAGTTCAGGGCTGTTGTCTGGGAGGGGGTTCTGGGTTGGGGCAGGGGGTTGGTGTCTGGGAGGGGGGGGGGGGGTGGGGTTGGGGGGGGGGGGTGGTGGTGGGGGGGGGGTTGTGGGTTGGGTTTGGGGCAGGGGTGTTGTGGTGCAGGAGGGGGTGTGCAGTGCAGGCTCCGGCCGGGCAGTGCTTACTTCAGGCAGCTCCTGGAAGCGACCAGCATGTCCCTCCGGCTTGTAGGCTATGGGGTGGCCAGGCAGCTCCGCACACTGTCCCCCGCCTGCAGGTACTGTCCCCGCAGCTCCCATTGGCCGCGGTTCCTGGCCAATTGGAGCTGTGGAGTCGGCGCTCAGGGCAGGGGCAGCACGCAGAGACCCCCACCCCTGACCGCCCCTATGCTTAGGAGCCAGCCATGCTGGCTCGCGGAGTCAGGGAGCCTACCTTAGCCCTGCTGCACTGCTGACCGGACTTTTTGGACAGTTTGACCGTGTGTTTGATTGATTGCTTGTTTGTTTGAAAAGTGTGAATTGGGAGTGCTTTGTTTCAGGTGGGCCTTGAGTGGGCCTGACTGGTATATAAGGGCAGTCAGCAGCGAACCAGCTCAGCGGCGAACAGCAGAGGCTAACAGAGGGAGTTTGCCTGGGGAGAGCCCACTGAGGCTTTCATCTGTGGATTTCTCTGAGTAGTTCCTGCAACAGCTGAGGAAGCTCTTAAGAGGAAGGTGATATGGAAGGTGAGTGATCAGCTGTTGTAACCTGCACAGGTTGTGCCATGTTTGTCTTTCTTCCACAGGACAGAAGCGACTTTGTCTGTACAAAGTGCAAGCTGGTCTCCATATTGGAAGAGAAGGTTCGAGGTCTGGAGAAAAGAGTATCGACTCTGCATTGCATAAGGGAAAATGAAGATTTCCTGGACAGACGTCAGAAGATGCTTCTACGGCCACAATGTTCTGAAGATTCAGAGCAGGCGCAGCAGGGACAGAAGGATGGTGAAGTTTGGCAGCATGTGACCTCCAGAAGGAGAAAGAGGAGCGTCCATGTACCAGCAATGGAGATACAGGTGAGCAATCGTTTCCATGTTCTCTCTACAGGTACTAATGCGGAGAGTGGACTAGATGACCCATCTGAGGGAAGGGAGCAGAAGGAGACTCCACCGATTGGAAGGCAAAAGATGCACTGTCCTAGGGATGGGGGTTCCACGACCACTACTCCCAAGAGGAGGAGGAGGAGGGTGGTGGTGGTCGGGGACTCCCTCCTCAGGGGGACTGAGTCATCTATCTGCCGCCCCGACCGGGAAAACGGAGAGGTCTGCTGCTTGCCAGGAGCTAGGATACACGATGTGATGGAGAGACTGCCGAGACTCATCAAGCCCTCGGATCGCTACCCCTTCCTGCTTCTCCATGGGGGAACCAATGATACTGCCAAGAATGACCTTGAGCGGATCACTGCAGACTACGTGGCTCTGGGAAGAAGGATAAAGGAGTTTGAGGCGCAAGTGGTGTTCTCGTCCATCCTCCCTGTGCAAGGAAAAGGCCTGGGTAGAGACCATCGAATCGTGGAAGTCAACGAATGACTACGTAGGTGGTGTCGGAGAGAAGGCTTTGGATTCTTCGACCATGGGATGGTGTTCCAAGAAGGGAGTGCTAGGCAGAGACGGGCTCCACCTAACGAAGAGAGGGAAGAGCATCTTCGCAAGCAGGCTGGCTAACCTAGTGAGGAGGGCTTTAAACTAGGTTCACCGGGGGAAGGAGACCAAAACCCTGAGGTAAGTGGGGAAATGGAATCCTGGGAGGAAGCAAGAGCAGGAAAGCGCAAGAGGGGAGGACTCCTGTCTCATACTGAGAAAGAGGGACGATCGATGAATTATCTTAAGTGCCTATACACAAATGCAAGAAGCCTGGGAAACAAGCAGGGAGAACTGGAAATCCTGGCACAGTCAGGGAACTATGATGCGATTGGAATAACAGAGACTTGGTGGGATAACTCACATGACTGGTACTGTCATGGATGGATATAAACTGTTCAGGAAGGACAGGCAGGGCAGAAAAGGTGGGGGAGTTGCATTGTATGTAAGAGAGGAGTATGACTGCTCAGAGCTCCGGTATGAAACTGCAGAAAAACCTGAGAGTCTCTGGATAAAGTTGAGAATTGTGAGCAACAAGGGTGATGTCGTGGTCAGAGTCTGCTATAGACCACCAGACCAGGGGGATGAGGTGGACGAGGCTTTCTTCCAGCAACTAACAGAAGTTGCTAGATCGCAGGCCCTGGTTCTCATGGGAGACTTTAATCACCCTGATATCTGCTGAGAGAGCAATACAGCGGTGCACAGAAAATCCAGGAAGTTTTTGGAAAGTGTCGGGGACAATTTCCTGGTGCAAGTGCTGGAGGAACCAACTAGGGGCAGAGCTTTTCTTGACCTGCTGCTCACAAACAGGGAAGAATTAGTAGGGGAAGCAAAAGTGGATGGGAACCTGGGAGGCAGTGACCATGAGATGGTCGAGTTCAGGATCCTGACACAAGGAAGAAAGGAGAGCAGCAGAATACGGACCCTGGACTTCAGAAAAGCAGACTTTGACTCCCTCAGGGAACAGATGGGCAGGATCCCCTGGGAGAATAACATGAAGGGCAAAGGGGTCCAGGAGAGCTGGCTGTATTTTAAAGAATCCTTATTGCGGTTGCAGGAACAAACCATCCCGACGTGTAGAAAGAATAGTAAATATGGCAGGCAACCAGCTTGGCTTAACAGTGAAATCCTTGCTGACCTTAAACGCAAAAAAGAAGCTTACAAGAAGTGGAAGATTGGACAAATGACCAGGGAGGAGTATAAAAATATCACTCAGGCATGCAAGAGTGAAATCAGGAAGGCCAAATCGCAATTGGAGTTGCAGCTAGCAAGAGATGTTAAGAGTAACAAGAAGGGTTTCTTCAGGTATGTTAGCAACAAGAAGAAAGTCAAGGAAATTGTAGGCCCCTTACTGAATGAGGGAGGCAACCTAGTGACAGAGGATGTGGAAAAAGCTAATGTACTCAATGCTTTTTTTGCCTCTGTCTTCACAAACAAGGTCAGCTCCCAGACTGCTGGACTGGGCAGCACAGTATGGGGAGGAGGTGACCAGCCCTCCATGGAGAAAGAAGTGGTTCAGGATTATTTAGAAAAACTGGATGAGCACAAATCCATGGGGCCGGATGCACTGCATCCGAGAGTGCTAAAGGAGTTGGCGGATGTGATTGCGGAGCCATTGGCCATCATCTTTGAAAACTCATGGCGATCGGGGGAGGTCCTGCATGACTGGAAAAGGTCCCGCAAGACTGCCCATCTTTAAAAAAGGGAAGGAGGAGGATCCGGGGAACTACAGGCCAGTCAGCCTCACCTCAGTCCCTGGAAAAATCATGGAGCAGATCCTCAAGGAATCAATTATGAAACACTTAGAGGAGAGGAAAGTGATCAGGAACAGTCAGCATGGATTCACCAAGGGGAAGTCGTGCCTGACTAACCTAATTGCCTTCTATGATGAGATAACTGGCTCTGTGGATGAGGGGAAAGCAGTGGATGTGTTATTCCTTGACTTTAGCCAAGCTTTTGATACGGTCTCCCACAGTATTCTTGCCACCAAGTTAAAGAAGTATGGGCTGGATGAATGGACTGTAAGGTGGATAGAAAGCTGGCTAGATCGTCGGGCTCAACGGGTAGTGATCAATGGCTCCATGTCTAGTTGGCAGCCGGTTTCAAGCGGAGTGCCCCAAGGGTCGGTCCTGGGGCCAGTTTTGTTTAATATCTTTATTAATGATCTGGAGGATGGTGTGGACTGCACTGTCTGCAAGTTTGCAGATGACACTAAACTGGGAGGTGTGGTAGATACGCTGGAGGGTAGGGATCAGATACAGAGGGACCTAGACAAATTAAAGTATTGGGCCAAAAAAAACCTGATGAGGTTCAACAAGGACAAGTGCAGAGTCCTGCACTTAGGACGGAAGAATCCTATGCACTGCTACAGACTAGGGACCGAATGGCTAGGTAGCAGTTCTGCAGAAAAGGACCTAGGGGTCACAGTGGACGAGAAGCTGGATATGAGTCAACAGTGTGCTCTTGTTGCCAAGAAGGCTAATGACATTTTGGGCTGTATAAGTAGGGGCATTGCCAGCAGATCGAGGAACATGATCGTTCCCCTTTATTCGACATTCGTGAAGCCTCATCTGGAGTACTGTGTCCAGTTTTGGGCTCCACACTACAAGAAGGATGTGGAAATATTGGAAAGAGTCCGGCGGAGGGCAACAAAAATGATTAGGGGTCTGGAACAAATGACTTATGAGGAGAGGCTGAGGGAACTGGGATTGTTTAGTCTGCAGAAGAGAAGAATGAGGGGGGATTTGTTAGCTGCTTTCAACTACCTGAGGGGGGGTTCCAAAGAGGATGGAGCTCGGCTGTTCTCAGTGGTGGCAGATGACAGAACAAGGAGCAATCGTCTCAAGTTGCAGTGGGGGAGGTCTAGGTTGGATATTAGGAAACACTATTTCACTAGGAGGGTGGTGAAGCACTGGAATGCTTTCCCTAGGGAGGTGGTGGAATCTCCTTCCTTAGAGGTTTTTAAGGCCCAGCTTGACAAAGCCCTGGCTGGGATGATTTAGTTGGGAATTGGTCCTGCTTTGAGCAGGGGGTTGGACTAGATGACCTCCTGAGGTCCCTTCCAACCCTGATATTCTATGATTCTATGATTTGGCCTATTAAAATGTCCTGGATTGCTTTCAATAGTAACTGGGAGCTTGAGGTCAATTCCAGGAGACTCCCGGCCAGTCTGGAAGGATTGGCAACCCTAAGCCCCAGGCTGCGGCCGCATGGCTTTAGGCTCCATTCCCGTCCCCCAGCCATGGGGCTTTGGGCTCTGGCTCTGGGGCTTCAGGTTCTGGCCTCCCACTGTCTCCCCAACTCCAACTGCCTACCCCAATCCCCCATCCAGGGCTTAATTTGTCCCCAGGCTTGCCGGGGCTGAGTAAGTCTTCTGTGAAAAGTGATACTTTTATAATATAATATATGGAGATATTCCTATCTCATAGAAGTGAAAGGGACCTTGGAAGGTCATAGAGTCCAGTCTCCTGCCTTCACTAGCAGGACCAATTTTTTGCCCCAGATCCCTAAATGGCCCCCTCAAGGATTGAACTCATAACCCTGGGTTTAGCAGGCCAATACTCAAACCACTGAGCTATCCCTCCCCCCCCCATTATGTTTGTTAATATCACTTTTTACAACAGACTTACTAGCTAGCAATAAATAAATTACAATGATTTGGGTGTGTATATGTGCATATTTATTTGGTTTTCCTAAAGCTAATTAAGTATTTTAGGAAAAAGTGTGAGAGCAGCCACTACCAAGAGTTGGTGGCCGCACTCTGAGGCCACCAAAAAATTTGTCCTGAGAACCCCTGGCTCTAGCAAACTGTTAAAATTTATTTTTATGAAGGGTCACGGCAGACAAAGTTCCTTTCCCTTGCTGGGTGTAGATGCCATGCTGTCTGGTGTAGACTCCATGCTGATCCCTACGCTGCTAGTGATTTTTATGCCAGATGATCTCTTCCTGCAACCTTCAATTCAAATGAATAGCCCATTGATTTTTTTGGCCACACCTGGGCTGAAGTGTTGGTCTCCTTCTTTTGTCCAGAAAAGAACCTGTTTACCAACTCCCCCTGACGTGCCTAGTTTAAACACAGTTTAGTCTCATTTTCAGCACATTTGTAAAGTTGTTTGTGGGTTAACTGTACACAGCACAACAGGGGCGCCAGAATGGGGGAGTCAAGGGGCCACAGCACCCAAACTTTTAAAAGTGGGAGGGCTATGACATCCTACTTTTTACGGGCCATAAGGGCAAGCGACTGGAGGGTGGAGGCAGAGAGGAGTGGAAAGGAGTGAGGGGCAGGGTCTTGGGGGTAACAGGCAGAGCAGGGCCTGGGGGAAGGGATGGCCCAGGGGCTTGGGGCAAAGGAGTGGCAGGGGAGCAGGGAGGTGGGGCCATAGTTTGGGCACCTGTGGGTGTCCCCCCCCGCCCACACACACACTTCTGCCGCTTCTGCAGTACACCAGAATATTAATATTCAGTGAGTTATTAGCTTTCCCATGATGCCACCTTTTGGGGAAATATCATGGCAAGAGTGTGCCATCTGGCACTGGGGTGCTCTAAGCTCACAATACATGCTGCTGCTCTCATCGGTGTTTGGGGGGCTTCAAAAACACAGACGTGGTGAGCACCGTCAAAGGACTCGCCAACTATTTAAAAGGGACACTACCCTATTCCTATACAGCACACAACTCATAGACTGATTCGTTCCCTCTCCTCAAAATTCATAATACCAGCCTGATCTTTTCCTTCCCTTTCTTCATCTCTCCTTATTCCCTGCCTTTTGAACTTCTTTGTCTACTCATTTTTCCAGTGTCTCCATTATTATATCACATTTTGTTTTCTCTCTCTTCTCTCTCTTCCCCCCTCCCCACCTTTTCCCTTCCTGGCTTCTTTTCCCTTCCCCCTTCTATCCTTTTCTGTTCATCTCTTCCCCACTCTATCTCTCCGCCACTTTTTTCTGCATCGCTAACTCTTCCCTTTTCTCTATTTATAATGTTCTCAATAACCCCAATCTCGGGGAGGGGGGAGTCATGTAAAAACAACAAAATCCCAGACTCTTTATTCTCTAGATCAAAGATGACTGAGCAATGATGGGAGAATGTTGAACAGCCTTCCAAGTACAGTTTTAATGTTAGCTAACCTATCATAGCATTAAAATCACCCAGTACTGTATCTGGATCAGATACATAGGTCATTATAGTTCACCTGATATATCCTACCACCATCTGAAGAAAGGATGTTTCAGGCCTGAACAAGTTAATTCAGATGTTAGTCGGGTAGGGGTATGAGATTAGCTACTCCAGTTTTATTTCTCAGGACCCACCTAGCTGGAGACACTGATATTGTATTAAATCTATGCTTTTGTACCATGCTTCTTGCTGTGGTAGCTCATTGCCTACATTCTTGTGCTATGAGCTATGTACTATTGTGCTGATCCTCCAGTGGAGATGCTTTTGCATCCTTGAGAAATCTGAAGAGTAAAGCCTTCAAGTCTTCTGTGACCAAGTTTGCCTTGCTGCAGCACTCTTAGCAATGAAAAAAAGTCTTGTCTGACTTCGACTTTCTCTTTTCTTGTTTAGATTAGAATTTCTACTGAAATATCCAAGCTTCTGTCAAGACAGAAAACCTCAGATATCATGCAACACATTTGAAACCTTAAACTCTGTAGGTGTAAATTGGCATAACTCCTTTCTCTGCTATGCTTATTTACTCCAGCTGAAGTTCTGACCTATGACACTTAAAGTGAAAACCCTCAATGTTTACTGTAGCTATAAATACAGTTCTTCTAGTAAGTTACAACAGGCTTTATTTCTAACGTGCTGTATAATAAATTACAATAGAACCTCAGTTACGAATACCTCTGGAATGGAGGTTGTTCATAACTCTGAATAAAACATTATGGTTCTTTCAAGTTTACTACTGAACATTGAATTAATACAGCTTTGAAACTTTACTATGCAGAAGAAAAACGCTGCTTTTAACCATCTTTATTTAAATTAAACAAGCAAAGAAACAGTTTCCTTACCTTGTCAAATCTTTTTTAAACTTTCCCTTTATTTCTTTTTAGTAATTTACGTTTAACACAGTTCTCAACGTTTTCAGACTACTGTACCCCTTTCAGGAGTCTGATTAGTCTTGCGTACCCCAAGTTTCACCTCACTTAAAAACTACTTGCTTACAAAATCAGACCTAAAAATACAAAAGTGCCACAGCGCACTATTACTGAAGTATTGCTTACTTTCTCATTTTGTCTGTATGAAATTTTAGTTTGTATTGACTTTGCCAATGCTTTTTATGTAGCCTGTTATAAAACTAGGCAAATATCTAGATGAGTTGATGTACACCCTGGAAGACCTCTGCCTACCCCCAAAGGTGCACGTACCCCTGGTTGAGAACCACTGCAATACTGTATTGTATAGTAGTGGGGGGTTTGGTCTCTGGTGCCTGATTGCGTACTCCTGGTTCCAAATGAAGTGTGTGGTTGACCAGTCAGTTCGTAACTCTGGTGTTCAGAACTCTTGAGGTTCTACTGTAGAACTAATCCTGGCATTCCCTGCATTATATGTTGTTTAAGTGATAACATCTGCTGATTCAAAATAGAAATAGCATGCTATTCCTCCGATCTCTCACTTCAGAGAGGATAGTAAACATGTATGAGCACTGCCAACAGCAAAAAAAAGCTATTTAGAAAATACATAAAGGCAGATGAGTTGCTGTAAATTCTCAAGCAGTAGCCCCTTACCTTTGTCTTCCTTTTGGGAGCATCTGAGATGAGGACTGTCAAGGACTATTATCTGACATTAGTAAATCTACATTGACCTCCTTTTCTTTCTTCCATCATTCATTCTAATATTTTTAAGTAAGCGTTTTAATAGCTGTGTTGCAGGCCTGTTATCTGGTCATGCCCAGCTACCACAAGCCGGCACTACCTCTTAGTAGATGCAAGACAGAAAATATAACCATCTATATGGAACTCAGTTTCTCAATGCTGTGCTGTGCTCAGTTGATCTATTGGTGGTGCACAGGCAATCTTACCCAGGCTGGTTTGCAGGATTGTATTCATTACTCCTGAAACACCTTCTTAGAGAAACATGCACACACTTCATGAACCAATAACTGCTGACTGGATCACATCCAGAACATAGTTTGAACTCCAGCCCTGGTCTGTAGTGAGCATGACCCAAACTCATTACCCTCTGATGCCTGTTTGGCACTTTATGTGAAATGACTTGGTTGTCCAGTTCCAAGTTCTTCTTTGGGGGGAAAAAACCTCTCAAAATTGGCAGTAGTTTACACCCTTGTTGGCACGCTCAGCACAGAACCTGAGGAGTAACTAGACTTGTAGACCAAACTACCTTCTAAACGGTAGAGTTGATCCCTCTATGGCCAAATAATTTACAATGAATACATAAATCACATATACTGTGTTCTAGAACCAAGGGAACTGGGGATGTAATTGGCTGTACTGTACCTATTTTCTGAACAAAGAGAGGACTTCAGAGCTGTCAAAATGATACCCTTTCTGGATCCAGAGAGTCTTCGCCCAGTCACATTGCCAGTTCCTCCAAGAGAGAGATTACAGCTCCCACTTTTTCCATGCCCTGGAAAAGATTAAGGGTGCCAAAAAAACCACTTAATATGCCTTCTGGTAGAGGACGGCACCTCTCTGATGGATCTGGATATGACGTGATAGATGGTGAGAGCTTTCTACACAGATCTTTTGGCTCCAACTCTGACCAACACCGATGCTAGTGACATCCTGTGGGATGGACTCCTGGCATTTGGCATGGGCGACCAGAAGAGGCTGGAGGGTCCCCTCACTCTGGCCAAGTCTTGGAAGCCCTGGGCATTGATTGGCTGACCATGGAGGTCTACCATATATTCTGGGACATCCTTGGGCCAGACGTCACCATCACCTGGGACGAGTCCTTCAGGAGTGAGCTGCTACCCGTGTTGTGCAAGTAGGCCATGCTTGCCCGGCTGCCAAAAAAGTATGACCTCTGCAACCTCATGAATTGATGCCCAGTTTTGCTCCTCAGCATAGACTACATGGTCATCTTGTTGTAGCAAGAGTTTATGCTGGTGGACCTGATATATCCTGAACAGACATACGCTGTCCCAAGCTGGACCACCTTGGACAACTTCTACCTGTTCCACAACTTTTTCCACATAGGGCACGGCTGTCACTTGCCCTCCTGTCCCTCAAGCAGCAGAAGGCGTGCTTTCCGAGCTGGCCTGGTGGCTGAGACTGGGTGGCAGGTCAGCTCCTTCCCTATCCAGTGAGGCACGGGTCCACTGATATATCTTGGTGTCTACTTCTCCTTTACTGGTCCCTTCCTGCTAGTTTATTGGACTGAATTGGAGGCCAGGGTATCTGGCCAGGTGCAGGCACAGATAAGGTTTGTCTGCTGCCTCTTTCTTTAGGGGAGAGGGTGTTGGTCATCAACCATCTGGTTCTGTCCATGGTGTGGCACCATTTAATCATCTTGAGCCCAGCCCAGAGACACAGGGAAGGTCCTGGAGTTCAGGCTAGGGAAGCATTGGGTCTCTGAGGGGGTCCTGAGAGGCCTCTTGGGAGATGGAGGACAGGGCCTGATCTGTGACAGGAATCAAGTCAATATGTTCTGCCTCCAGGCTCTTCAAAGACTTTTCAGTGCTTGTAGTCCAGCATGAAGCCAGCTGGTGCATGCCTTCCTCTGCTGCCTCTCAGAGCTCTGATATGATCAGCTGCAGATACACAAAAGGTTCCCCTGAGACCTCTGAGCTGCTGGCTTCTAGCAGGACCTCCTCAGGACCTGGAAGCTTGTCTCTGACCAGGTCCATTGCAGTCACTGGGGAAGTCTCCATTGCATCAATCCCCATCTCTCTGCATAGATGGTGGAGGCCCCCGTATTGTGTTTGGAGGTTGGTCTGGCTGATGTCAGCAGAATTAATGATTTCCCAGGTTGTGGCTAGTGAGAGCAATGCACCCTGTGTAGGGGCAGCTCTGTTTTTTGCCGCCCTAGCACAGCAGTCAGGCAGCCTTTGGCGACTCGCCTGCGGGCGATCTGCTGGTCTCGCGCCTTCGGCGTACCCGCCGCTGAATTGCCACCGAAGCTGCGGGACCAGCGGACCTCCTGCAGGCACGCCTCTCAAGGCTGCCTGACTGCCGCCCTCACGGCGACCTGCACGCTGCCCCCTGTGGCGTGCCACCCCAGGCACGCGCTTGCTGCGCTGGTGCCTGGAGCTGCCCCTGACCCTGTGACAGTCACCCAGAGCATGGGGCTGGACACCCCTCATGTCTCCTGCTGTGTGCCCTCGGAGGTGAAGGCCACAATGCCTCTCTGATGTACTTAGAACAGGTCCTGCAGGTGGTGGCTACCCACATGTTCACATCCCCTGAATCTCCAGATCTCAACACGGGGCCCCTACCCCATGAGCCTCTCAACTGCCCCCAGCACACCACCCAAGCAGGCTGCATACTACCCAGCTGGTTCATCCCGGAGCCAGACCCAGGAAATATATCTACATCCTCTTGTGCACCCCACTGTACACTCCTCACCTATGTGTCCCACCCTGACCCTAAACTGTGAAACATCCTGCCACCCTGTGAAGGCAAGGACCTCTGGTAGTACAGCCTTTACTCCACACATCTTCCATGGCCTGCTCAGTGCTCCCAACCAGTGCCCTTGTTTTAAACCTTCGACTTGTGGTCCTGTTCCTGGTTTTTCTTTCCTTTTTTTTTTGTCTCATGCAATAAGTTGTCTTCTGGGCTGTGTGGCCCACTCCCTCAGCTGAGGTAGGCCTTTTGACCTAGGTGGGCTTAGGCCCACCCTTCTCGATCTCAAATAGACTGATGCTCTTTGCCCGCACTAAACTCCCTGTGTGTGTGTGTGTGTGTGTATTAAATAAATAAATAAATAATATGGAGAAGTGCAGGGGGAGGGAACAGATGGTGAGAGGGATCCTGCCATTTCAGCTTGCTTATTTCATATTGGCTTTTGTTTATACAGATCAAACTGGACAAAACTGTACTGTGATTGATCTTCCCGCTTATTAGGAGCCAGAGTCTAATGCTGCCATTCTGCCCAGCTTGGTGTGTCTATCACAAGTAGCACTACTTACCACCCTTGTAAACTGTTGGAGCAGAGACCAAGGGCTGAGTCAGCAAGGCAACTAAGCCAACCTGTCATCCTCAAGGGTAATATTTCCAGATTAGGGTTCAGGTCTCAGCAGAGCCATGTAAGGATGCCTGTTAACTTTTGCCACTTCTCATTCTGTGGCAGTGCTGCAGATAAAGAGGACGTCAGGTACCTTTTCATCTGGCACCTTTCATGAGCACTAAAGAATTAGAAAAGAAACCTTTTATATGTGTTAGTGCTCTGCATTCCCTCTCCCCATCTGAAGTGGCTCATCCCAACCCACCCTAGAAATACCATCTGAGAACTGTGCTTTATCAAAGCTGTCCTAGCTTTGAATCCTTGATGTCCCTTTGATAAGCTTCTCTTGACCCGCTGCTGTTTAGTGATGCTACAATCTTTGTTGTTTTTTTTAAATTACATCTGTTTTTAAAAAAGAGCTTTTTCGTTAATTGTGTTGAATTTTAAATTGCTTGTGAAGCAACTTGAGTGCCTCAGCAGGTGGGGTAAAGGTGCTTTGCTTTGTAAATAAAATAATCATTTTGAATTATTATTAGTTGTTATAAACTGGCAGTTTTCTCAGGCAGTATGTTTGTTAATTGGCATTTTTTATGCAAAATAGCTTTCATTTTTTTCATAATGTTCTTACATCTTTATGCAAAGAAGGAACAAGTTGTTTTGAGACTTTAGGTCACAGAACTCAGTGACTGGAGATTCTGGACGCTTAACTTAAGATGCCTTAAAAGGGCTTGATTTTCTGAGGGTGATTACTCACCACTTTTTGAAAAATGAGGTTCCTTTTAAGGTGTGCCTAGTAGGACATGCAAAATCCTTAGTCACTTCTAAAGACTTAAGCCAGTTGTTCTCACCCATGCCACCATATGCAGCTGATGTGTAGTGCAGCAAAGCATGATTACTTCTAATCTATTTGTAATACACATGTGACAGTAGTATCCGGACCACAGGATCCAATGACTGAGTGTCAAACTTTAGAAACCTGCAAGGTTGGTATAAAGCTGTTCTTCTGACACCCTGGAAGCTAGGTCAGGAGGGTCTCTTCAGTTCTGACCCGAGAATGCAAAAGGCTTGAGAGGGTCTCAGATGAAGAAAGAGCTAGAGGAAGGCACAGGAAGACCTGCTGAGAAAAGCCTTTCTGTGATTATGTACTGTTCTGCCATTGGCTTTATTTCAGATTTTTAAAAATGAGGCAAACCCCAGGAGAGGGGCGAATGTTCAGACAGACTGTATTGAGCTTATGTTGTTGAGGGGGTAATGGAGTACAGGCTGCAGCTGTTTGAAATCCCAGTTTATAATAAGCTACATTATGTATTTTTCTGGTTGAAATGCTATGTTACTTCCCTGCCCATGTTTAATTTGTGCATACATAGTCATACACCCTATTCAAGACAGTATTCAGTATGTGCTTATCCCATTGAAATCAATGCTCAAATGCTCTGCTGAATCAAGGCCATAAGCTTTAATTTTGATTTGTTTTATTGTATTCTGTGCAAACTGTTCTCTGCAGTGAGAGAAGCAACACCCACAAACCCCACACAAGTTCATAGGCTCTCAAGAGAGAGCCTTAGATCTTAATACCCTGTTTATGTAAGACTTGTGTCCTGTGCAAACTCAAATGTCATGGAAGTGGCAGGGAAATATTATGCAATACACTTTGCCTGAGTGATGTGCACAAAAAGGCTTTCCTTTGAGGGTTTTGTGGTGTGTTAACTAACCAAACACTCATTCAATATGAGTTTGGGAAAGGTCACAGGCTGAGGGAGAAACAGAAAGAATAAGGGTGCAAAGGGCTCCAGCAAGTTGAACAGAGAGCACCTATTAGGATATGCAGAAAATGTTTTGAAAAGCTAAGTGCTTAGTTAGTCTAACCCCTGGGCAAGTCTGATGTCAACAGCCACCTCTTGTTTGACAAATAACCCCATGCAAAGGCTGATCTTGCCAGCATTCCCAGAGGTTATATTCTCACAAGCATTAACTATTTTCAAGCAATACATAAGGCAAAAACAAGCTTCAATATCAGGTATGCACCGTATCTTTTTTTCCTGTCTATCCTTTTTGTGGTAGAAACATCGTATGTATGGTCTTCAGATTTGGGTACCTTGGAGCCAACCTAGTCTGGGGTAAGGGTTTCATTTTTGGTAGCTGCAGCAGGCTGGACTGGGGATAGGGGAAGTATCGACAAAAACAACAAGGAGTCTGGTGGCACCTTAAAGACTAACAGATTTATTTGGGCATAAGCTTTCGTGGGTAAAAACCTCACTTCTTCAGATGCATAGAGTGAAAGTTACAGATGCAGGCATTATATACTGACACATGGAGAGCAGGGAGTTACTTCGCAAGTGGAGAACCAGTGTTGACAGGGCCAACTCACCCCTCCCCATTGCCCAGATACTTTTTTGGAGACCGCACTTACACATGGAAGTTCTCTTTCTGCACTGATATTTCACTGAAACTCCTGGGAATATTGTAGACTTAAAGGGGGTGGCATTGGATTTCCCCCCCCCCATCTCTGACTTCTCAAGAGGAGTGGGAGTAAAAATAACACTCTCCACTTGTGTTTTTATCCAACAGTAATTCCTTTCATGTTGTCCAAGGCTGTGATGCCAGCTCAGGTGCCGCCTCTTCCAAACTCATCCTATTGGGGTTTAGAGGAAACCAGAGAGACGTTTATTCTCTACCATGGCACTAGTAAAACAGAGCAGCTGGTCCTAGTTTCCTTCTGCATCACCAGATCTTTCAGAGCATTCCCAATCACTTACCTTCTCTTCACATGTACAAATGTATCACTGCAACCCTTACAGTGGGCCAGGTTTCCTAAGGAGCTTAGGCCTTGGCTACACTTGGGAGTTTCAGCTCAATAAAGCAGCCCCAGGCGCCCTAGCTCACTCCCCGTCCACACTGGCAAGGCATGTAGAGCGCTCTGACTCCGCAGCTACAGCGCGGCTGGTACTCCACCTTGCCGAGTGGAATAATGTTTGCTGCGCCCCCACTGGAGCGCCGCGGCCCCAGTGTGAACGAGGTGTTGCCTTACTGCGCTGTGATCAGCCTCCGGAAACGTCCCATAATCCCCTTAAGTCAAGTGGCCACTCTTGTCATTGTTGTGAAATCAGCTGCAGGAATGCGGAAATGCCCTTTCAAAGCTCTGTTTCGGAGAAGCCGACTGCTTATCTCTGAGAAAAAGCAAACATTTACTGTTTGCTTTGAGTGAGTGAGAGAGAGACGGAGGGGGGGAGCAGGGGAGTCTGAACTTACAAGACAGCATGCTGACACACTCTCAGCACCCCAAAAACCCACTCTCTCTCCCCCTACATACACACAACACACTCCCTGTCACATTCCATCCCACCCCCCCCATTTGAAAAGCACGTTGCAGTCACTTGCATGCTGGGATAGCTGCCCATAATGCACCGCTCCCAATGCCGCTGCAAATGTGGCCACGCCAGTGCTCTTGAAGCTGACAGTGTGGACAGACTGCAGTGTTTTCCCTACTGCGCTCTATGAAGGCGAGTTTAACTCTCAGCGCTCTACATCTGCAAGTGTTGCCATGCCCTTAGTTCCCAGTTAGGCCCCTAAAGGAAATGGCCAGATTTACAGAAGTGCTCAGCAGCCAACAGCTCCCTTTGTTCTCAAAGTGTGGGTGAGAGATTCTCTGTTGTTCTCTGTGGTTGTTGAAATCCTGGTCACACCAGTTAAGTTCCTAAAGGGGAACTGATGGGTGCTGAGCCCTTTTGAAAATCTTGTCCATTCTCTTCTGGAATTCACCATATACCATGAATTTAGCTGTTGGCTCAAAAACTCTGAGTAAAGCATTCCTTTCACAGTGGCCCCTGCATTTAATGTTTTTATGTTTTTGTTTTTTTTTTTTTTTTTTAAAGTAATACATGACTTTAGCACGTTGAAAGAAATCGAGCAGGACATGATTTTGAATGAACCTACCCCATCAACTAGTGCAGGGGTTCTCAAACTGGGGGTCAGGACCCCTCAGGGGGTCACGAGGTTATTACACGTCATGAACTGTCAGCCTCCCCTCTCCCAAACCCCGCTTTACCTCCAGTGTTTATAATGGTGTTAAATATATAAAAATGTTTTTAATTAATAAGGGGGGGGGTCACACTCAGAGGCTTGCTGTGTGAAAGGGGTCACCAGTACAAAAGTTTGAGAACCACTGAGCTAGTGACTGCTGTTAATCACTTTTCTAAATGTTCAGTATTTTAAATGGTGGGATTGCAGTTATCTGAAGTGTTCAAGCCCCTTCATTAATTTTGATACCTAATGCCCCAATCCCGCAGTGAGGGCTGTAGCATTGGACATTAAGCAAGTTACAATTTGGAAATTCATTTAAAATTCAGCATAAAATTATTACTTAGATTATAATCTGTTAAAGCAGGGACTGTCTTTTTGTTTTGCACAATGGAGTCCTGGTCCATGATACAGGCTCATAGGCACTACCACAATGCAACTATTAATATGCATGACTGTGAAGATAAACACACACAACCTACAACATTTTAAAAATAAGGCCTTCTAATTTTCATTTTGTTGACAGCTGCAAAGAGGCATGTGTATAAATTCTTTAATTCAATGTAAAATGTCTGTTACTTCAGAGAGAGAACACCAGGAATAGTTTCACTGTATGAATAAACAAGCAGATGAATGAATGGAAATATTGTGCATCAAGAGTTTCCCATTGATAAAATACCTGTCATATACCTTTTGCCTTAATGCACAAGAAGTCACTTGTGTAACAAAATGGCAAGTAGCCCACTAATCGTATTCAAAGCAAGTCCTAAAAAGGAAAATCTCTCCAGTGTTCAAACCTATAGAGGAGCAGATGGATGGATGGTAAACTCCAAGTGCTTTACTGGCTGCCTGCCTGCCATCCTCTGAAGAACAGCTAATAATAATATCACTTAAAAAAACCTGCTGAAGAGTGAGATTGGTTTTACTGAAGCTAATTTGCAGTTAATCCAATATATGAGTTTACTATGTCCTTTGCTTAAACCATAGTCAACAAATCCCTAAGCGCAGTGTGTTTATGCACTGACTGACTTTATTTTCCCTTCATGGGGAATAGAATCAATGGGTGAAAAACTGACCCTACTCAAATCCATGGTAAAACTCCCATTGACGTCAGTGAGCCCAGGATTTTAAAAAATCAAAGCCCCTTCCTTCAGGGACTAGAATCCACCAACACCCCTGCCAGTTTACGGCTGCTACTCCAACCTTTGGAGTTGTCTTGTGAGGGTTAGGCGGTGCTGGACTTGCACCAATATGAAAGCACCAGTTTCACCCTAAACCCACTTCCAATCTTCCTCCAGGCTGGCTTATATGGAGCTAGTGCAGAGCCCTGCTCTGCCACGCACAAGAGTCGTGAGGTCACCATGCATGCCTGCTTTGCAACCTCCATCCTCCCATGCAGCTAGTACAGAAAGTCATTTCTGCAATTAGTGTAATGTTTAGAAGACCCTTACTGACTCCAGTGGAGCAGCCCCTGGGTGCATGTGGCTCACTTCTGCTCATAATTCAATTTTTAACTAGGTTTCCTCTGTCTGCGCCTTCCCTCCAAAACAGCACAGGCACAAGTGCCTCTAATGCAAGGGCCTTCTCTTATCAAGGGGGAGCTCTTTTGTCAGCAGTAGCTCTGATGATCCTGATTCTCCTCTCACTTTACACAAGTATCAATTGGGAGTGACTCCTGGTGTAAAGTGAGGGGAAGGCCCAATAAGTGGATTCCAAACCCCAAAAGAATATTGGAACAAAACTTCATTCTCGGGTCTGGTTCCTCTCTGCTTCTTTTAATACATTGCATATACACGTGGGAAATCTCCCCATCAAAAACCATGAAGCGCCCTGTGACAGGGGCGGCAGGTTTGTATAAATTTTGGTGGTGCCCAGAAGGGTCCACAGCAGGTGGCGAGGGAGTGCAGCATGGAGCTGCAGGGGTCAGCCACCCGCTGCCCAGGGTAGGCAGGGATGCTCGGGGGAGGGGGCAAGCGGGGGCAGCAGGCAGGGGCGCGGGAGAAACCTGGCCCTGAACATTGGTAGAGCCGGGCCCCATTGCTGGAGCCTGGGCACCACGGGCCCATACAACTTGCCATCCCTGCCCTGTGACAATCCCAAGGTGTACCTGGGGTGTGAGGCACCTCAGCATTTTCTGCCCTTAGCATGAAGGAGTTTTGTCTGTGCTTATTGTGTATCAACTCCCTGAAACCCACAGCCTCTGTCAGCACAATCTCTACGTTGCAGGCCTCACTCCCTCTGTGCAGGTTAGCAAATGGCATGCACCAACCCCCGCACCCTCTCCAAGCGTTCCCTACAGTGTCTAGCCCCTTACCCACTGAACACTCACACAACTACCAGGCCTCTTACTTCCAAGAGGCCAGCACCGGCTAGCTTGTAAGAGTCAACTCAGGACCAGCACTTTGCTTAACATCACAGCACTTAAACTTATGCTTGTTTTCACTATAAATATCTCTATCATCAAAGAACAGAGGTTCAGAAGATGAGTAAAGATATTGGAAACAAATGGCTACATATTAAAAAATGCCTTCTAGAGACTAAACCTAACTAATAGGTTAACCTCCTGTCTAAAGAAGTTTATCTCCCCCAAAGTCCTTTTCAGCATTTTCAACCAAGGCTGGCTGAGATCCTATTTTCATGAACATAAATGGACAGTGTATTTCCTAGATGCAGGATGCTAGGGTTCCTTCTTTGCCTTCTAGAACTACCCCGACAGTTCATTGTCTTTAATCATAGACAGGATAACCTCCTGTGGCTTATTTTTTCCTGTGTGCTCCCTTCATGCTGATTTCACATCTCTTATAGTCATACATGCACACAGAATAAAAGACAAGCAACCACTCTGAGCACAGGAATGGGGAAAAGAAAACTTTGAGACACCGTTTATGCTCCCTTTACCAGCATAAACTAGAGCAGCCTGGAGCTGCTCTAATTAATGCTCCGCTTCAAATTTCCCATAGCCAGAGCACAGTGTGTTCTGGTCATGTCATCACTGGACACCGTCCATCATATTTGGGAGTGGGTCCCTCCTAGGGTTCTAGAGGAATCTTTTTATAATGAGAATATTCCTCAGGATTCATTTCAGGCCCCTTTATTCCAGTTAGCAGAATGCTGTACACAGTGGGGAGAGTTCTGCAGGTAAATAGCTATGCGATGAGCCAGGCAATGGAAAATCCGTGCCTATGAATGCATTCAGGTACCTTTGGCACCAAATTTGGTCTTTCATTGGAGAGACCTGCTACATTTCCTGAGATGTTCATACTTTCTAGAAACTGGTAAATCATTAGATCTTCCTACTAATTCTCTCTCTCACCACTTAAGAAATTGACTGACAATCCATTGGAAATAGCTATCAAATGAGCGTTGACAAACTGGGAGAATTTAGATTTTAATTACTGGTGAAACATGAAGGGCTAAATCCCTTCCTGACTTTAGTAGTTATATCAGGGAGTGAATTTAGCCGGGGATGGCTTAATTCTAAGTATGAAGTTGTGACGGGTTGGATCACAGAAACCCTCTTGGGAGCTGCCACCCGATGTGCCAAGACTACTTCTACCCCTGCTTTCCCTGCCAGCTCAGGACTCCAGCACCCTGTCTTGCTGAGCCAGACGTTCTCCTGTGCTCCAACAAAGACCCAGGGTCTGAATTACTTGCCCCAAAGCTGCAGATTTACCTGAAAGCAGCTAACAGAAGTGTTCCTGTCTTTAACACTCAGATGCCCAACTCCCAATGGGGTCTAAACCCAAATAAATCAGTTTTACCCTGTATAAAGCTTATACAGGGTAAACTCATAAATTGTTCGCCCTCTATAACACTGATAGAGAGAGATGCACAGTTGTTTGCTCCCCCAGATATAATACATACTCTGAGTTAATTAATAAGTAAAAAGTGATTTTATTAAATACAGAAAGTAGGATTTAAGTGGTTCCAAGTAGTAACCGACAGAACAAAGTAAGTCACCAAGCAAAATAAAATAAAATGCGCAAATCTATGTCTAATCAAACTGAATACAGATAAGATCCTCACCAGTTCAAGAATGCTCCCTTTTACAGACTAATCTCCTTTTAGCCTGGGTCCAGCAATCACTCACACCGTCCTTTGTTTGTTTCTTTTAAGTATCCTGGGGGGCGGAGAGGCTCTCTCTTTAGCCAGCTGAAGACCAAATGGAGGGGTCTCCCAGACTTTCCCATGTGGGTGGAGAGCACCTCCTCACTCCTATGCAAAGTCCAGCTCCAAGATGGAGTTTAGGAGTCACCTGGGCAAGTCACATGTCCATGCATGACTCAGTTTTTATAGGTAGCATCCATTGTTTACATGCTACCTTGAACGTCCTCAAGTAGACTTCTTATGTGGATTGGAGCAGTCCAAGATCCATTGTCCTTTGTTTCTTGATTAGGTACTTAATTTCAACATTCCTTTCTCCAGGAACTGACCAAATGTTCTTCTAAGATTATTTGGAAATCAAGCCAGTACACAGCCAACATTCATAACTTCAAATACAAAAATGATACATGCATACAAATAGGATTAATACATTCAGTAGATCATAACCTTTATGGGGATATGTTACATGGCATATGTAGCATAAAACGCATTCTAAGCATATTTCCATAAAGCCTTATGGGAGGTACCGTCACAGAAGTAGTAGCATCTGAGCAAACGGGTAACAAGATGTAGTATCTGCGAAAATGGTCATATCTTGGATCATTTTTAATTAGTATCACAATATTCCGTGTTTCTTGATCTTTGAGGTAACTGTTGGGCGAGGTTAGGCTGAGACCAGAAGGATGCTAAATGGTGTCTTTTCTCTTTGTGACAGTGTGTCATTTCCTTCCACTTCAGAAATGTGTTACTGAATATTTTAAATTGTGAGCAAACAAAAACCATTTTAGCTTTTATCTCTAAGGTCTGAACCTACCTGTGCTGGAATCAATGGGGATTTTGTCATGGACTTCATTGACAATAGGACTGGGCACAATCTTTCCAGATGCTAAGGGCCTCCCTAGGAGATTGTTGTGAAGGTAGCCACTAGAGTCTGTGGATTCTGCCTCTACTCACGTGATAGGGATTTTGATCTTTGCCTCTGATCTAGACCATGTGACTAGGACAAGGAAATAAAGACCAGTTTATTTCCAGGACCTTTCTGTCAGACCCTTCTTCAGAGCTGAGCATCCTCAATTCCCATATTACCATCACTTGTCACCTCCAGAGTGCCTGCTCAACACTTTGTTCTGTCAGGTCATTAATATTTAGTCCTCCTTGCATTATCTTTCTCTGTTAGTGTGCAATCCTGCAAGCTACTGAATCAATGGTAGTTGAGTGTATTCAGTACCTGGCAGGACTGGGTGCTAAGAAGACAAACTCATGTCCTGACATAGTTTTGAACCCTCCCGTCTCCACTACCATAAACAAACAAACAAAAACCCTGTATTTATCTTTCATTTTGAATTGTTATGCAGCACAATAAGGGTTGGTCTGCTCTTTCACCTCATGGATTTTAGGGCAGCGTTTGATTCTTATCTGTGCAGGTGACATTGACAGTCTGGCTATGGTATGTACTCCCCACCACCAGACATTCTAGCTCTGCTTGCTCTAATAGTGATATGTCTTCTGACTGTTGCCAGGCAATCACAACAGCACAAGCCGCATAGGTATTAGCTGCACTTGTGCTTTCTTATTCCATTGCTTACCCAACCCTCCCCGCAAAAAACCCAGACTGCCCTGCCATTTGCTCTGTGGTGTGTTTTTTTTTTTCTTCTCTTTGCAGCATGAGCAATTGTAACCTGCCAATGAATATCTCACTGAGCTTTGGATTTCACTCTTTATCAAATCACTTGACTCTTCCTGATACGCACACAATTTGTAGATACAGACCTGAGTATACATCTCCATGCAATAATAATATAATACCAATACTAACACCTACTTCTTATCTGGTGCTTTTCATCAGTAAATCTCAAACCACTTTTCAAAGGTTAGTTTTATTATCTTCATTTTATAAAAGGAGAAGCTGAGGTACAGAGGTTAAGAGTCTTGCCCAAGTATAGTCATACGTGCACACAGAATAAAAGACAAGCAGCCACTATGGAACGGAAAGTCTAATTCCAACCAGGGCTTCTGGCAACATCCAAAATAATAGGCATGTGATGCATTATTATTATATCTTGTTAGAGAGGGAATTAGGTGCAACGTCTACCTTTAAGTAGCCTAGTATTTTCTATTGTAAGAGATGATTGTGTCTTCTTTTTTTCAGAAGTTCTAACACCTCCAGCTTTGCAGCAGGCCTCTGATATTCGTCCCAAGCAATCCATTGGGCTGGAGAAATGCATTTTCATTGTCCTGTGAAATTCCTTCACATTTCATTGAGGTAATTTTGTGTTAAATTGCTACTTCCCCAGGCTTGCATTTCGCTGGAAAATGTTAGCAGCTTGCCAGCATAATAACTGAACATGGCTATTCTAAAGGGCCAGGCTTGCACCACTCTCAAAGCAGCACCACTAGTACCCCATGCTGTACTGGGGATGCCTAGGTGCAGCTAGAGCAATGGGGGTTGGGGGGAGAGACTGGGCTGGACTGAGTTCCTCTTGATTATTACCCAGACCCAGCACCTGGCCCTGGTAGTCTGTCTTTCCCCTGCCTGCCACACACACACACACAGAGACCCTGGAAAACCACCTTCTGTTGCTAGTTAATGAAGTTAGTCCTGTAGTTCAAGTGATGGCTGTGGCTGCAGCAGTGAAGGTTAAGGGTTGGATGGTTGTTTTTTTTGTTTTTGTTTCCCCCCCTCCCCCACAGTTTCACATAATTGTTTTAACTTTTTCTTAAAAAGAAACCCTAGGAAACTACGTTCAAAATACGTTTAAAAGAATGTTATTTAGGTTGCAACGTCAAGTATTGGAGATTAGGGAAATTCCAGATTCACGATTACTACCTTAATTCTGCCCCTTAATTGTATGCATCATGCTGCAGTCTTTAATTGCTTGCTCACATTATTATTTTTTTTTTCCAACAAGACCCCTGCCTCATTCAGTGCACACAGTGGATGCACAAAGCGCAGGATTAAGATTGCACAGGCAAGTGTAAATATGGCATTTTTAACTGTTGAATGCTTATTTTTGCAACCTTAATAGCATACTTTGAATATAGATTTATTTTAAACGGAATTTGTAAGTCAAGATACACCAAGTGTGGCAGAAAGAACATAAGAACGGCCATACTGGGTCAGACCAAAGGTCCATCAAGCCCAGTATCCTGTCCTCTGACAGTGGCCAATGGCAGGTGCCCCAAAGGGAATGAACAGACAGGTTATCATCAAGTGATCCATGACATGTCACCCAGTCCCAGCTTCTGGCAAACAGAGGCTAGGGACACCATTCCTGCCCATCCTGGCTAATAGGTCCATCAATGGCCATCTTTCATGAATCTATCTAGCGCCCTTTTGAACCCCATTATAGTATTGGCTTTCACAACACCTTCTGGCAAGGAGTTCCAGAGGTTGACAGTGCGTTGCGTGAAAAAATACTTTCTTGTGTTTGTTTTAAACCTGTTACTTATTAATTTCATTTGGTGGCCCCTTGTTCTTGTATTATGAGAAGGAGTAAATAACACTTCCTTATTTACTTTCTCTATACCACTCATGATTTTATAGCATATTTTATAGCATATTCCCCCTTAGTCACATCTTTTTCAAGCTGAAAAGTCCCATTACTCATACGGAGAGAGTAATACACCTAATCATTTTTGTTGCCCTTTTCTGAACCTTTTACAATTCCAATATATCTTTTTTGAGATGGGGCAACCACATCTGCATGCAGTATTCAAGGTGTGGGCATACCTTGGATTTATAAAGAAGCAATATGATATTTTCTGTCTTATTATCTATCTCTTTCTTGATGATTCCCAACATTCTGATTGCTTTTTTGACTGCCGCTGCACATTGTGTGGATGATTTCAGAAAACTATCCACAATAACTCCAAGGTCTTTCTTGAGTGGTAACAGCTAATTTAGACCCCATCACTGTATATGTATAGTTAGGATTATGTTTTCCAATGTGCATTACTTTGCATTTATCAACATTAAATTTCATCTGCCATTTTGTTGCCCAGACACCTTGTTTTGTGAGACCCTTTTGTAGCTCTTCACAGTCTGCCTGGGACTTAACTATCTTGAGTAGTTTTGTATCATCTGAAAATTTTGCCACCTCACTGTTTACCCCTTTTTCCAGATTGTTTATGAATATGTTAAATAGGACTGGGCCCAGTACAGATCCCTGGGGGACACCACTATTTACCTCTCTCCATTCTGAAAACTGACCATTTATTCATACCCTTTGTTTCCCATCTTTTAACCAGTTACCAATCCATGAGAGAACCTCCCCTCTTAGCCCCTGACTGCTTATTTTGCTTAAGAGCCTTTGTTGAGGGACCTTGTCAAAGGCTTTCTGAAAATCTAAATACACTATATCCACTGGATCTCCTTTGTCCGCATGCTTGTTGACCCCCTCAAAGAATTCTAGTAGATTAGTGAGGCATGATTTCCCTTTACAAAAACCGTGTTGAGTATTTCCCAACAAATTATGTTCATTTATGTGTCTGACAATTTTGTTCTTTACAATAGTTTCAACCAATTTGCCCGGTACTGAAGTGAGGCTTACCGGCCTGTAGTTGCCAGGGTCACCTCTGGAGCCCTTTTTAAAAATTGGTGTCACATTAGCAATTTAATTTAAATCACAGAAGCTGATTTAAATGATAGGTTACAGATGACAGTTAGTAGTTCTGGAATTTCATATTTGAATTGGTTTGGAACTCTTGTGTGAATACCATCAGGTCCTGGAGACTTCTTATTGTTAAGTTTATCAATTTGTTCCAAAACCTCCTCTAATGACACCTCATTTTGGGACAGTTCCTCAGATCTGTCACCCAAAAAGAATGGCTCAGCTTTGGGAATCTCCCTCACATCTTCAACAGTGAAGACCAATGCAAAGAATTCATTTAGTTTCTTCGCAATGGCCTTATTGTCTTTGAGTGCTCCTCTAGCATCTTGATCGTCCTGTGGCCCCACTGGTTGTTTAGCAGGCTTCCTGCTTCGGATGTATTTTAAAAAAAAATTTTGCTATTACTTTTGGAGTCTTTGGCTAGCTGTTCTTCAAATTCTTTTTTGGTCTTTCTAATTATATTTTTACACTTCATTTGCCAGAGTTTATGCTCTTTTCTATTTTCCTCATTAGGATTTATCTTCCACCTTTTAAAGGATGCCTTTTTGCCTCTCACTGCTTCTTTTATTTTGTTGTTTTACCACGGTGGCTCTTTTTTGGTTTTCTTACTATGTATTTTAAATTGGGGTATACATTTTAAGTTGAGCCTCTATTATGGTGTCTTTAAAAAGTTTCTACGCAACTTGCAGGGATTTTACTTTTGGTGCTGTACCTTTTAATTTCTGTTTAACTAACCTCATTTTTGTGTAGTTGCCCTTTCTGAAATTAAATGCTACAGTGTTGGACCGCTGTGGAGTTTTCCCCACCACAGGAATGTTAAATTTAATTATATTATGGTCACTATTACGAAGCGGTCCTGCTATATTCACCTCTTGGACCTGATCCTGTGCTCCACTTAGGACTAAATCAAGAATTGCCTCTCCTCTTGTGGGTTCCAGGACTAGCTGCTCCAAGAAGCAGTCATTTAAGGTGTCAAGAAACTTTATCTCAGCATCCTGTCCTGAGGTGATATGTACCCAGTCAATATGGGGATAGTTGAAATCCCCCATTATTATTGAGTTTTTTATTTTAATAGCCTCTCTAATCTCCCTGAGCATTTCAGAGTCACTAACACCATCCTGGTCAGGTGGTCTGTAATATAGCCCTACTGATATATTCTTATTTTTCAAGCATGGAATTACTATCCATAGAGGTTCTGTAATACAATTTAGTTCATTTACGATTTTTACTTCATTTGATTCTACGCTTTCTTTTACATATAGTGCCACTCCCCCATCAGCACTACCTATTCTGTCCTTCCGATATATTTTGTACCCTGGTATTACTGTGTCCCATTGATTATCCTCATTCCACCAGGTTTCTGTGATGCCTGTTTTATATCAATATTGTCATTTAATACTAGGCACTCTAGTTCACCCATCTTATTACTTAGACTTCTAGCATTGGTATATACGCATTTTAAAAACTTGTCATTTTTTGGCTGTCACCTATTGCATGATATAATTGAATGGGACTTTTTTTCATTTGACTGTTTCTCATCAGATCCTCCCAGTATTTTATCATTTAACATCCTCTCCTCCTTATTAGGACATAGGGGAGGATCTATAAATGGAGATTTCCCTAAAGGATGTCCGAACCACATGCTCCTCCGCACCTGTCAGCTTTCCCCCAGCCCTTAGTTTAAAAACTGTTCTACGATCTTTTTAATTTTAAGCGCCATCAATCTGGTTCCGTTTTGGTTTAGGTGGAGCCCATCCTTTCTGTATAGGCTCCCCCTCTCCCAAAAGCTTCCCCAGTTCCTAGAAATCTAAACCCCTCCTCCCTACACCATCGTCTCATCCACGCATTGAGACCCTGCAGTTCTGCCTATCTAACTGGACCTGCGCGGGGAACTGGAAGCATTTCAGAGAATGCTACCATGGAGGTCCTGGACTTCAATCTCTTACCTAGCAGCCTAAATTTGGCCTCCAGGACCTCTCTCCTATCCTTCCCTATGTCACTGGTACCTACATGTACCATGACCACCAGCTCCTTCCCAGCACTACACATAAGTCTATCTAGCTGTCTTGAGAGATCTGCAACCTTCGCATCAGGCAGGCAAGTCACCATGCAGGTCTCCCGATCATCGCAAACCCAGCTATCTATGTTTCTAATGATCAAATCGCTCATTACTAATACCTGTCTCTTCCTAATAACTGGAGTTCCCTCCCCCGGAGAAGTATCCTTTGTGCAAGAGGATACCACAACATCATCTGGGAGGAGGATCCCAACTATGGGATCGTTGGTGTTATCCACAGCCTGGAGCACTGAGGCACAGAGAGGTTAAGAAACTTGGCCAGCATCATACACACCGTCTGTAACAGAGCTGGGAACTGAATCTAGAGTCCAATTACAGCTTTCACCCTACGATGAAATTGAAATTCTAAGATGGAATTCCCTTATTTTAAAAAAAAGTAATATACAGAAATATAACTTATATAATTTCATAAACAACCCCTATTTATAAAGTCAATAATTATTGAATAGTATGTCAGGTTGCCCAGTGTTGTTTGATAGTGCACTGAAAGATTGAGGGTCCTTGTCCTAATCCATATGTAAAAAGGGCTACAGTTAAATATGATTCTCCTAGTTTTAGGCATCTCAAACATAATGTTGGAATTAATGTACGATTTTATGGGGGGGGGGGGTTGTTTTGTTTTTTGCATTCATTTTCCTTATTGGATGGGGGAGAAGAAAGAAAGAAAATACTGGCTTTGGGATTTTTTTAAAGGTTCCACAGCAAGCTGACATTTCTTCTGAAAAGCATCTGTGACCTACTGGGACCTGCATGACTCAGAAGGCTACAGTAGAACCTGAGTTACAAACGCCAGAGTTACAAACTGACCAGTTAATCACACACCTCATTTGGAACCAGAAGTATGCAATCAGGCAGTAGCAGAGACAAAGAAAAGAAAAGAAAAAAAAGCAAGTACAGTACTGTGTTAAAAGTAAACTACTAAAAAAAATAGGGAAAGCAGCATTTTTCTTCTGCATAGTAAAGTTTCAAAGCTGTATTAAGTCAATGTTCAATTGTAAACTTTTGAAAGAAATACCATAACATTTTGTACAGAGTTACGAATACCTCGGGAATGGAGGTTGTTTGTAACTGAAGTTCTACTGTATATCCATTTTATTCTATCAGATTTCCATTAAACAATACTCACCACCCTTTCCCAGCAATTCCCTTTGAGCATTTTCACCTGCAAATCTGTTCACACAATCCTGCCAAGAATCAACCAGTCACAGCAATGAGCATATATTTATAAATTCTAAGGCCAGCAGGGAGCGCTGAGATCTCCTAGTCCAGGGGTGGGCAAACTACGGCCTGCGGGCTAGATCCGGCCCCTCAGGGCTTTGGATCCGGCCCATGGGATTGCCACCCCCATGGCTCTGCAGGCCCCGCGCCGCTCCAGGAAGCAGCCAGCACCACATCCCTGTGGCCTCTGGGGGAGGGGGGGCAGAGGGCTTCGCATGCTGCCCTTGCCTGTGGGTACCTCCCCCGAAGCTCCCATTGGCTGGGAACGGGGAACCACGGCCAATGGGAGCTTCGGAGGAGGTACCCACAGGCAAGGGCAGCATGCAGAGCCCTCTGTCCCCCTCCCCCAGGGCCACAGGGACATGGTGCCGGCTGCTTCCCGGCACGGGGCTGGGGCCGGGGCCAGGGCAGGCAGGCAGGGACCCTGCCCTGACCCCGGTGGGCGCCGCTGCCACCCCGGAGCCGCTCCGGGTAAGTAGTGCTGGGCTGGAGCCTGCACCCCAAACCCCTCCTGCACCCGGCACCCCAACCCCTTGCCCTGAGCCCCTTGCTGCACCCCTTCTGCACCCCAACCCCCTGCCCTGAGCCCCCTCCCACACGGTGCATCCCCTCCTGCACCCCCAATCCCCTTCCCTGAGCCCCTTCGTACACCCCGCAACCCTCCTCTGCCCCAACCCCTTGCCCTGAGCCCCTTCCTGCACACCGCACCCCCTCCCGCACCCCAACCCCCTGCCCCAGCCCTACATTCGTGGCCCTGCATGCAATTTCCCCACCCAGATGTGGCCCTCGGGACAAAAAGTTTGCCCACCCCTGTCCTAGTCATATCTCCTGAACAGCATAGGCCAAAAAACATCCCCTAAATAACTCCTCTTTGAACTCGAGCAGGTCTTTTTTAGAAAAACATCCTATCTTAATTTAATAATTCACAGTAATGGTGAATCCGCCACAACCTTTGGTAAATTATTCCAATGGTTAATTACACTCACTATTAAAAATACGCAACTTATTTCCAGTCTGAATATGTCTAACTTGAACTTCAGACATTAGATCTTGTTACACCTTTCTCGGCTAGAAAAGCCCATTATCAAATATTTGTTCCCCAGGAAGGTACTTACAGATTATGATTGTCACTCGTTTCCCTTCTCTGTGTTAAGCTATATACATTTAGTTCCTGGAGTCTCACTATAAGGCATGTTTTCTAATCCTTTAATCATTCTAATTGCTCTTCTCTGAACCCTCTCCCATTTACCAACATCCTTCTTGAATGGTGGACACCAGAAATGGACACGATCTTCCAGCAGAAGTCACACCATACCAAACAGAAATATAACGTCCCTACTCCTTTTTGAAATTCTCCTGCTTATACATCCAAGGATATCATTAGCTCTTTTTGGCCATAGCATCAACAGTGACTTCATGTTGAGCTGATTATTCACCCGAACCCACAAGTCTTTCTTGGAGTCACAGCTTCCCAGGATAGAGTGCTTGATTCTGTAAGTATGGCCTATATTCTTTACTCGTGGATGTAAAAATTTACAGTCAGCCTTATTAAAACGTTTATTTTTTCTTGTGACCAACCATACCAAGCATTCCAGATATTTACCACTCCCCTAATCTTTGTGTTAGCTGCAGACTTTATCAGTGATGATTTTATATTTTTTCCCAACACCATGGATAAAAATGCTAAATAAGGTGTTGCAGATCCGAATTAGGAAGGAAACTATGGGCCATGTGCATACACCCATAGGAAGGTAGAAGATGCACCATAACATTCCTGAATCCGAACTCCCTCAGTGCAACCCAACACATTCTCTCAGGTTTGAGGGGAGGGGAGGACAGGCCAGTGACACAAGCATGTTTTGTGAACTATGTGAAGTCTGCACAACAGCCTACCAATTCTCACAGAAGGCCATTTGTTCTCTGCAAGTCTGAGTCTCCATTTAACCTTCCCAATAATGAGAGTCCCTGTGAAACCATGCTGGCAAGGGCCCTGAGCCTGCTGTGACAGGTTGCTCCTCCCCCCGGAGTGCCACCTGATGTACTGGGGTACCACTGAGCCCGCCTGCTCCACCAGCCTTGGCTCCCTTATACTATCCTGCTGAGTCTGGCCCTCAAGCCTTCTCCAGCACACAGACAGGTAGTGACATGCCCAGCTGCAGAAAGACACTGAAATCAGCACTGCATGACAAGGCTTCAGCTAAGGAATTGCCCAGCATGAAAGTGCACGCCCCCTCTGGAATGTAAACCCGAAACTGTATCGGCTTGTGCTGCACAAACAACTGTAGCTCATGAAATTTGCTCCCTCCCTCAATGTGGAGGAAGATATGCACATCCCCCCCCCCCACACACACACACACACAGTTATGAATTCCACAAAATTTAGAAAAAAACAAAAACAAGTTTATTAGCTACAAAAGACAGATTTTAAGTGATTATAAGGGATAGCAAACAGGTCAAAGCAGATTATCTAGCAAATGAAACAAACATGCAAGCTAAGCTTAATATACTAAAGAAACTGGTTATAACTAGCAATTTCTCACCCTAACTGTTGTTATAGGCAGATTGTAGAGGTTCTTGAAGGCAAGCTGCTCTTGCTTGCAGTTTAAAACTCCAGGTATTTCTTTCACAGGCCAAACACCTTTCCAGCCTGGGCTCAGTCCTTCTCCCCCACTTTGTCTTTGTTTCTTAGATGTTTCTAGCAGCCATCCTGGGTGGGGATTCAGTGACAAATGAATCCTCATTATATCACTTCCCTGTCTTAAATAGGTTTTACATATAGTGGGAATCCTTTGTTTTCCAGTGTGGTTCCTCCCCCACTCAGTGGAAAAATACTGGTATTCTATCATGGAGTCTGGTACCAGGTGACATGATCACATGACCCTGCAGTGTCAAAGCAGCCATGAGTCAAAGGCTGTTTGTAGCATCCCAGGAAGGTGGGAGATTAGCATCTTCAAAGACCTATTGTTCTCCCTAATGGTTCATTGACTTGTCCCCAGCTAACCAGCCAGACTGACTGCACCTGGGGAATGCCCACCGGACAGAATGCAAACACTTCTGTAGTACATATTACTTTTGTAATATTCCTAACTTTATATACACAATGATACATGCATACAAATAGGATAATTCTATTCAGTAAATCCTAACCTTTCCAATGATAACTTATAAGACCCATCTTGCATAAAATACATCTTAGATGTGTTATAATCATATTATAACAATATTTCTATGAAGAATATGGGGCTTAGCGTCACACCTACATCCTATGCCCTATTTGAAAGGGGTTCCAAGTACAGAGTCCCAGCAGTTGCTGCTATTTCTACTCCTGTGAGGATTTCCACTGGGAAGGACATTCCCATCTGGCACCAACTTCACCTCATTCTAGGGTGACCAGATGTCCTGATTTTATAGGGACAGTCCCGATATTTGGGGCTTTTTTATATATGGGCTTCTATTACCCCCCCCAACCCCTTCCCGATTTTTCACATTTGCTATCTGGTCACCCTACCTCATTCCCAGATTGGCCCCCTTTAGCCCAGTAGTGAACCTGTCTTGCACACAGAGATTCCTGCAGTCTGGAGGTAGGAGGTAAGGGCTAGGGAGGGGGAGGACAAGAATTCCCTAGGTATGTGACTTCATACATCTGCAGATCTGCGGGCTTTTCTGCACATTAGCCAGCCAATGAGAAGTGGCCTTGATGAATAATCAGAGCTCACGCCATACTCCCATCTCTACCAGCTTTACAGCTATCCATAGGAGAAACCTAGGGTGACCAGATAGCAAGTGTGAAAAATTGGGACAGGAAGTGGGGGGTAATAGGCACCTATATTAGACAAAGCCCTGAATATCGAGACTGTCCCTATAAAATTGGGACATCTGGTCACCCTAGAGAGACCTCAGTCCTGAACTGCAACAGAGCCATCTCTTGGAAGTGATTGTGACTCCTATAACTTATTCATCCCATGATGCAAGGATGTATCTTGTTTGTTTATATTGATTTGTTTTGCTCTTAGCTGTGTGATTTTTATAGGCAAGCAAGACAGATAAATTGATGAAAGTTGTGAAGGTTCACTGTGCTTGGATAAGGGTGTTCATAAAGTGTAACATTAACAAGCTCTTTAGAAGGCAAAAGACATGCTGAACCAGTAGGGATAAATCAAGAATTTTCTCTTGAGCATCTATCTACTTACAAGGTCTTCATCTTTGTACAGTAGAACCTTAGAGTTACGAACACCTCAGGAATGGAGGTTGTTCGCAACTCTGAAGCGTTTGTAACTCTGAACAAAACATTATGGTTGTTCTTTCAAAAGCTTACAACTGAACAGTGACTCAGTACAGCTTTGAAACTTTACTATGTGGACGAAAATGCTGCTTTCCCTTTATTTATTTTTTAGTAGTTTACATGTAACACAGTACTGTACTGTATTTGCTTCTTCTTTTTTAATCTTTGCTGCTGCCTGATTGCATACTTCTGGTTCCAAATGAGATGTGTAATTGACTGGTCAGTTTGTAACTCTGGTATTCATAACTCTGAGGTTCTAATCTGAATTTCTCCAACAAGGTAATGAATTTATTCTCTCAAAACCCTAAGAAAGAGCCAGGAACTGATTGAATATTAGTCTTGTGTTTTAGCAATTAAACCATCCTTACCTTAGACAAAATTTTTATGAAGCTGTTTTTCATGGTTGGGAAACTTCAGTTAACTTTTTAATTTTGCATGCCTCAGCTCCAGCCAGCACTTAATCAGAACACCTGACATACCACAATAGCTTCTTTTTTTTAACTGTATAGTATTTATAACTCAACCAGAAGTGACAGTGCTTGGTATGTTAAGATCATTTCACAGCTCCCTCCCCACCACCAACACACTGGAACCCACCCGCCGTTCTGTGGCCCCACACTGCAGGATGAATACTCCATTCCATTCTCTGATTCACACATTGCCATGTTCACCTTCCTCTGCCTCCATTGAGGACAGAGCTACATTTCCTTTGATTGCACTAGTGAGTCATTTGCAGAGATAAGTCAGTAACCCTGTTCAGTGTTGCTGTGCAGATGTGCTGTAAAGACAAACAAAATAATTTTTTAGGCAATCAAGGTCCCTTCAATGGTTTCATCTCTCAGTGGGTGTTTTCTTAGCATGTGATCCAAAGCCCATTGAAATCAATGTGAGTCTTTCTGATCGCTTAAACGGAGTGGTCCTGGAGCTTAATTAACGGAGTGGTCCTGGAGCTGCAAAGTGTTTGATCCTGAGAGGGGTTGCTGGGCACCCTGGATCTCCTTTGAAAGACAGCGAGGGGCTATGCACCACATAGCACAAAACACGACCAAAACCGAACTACAAATCATCAGTGTTAACATCTGTCATACTTAGGTTGAAGTTTAAAAAAACCTATCACCATAGTATCTGAGTACCTGCCATGGAAAATCAATAGCAATAACAAAGTCTCTAGTGGGTTTCATGGAGTGTCTGGCACGTCTCCCTTTTCAGAATGAGAAAAAATTAAAGGCAGGCAGGCTGCTCATAGTTGTCACAGGAATTACAGGAAATCTCATGACAAATCTAGATTCTCTCTACTGTATTCTTGGTTCCTACAATTTAAGGGGCCAGGTTAAAACATAATTAATGCACAGGTCAGCCTTGCAGAACCAAACTGTGTTTTAACTGTACTCCCAGACTATACTGCAACCTTGACCGTATTCTATTCTTCCAGGTGGGAGACCTGCTCTGTGCTGGTGGAGATGTGGTTACCGTATGGTAGCATACCAATACAGGTAAAACATGGTTCTGCGTTGGGTGCAGACAGGATTAGAGATGCGTGAAAAACAGGTTTTGTATCCCATGAATATTTTTGAGATAAAGATTTTTTACCCATCTCAGATAGGAATGAAACATTTAAATTATGAAAATATCCATAAACTGAAAAAATTGATTCTCCCCCCCTTGACCCCAACACACACACACACACACACACACACACACACACACACATATATTTTTGGGTCAATCAGAATGTTTCATTTTGATTTTGACCTTTTTCTTTTTTAACCTTTTAGGCTAATTAGCTAACATTTTGAAACTAAAAGTTGTTTCAAACCAGAAAATTGGATTTTTTTCATTCAAAAATGTTAGAATGAAATATTTCAACAAGTTCAAAATAATCATCAAACCTGACCCTGTTTTCTGAACAGTTTTGGCTTCAATGAATCAGCATTTTTGATGGAAAAATTAGTTGACAGATTCCCAACCAGCTCTAGACAGGACTGAACTGTGGTTTTAACCATGGGTCTGAGCTGTGCTAGAGTCTTAAGCTTTTGCAGAGCTTTAGCCCAGTTCATGACACAACACAGTTCATTCCTACCTAACAACAAGACTGAAATGCAGACAGGGAGCTCTCATTCTGTAAGTGTCCCTCCACGTTCCCAGAGTAGGAATAGCAGTATAAGTGGGACCCTTCTGAGACTTCAAGGCCAGTTTTTTTTCACATCCAAGATGTTCAGGTAGTTTTGATAATCCTCAAACTCTGAATGAACCCAAACCTCAGAGTGAGTGGGAGCTGTGTGCTGACTCAAGAGCTGAATCTGGACCTTGGGCTAGGACATACTGACATTTATAACATGTTGCTTTTATTACAGCCTTGATATCAATTCTTGAGGTGTCAAACACCTGTCTGGCACCCAAAGTAGCCTGACTGAGTAGTCAAGACTCCCTCTACTGGCTATTTTTTTCCAAGCTAAACTTCCCCTCAAAAAGTCCTAAAAGCAGCACCATGCTGTAGTCGTCTGTATGAACCATATGGGCAAGAAGGTGAGCTCTAAGATCTTTTCATGGACTTGTTATGAAAAACAGCCAATCGGAGCAGAGTAGACAGTCTTCTCCGGTCTCTGAAGCTGGCTTGGCGAAAGGACCATACATGGTGCCATTTATTGGTGATTTCATTTAGGTCCAACCCTGTGTTTCCTACGAATTGCTGAGTAACGTTTACTCCTGTTAATGTCAGGAGAATTGAAGGCAGTCATCAGCACCTCTCGGGAGGCACTGCACCTTTACCTTTGGGGCCCAATCTAGCAGTCTTTATTCAGGCAATACTCTGATTGGGAGGTTTGCTTGAGTAAGGACTGAGGGCTTGTGCCCTAGTTGTGTTTTATCCCGTTGTATTTAAAGTTTAGTGCAGTGACTTTATTTCTAATAGAGGAAGCCAAGGACTAAACAATCTCTTCCCTGGCGTTAAATGTTCAATAATTTCACATTGAAGGGAATATAGTTTTTTCTTCTCCTGCAGTGTATATCTGTTAGGGGCTTTTATTAAAATGTGCTAAGTATGTCATAGCACATTCTGTCCTCAGCTCTAAGGCTCTTGTGTGGTTTTTCTTCGTCATTTCACAGTTAAATCCCTAATTTAATATACCGTAAAATGAGATGTAGGACAAGACTGTGCAGCCCTTGCTCACAGTGGTGAGCACTTACTCCCAAGAGTAATCCACTTGAGGTCATGGGACTGCTTGTGTCAGTAATTGCTCACCATTGTGAGAGTAAAAGGGGTCACAAATCAAATTATTCCTAGGGGACAAATAATAAAAATGATTCATAGTAGCGCTTCAGCTTCAGCTTCAGCTTGATTCATTATTTAGGCTCCAGAGTTTTCCAAATAATTGGGTTTACGGTTGATTCTTCCTTGGAGATCTTGTGTTCATGTAAGAGGGACAAATACAGGGAAGGAAGCTCAGCACTGAGCTATCATCCTCTTGTAATCATGCTACCACACTAATTAGCAAAAAAAGAATATGGTAGGTCATAGGGCCAAATTCATCCTTGGAATAAGCTTATTGATTTCAGGACAGTTATGTCAGTGATGGATTTGGCTCGGTCTATTTATCTCCTTATGAATGTCATGCATAGTAGACTTTATGCTGTTTGCTTCAGTTTTGAAAAGAGGACACAATTTTCTTAAAATTTTATGAAAGTGAGGAAATGGGTTCTCAATATTTTGTAAGGTTAAACATAGGGGCAAATTAATTATGACTAAACTGCAGCCTCAAAACTCTGTAGGAGATCAAAGTAATCTATGCATTGGAGGCAAGGCTAATTCCCAGTGTACTGCTTCCTATCTGTGACTGTGCTTCTCCAACCTCGATTTAAATTAGATTTTTATACAGGAATTATTCCTCCAGCATCTTTTTGTTCATATACTTTTTCATTTCCCAGATACTGTTTTTACTTTGTTCAAGCTGTTTCTATCCCATCTCTCATTTTATTCTTCAAATACTGTTGCCACCACCACCAGCAGCAACACAATTTCAGCAATCTGCATAGGCAGCTTTGTCATCCAATTAAGCTCAGAGATGATGTTTTCATTCAGCTGCACAGTTCCCCCCCACCCCAATCCATCTTCAAAGGACACTAGCCACTCTAAAGAGCAACCTTATAATTCTAGCATATTTAATATGGTGTCTGGGAATTTATCTTCTCTAAGGTGAAGGATCTTGAATGAAGAAATAATTCAATACTCCTAATGATAACAAGCTCTGTCACAGTTGTGAAGATCTCGTCTTCTTGTCCCAGGTATGTATCTTACAGAATTGTGTACAATACATGGGTGTCTTGGACGGCCTTGGTAGAGAGACCTGTCTTGTTGGCCCTATGATATATTTTCACTTCATCAATACCTCATCTGTCACAGAGAAATATTTCCTTGGTCCTGTCTCACAAAGAAATGCATCAGTCTGTAAGTTCCTGGATGAGGACAAGTGATTGCTCCCTAAGAAGGAGTGGAGCAGACACATCGATACTCTTGAAGAATGAGATGGAGTGCGCAACTTCTTTGAGAACCCGCTGGGCCCAGAACTCCTCTTCTGCAAGGTCTAGCCATGTAAACATCTCTGCAATGAGTTAGCCAAGCAAAGGAATGGCTGTAGCCCAGGACACCAGAGGTTACTGTTTTCAGGGAATCTGAAGGATTTATAATCATCCAGATCATGATTCAAGTGGCTCTTATAGGAGTGGGACCTTTGAATGTTCTTCTCACACATTTATTTGGAGATGAGGGAAGTCTCTCTAGTGACTACACAGATCTGTCCACTTAGAGTAAGGAAGATGGATGATGGGCCCATAGAGCAGGTGAGCAACTCTGTTTCACTCTGGGTTTAATTTTGATCTGGTTTGTGAACTAGATGGAGAGTATAACTCGTGACTATGGACTCTGAATGTTTTAATTTTTAAGTCACAAGAAACTAAAACAAAACTCTGCCAAGGGCTTTTCCAATCACTGCAGAGAGAGAATTACTTTCAAACCATGCTGATTGCTGGGTGTGGGCTTCTGGAAGAGAGAAACTGGGAAACTCCTGCTATGGTGAATATACCCTCTGCACCTTGATTAATGAAGGATGCTAATTAAATTTGTATATAATGCTGACCAGTGAGGACAGATACATAATACTAAGAGACGTGTGGGCCAGATTCAGTCCTGGAGTAAGTGGGTGCAATGCCACTGACTTCAATAGAATGGCACTGTGATGGGGTGTGCGCCCCACATTCTTCCTGAAGGGGTTAACATAGGCCAGATGGGCCAATTAATCAATTAGGCTGCAAACTGGGGGACATTTAGACTAAGAGGAAAGGTCTAATCAACCTGTGCAGGAAAAGGCAGGGCTTCTATAAAGGCAGGGAGCTAGTAGCAGTAAGGGGTGACAGGGAAGAGGGCTGCAATCACAGGGATGAGGGAGAGAAAGGGAGTTGGACCCAAAAGGGTTTGTCTAGAAACCCGGAGGAAAGGGGTTTGGCTGGAAGGCTGGAGAATGCGAGCCTGGGTTAGGCACAGTAGGACATAGTCTAAGGGAGTGACGGGAAGGTTTGTGCTAGTACACAGCTTCCCTGGACTGGAACCCAGAGTAAGGGGAACTCAGGCCCCCCCCCCCCACACCCACTGAGTGGCACAGTCTGGGCAGTGAATTTAGAGGCTGTCCGGAACCCTATGGTTTAGCCACTGAGGGTGTGGCCCAGCCAGGGCAGTAGACATAAGGACTGTCTGGGATGGTGAGGAACACGTTGCGAGTACTCTGGAAGGGGAAGATGATGGTGATTTGGCCAGAGGGCTAAGCCGCAAAGGAGAGGCACTGTAGCTCTTGACCAGTGAGAGGGGGCCGCAGAGCGAGTGACTGAGGCAATGGGCTGAGCAATTGCAGCCGGTGATGTCACAGACCGTGATGAGCTGATTTCCCAGATGAGCCACGAAGAGGCAGTTAGAAAAGGTCCCTGTTACATGCACCCAATTACACCAGGCTTGGATTTGCCCCTTCAGAGCTAGAACCATGGGCAGAAAATAACACCATGAGATTCAGCTTGGCAAACGGCAAGATAATACGGTCACTGATCAGGGCAACTGCGCCTGTCTCCCTCTCCGTGGTTCCTTCTATAGGGTCTTCATTCCTCAGCCCTCACCTCTTTTGGGCAGAGACCTGCATCTCTCGCACTCCGGACTTGGAGCTCCCTGTGATAGTCCTAGCAAGTCAGACTGAATCAACAGACCAGCATCTGCACTTTGCTTTCTTTTCTCAGGCTGTGCCCAGTGTATTGCCAGCAGTTATCAGTTACCACACATCTCTTTATGAATGAACGTGCTTCCTTATAAGGTGACAGCATTACAGAGACAACATTAAGAGAACCTACATGCATGCTAAAAAGCTTATGACAGGTCACCCCAACTCCAACCTCAGGCTCTGATGGTGTCTTTCCAAACTCACAACTAGGTGTTTTCTGTAGCTTCAACTTCATAACTGTCTCCGAGTCAGACCACAGACTGGGCAGATCAGCCTGATTTTTTTTTTTTTTTTTTTAATGCAGCTCAAGCCTTTGATGTTGGCCTCATGTAACCGGTGATCATCAAATTTATGTCCTACTCTTCAGGGCATAGCTTCAAAAGGCTGTGCTTTTGCATAACCAGAGGTGGGGAATTTGCATTCATCCCCCCCCCCCCCCCCCCGATATTGCCCAGAAAAACCACTTCACGCTTTTGTTCCAAAAGTCCATTCTTGTCTGACCATTGTTCAGTATAGTTTTTTGAACCCCTGGGTCTCTCACCTGCCATAAATACATCTGAGTGAAAGTTATACTATGCACTGCAGATAGTGAATAGGAGGGGAAAACCTTGGAGAAAAGTAAGAGACCTAGAGGCTTCACTGGAGCCAGGGCAGAGACTGTTGCTGTGCCTAGAGCTGACTGAGGTGGGCCTGCAGTGAAGGCAGTGTGAGTAAACCATCCCCTTGTTTGGGAAAGTACTTGCAAGGGAAGGGGCACAGCAAAGAGACTTTAAGGGGTTGTCTGAGTCTGAGAAGAGGCAGAGTGGGCTTCTCATTAGACCAGAACCCATGGCTGGTGACATTTGGTTAAGACAACTCCAATCTTCTGAGGGGGTTGTGCAACTTGTTGCCTTGGCTGGACTGATAACTGGACCAACAGAGCGCTGTTTCCAGCTTCAAGATCTCCACATGCACCCGTGCAAGCATTTAGAAAGCTGAAATCCAGAGGAGTGCACACTCAGGGGCGGGGTAAATGGTGACAGTGTAGATGTCAGTTAAATAAGTTTCATTTACTATTGTAAAGTGTATTGGTTAATTAATTTATTGAACTGCCCCACTGCCGATTTAAATTAGTGATGACATTTAATCTTAGTTTGTTTTATCATGTTTTCTTAAATTGTTAAGTAAAGGTGTGTGCTAATTCTAATCCAAGTGCATATATTGTTTATAATTGGTATTTTTGAGTTAGACCAATTGATCCTAAGATTGGTTTAGGTTTATTCCTAGAGGCTCCCAAGGCACACCATTGAGTGTGTACAGGGCCCAGCCATGTGGAGGCCCCACCTATTTTAATTTCCTCTACAAGTAAAATGACTGCAGCAGAAGGGAGAATTCCCACCTACCTAACATCACCACTGGGATACTCACGATCTCCTTTACTGTCAACAACATCAGGCACACAGGTGAGTGTTGCCTGCTCCCAAATAACCCAGGGATTAAAGAGGGGTTACACCTGAATAACTTTTTAAATCTATTTTTATGTGGAATGTATCCATTTTAAAGATGGTTAAGTTCTGGCATAGAGGTCATACAATGAATCAGTATCAAAGCAGGTTTTTGAATCCAAGTGTCCTGGCTCAGATTCTAAAAACTAGCTAACTACATCTCCATGTCCCTGACTGAGTGACTTGAAGGAAAAGAGCGGTCAATTCATTCTAATAACAGGAAGTAATTACTGTACAGATGCAATCAAGTCCACAGAGGAAAAAATCATGCTTTCTTCACAGAAAACAAGAAGTGTTCTGAGCACAACAGACTCCTGGACAACTTATTCATTGTCAATTTGTGACAGTAGCTGAGATCTGTGCTGCCACATTGCCTGTAAGTTTATGTCCAATTTCATGACATTAATGACTTGTTGTAAAGTCTATTAAAGAACTGCTTCCCTAATACTAGATGAAAGCCAGACTTGGACCTGTACTCTGAATGTGTATATAATGCCCAATGGGAGCTTTGTATGCACAGAACTGGTGCAACACATTTGTACAATGTGTGTCTTTGACCCTCTCTAGTGGGTAGTCTATGTTTAGGATAACAACCTACTACTCCTACTAACAGCGCTAATAGTACTCCTTTAACTCAAGTAGTAGCTATAAGGCTTTAGGTTTAGAGATTCATGACCTGCTAATGACCCATGCAAAAGGCTGTTATACCAGCAGACTCAGGGCTTTGTAGATGCAAATTAGTAAGGTGCCACTGGCTTTTTAAAAGAGATAAAATATAGACTGTCATCTTACGCTAATTTAAATAGCTGTACTGACCCTATCTTTAGTGATGTCTTGCCGCAGATTATTCAAAATGGCAGCACAAGATGACAGAGTGACATCCCCTGTGCTTCAGACACAATCTTAAAAGGTTATTTTAAGAAACAAAATCAGTATTTTGAATGTCAAGTGCTAGTTTTATTATGAGTTGGCTTTATAGATTTTAATCACTTCATATGCTGTTGTTGTTTACTCATTTGATATGGTGGTAACACTCACAATGTGCTAGGTACTTCCAATGTAGACAAGGCCATTATCTCCAAACCCAAGAGATTGGATGGCAAAAAAATCCATTCTGGAGGGAGATGAGCTGGACCAACAGCCTAAGTACATGTTCTTATAAAATAATTGTAATGTGTCTGGACTAGAGAAGTTAAAACATACAGGGAAACTGCAGTGTGGCTGATTTCCTGGAGCAGTGAAAGTGCAGTAAACTTTACTGCTGCTTTTGCTGTCTAATTCTTTCCCAGCTCACAGCAATAACTGGAACTGTGTGTATATTGTAAATAATAACAAATGAAGAGTATGTTTATAATATCCCGTGTCTATGTCCACATGCTTGTCTGTCAAAGAGAAAATAATGCTTGGGCTTCATTTTTTTCCGGCCCACTTGGAAAGAGGGCCAATCTATTTCCTTATTACATACAAAACAAATACATGAAAAGAAGCTTAGCATTGTAAAGTCATGCACTGAAAAGATAGGAAATGTCAGAATTAAGGTTGCCCCTGTTCTCAGTTCCTATGCCCAAAGCCACAGCAACTAGGAGGAGCAATAACAGGCAAAGTCTTGCTCAGCTCCCGCATCTCCAGGGTAGAGCATGCTCAGTGCAAACAGACTTTTCAAAGAATTTAGCTGTGAAACTCTATCTCATCTCTACTGAGGATGTGGAAACTAACATTTTCAGATGGTCGTAACTTGACTAAATTCAGGCAAATAGTTATGGGGATAGCAAAAGGCACATCCCTGACACCAAGGTGATCCCCTGCCAAATTGCCAGTTCCTGCACCAAAGCACTGAAAGGCGAGAGCTTCTCAACCAAACAGTTGTAAGAATTTTATAACATTGTCAAAACAACATCTTTTCCCCTAACCTTGTTCTGAGGTATGGGCCGATTATTTTTGCTGAAATTTTGCAAAAGAATTTCATGTGGGGATAAATACCTGCTAGGGATAACTTCAGCCCAAACAGCTTGATTGGCTAAGTTATAAGCAATTCAAAACGGGGAAAATAGCAGGCAACTTTTAACTATAGGAGTCGCTACTTGCACCCATTATAATACCAAAACCAAAAATCTTCAGAAGAGAGAGGATTTTAATGAATGCACTGGAATTAATGATATATTTGAAATTTTTAAAAAAGGGGTGAGGGAAGTGCACCAAAACAATCCTTCCACAGTATATCATAATATTACACACACAAAACTAGTTTAAACAAACATTAAGGTTGTAATGGCAAGTTAGTAAATACCTAAGTTAAGGTTGACCTTAATCTCTCTCTGCCTTAGCTCTCTGTCTGAAAAATGGGAATAATATCACTTCACCCTCACAGGGGTGTTCTGCAAATAAGTTAATGTTTGTGACGTACTCAGATGCTACAGTGATGAACACCATAGCAAAGCCTGTGAGGAAATTAATATTTCTGTCTTCAGAACAAGAGTTTGAATAGGGTGCAGAAAATAAGGCATGGGGCCACACATCGAACAATAAAGAAAAAAACAGCACCATCTACTCTGTGTTCTATAGAACACAGGCTCCTGTAGAAAAAATAGGATGTGCTCATGTAATTAAAGATTGTTTTGTAGTGCAAGCACACGAGGGGGGCAACTCCAATCTTATTTCCTAATTTTTGTTGACTTTGCAACCTTCATGTTTTTAACATAGTTTTTTTGTGTACACACACACACACACACACGTCACTCTCTTCCTTCACTCCACTATCTCCCCAATAGGGCATTCTATTGGCTCCTTTCAGATCTTGACGTCATCTTTTTTTTTGTTCTTTAAGATTTTACATAGTACATTTATGGCCTCTTCCCCATATGATATTCCCATTATAGCTTCTATCTCTGAAAGTATAACCCCTGTCTTTGCCATTGGTCTGATCCTGGGTACTGCCTACAAGCCCAAACATGTATCCACTTTTTTCCTCTCATTCAATCATTCTTTCTCTAGCTCATATAATTTATTCACTTATTATTTATATAGACTGTGGGGTTTTTTTTGTGTTATACGAATATTTACACCCATGATCTTCCACATCTGACTGTTCCACCATATGAAATTCTATGTGAATATACATGTAGCTCCCATGAAGACAATGCACCTGGTTGGTGTGCCGCAGGCTATACCTAGATTCTAGGCACAAGTGTGCACTTCAATTCCTTGGTATGTATGTACTGGGCATGCTGAGACCGGGCACTGTGGGAACCACTGGAATCTGTTTCCGAAGCTCTTTTCCTCTTGCAGGTAAGAGCTGAACCTCCTCTGAATGGAACTAGAGAAGCTGGGAGGGGTGAAGCTCCATACGGCAGCCAGGAAGAAGAGGAAGAAGAAAGCAAGACTTGAAGTTGATAAACGGTATATTGAAACCACACAGCTTCATCTTGTATTGATGCAATGTCACAACTTAAATATCATAATGCAGCATCTGGATGCTATTTTTTTTGTGGCTATCTGCATCGTCATCAGATGACTAAATGGTTCTTCATCTGTTAAACAATGGGTACTCTTCGTCTAATCTACGGGGATTTGTTAGTGGTGCACAAACGTAGCCAGGCTCACTGGCTAAAATTAGCTAACCATAGAGAAGGTAAATTTATTATAACAATAATGCTTAGCACTTTTTACACTGAGTGCTTTTCAATGGTTCTCATCTATTACACCAGTAGAAACGCAGAGTAACTGCAGTAGAGTGCACGGTATGATTCCAGGTTAGTACTACTGTAGCTGAGCCTCATATTGCTGATGGGAATACATAGGCATAGACATTAAGGCCATGAATCGCCACTACTTTGCACATTGTATAGTCATTGAGCACGAAATGGTTTGCATAACTGGAATTTTGCACAGGTAGAAATGACTACACAATATGCAAAGCAGTGGAGAATAAGGATGTGTCTAGACCAGTTTTTGGTTGTATTGGAATTTAAGTTTGATTGCCAACAATTATAAATGCTAATCTAGATGCCAGATTGAATCGTAATCAGGAACAAATGTTTGTGCTCTCCTTAGTCCTGGACCACCAACTATAGTTGTTAGTTAACTGGTTACCGGTTAACTCAAATTAACTTGAGTTACAACACAAAATGGCTTCCTCAAGCACACAAAGATAGTTGTTAGCCAGAAGTTCCTCTCTCCGAGTTCTATGCTGAAACTAGTTGAACTCACCCATCCTTTATATACTGTTGACCCATTTTCATATGAAAAGAGGACAAATTATTTCTCACTACAGATGAAAGAAGAAATCATCTCCATTGGGTGAAAAAATCCAAAAGTTGACTTCAGTTCAATAGTGTCCTACACTGGCATGCATGAGATGCAATACCTTCATGTTAAATGAAAGTGTTCATTACATTCCATAGTCAGTGTATGATCCTACACCTATTGTCAGATGGGATTATGTAAAGGTAGGGCTACTGGAACAATGACTTTGTCAGGGTGGTTTCCGTAGCAAAGCTGCAAAGTTTCATCAAATTTGATCAGCATTACTGAGGTACCACAAGCATGAGCCTTGCTCATAGATTTTCCTTTAAATGGTCAATGAGTATACTGCTTTAAAATAATAGAAAGAAAAAAGATGACTATTATCCTAAACTGATTCTTAAAACAGGAAACACTTTCGGGGGAAAAGGGGCGAGGGGAAGAGGAGAAATTTGGCTGCCAGAAACAGATTCTTTTCAATTTCCTAACTAGAAATTGTATGACGTGTGATACACAGTAATCTCTGAGACCGGCTCTGTAAAATTTTGAATCTGATTCTCATCAAAGTGGTTCAGATACTTTAGTCTTTACACAAAATTGATACTGCTATTTGACAATCTTAGATCTCAATGGGACACATCATTGCTTTCTGAGCACTGTGAAATGAAGAAAAAAAGCTACTACTGATGCTCCCGCTTCTTCTATTATCTTTAATAATGAAAGAATGATATCCAAATGTTTTATTTCATTCAGTGGTGGATCAGGGGCCTTTCCTCTCCCCCGTCCAAGATTTTTTAGCAGCTGCAGAATCGAAGTTTTGGTTTAAAAAAGAAATGGTTTCTGGCACTTACACTTGTAGAGAAAATTGACCAAGTGTGAACTGAATGCAAACTGATGCTATGCTCTGCTATTCATGGAGATGCCAGATCAATATCTGTGAGAGAAATCTGAACCACATACTCGCCACATCTTCCACCTTTCATCTCAACAGGCTGTGGACTCCGAAGGTTGCCTTTGAAGGGCTATCCGAATGTTAATGTTGTTACCCGTTAATTTTTCAGTGCGGGGTGGAGTGGATATGAACCTCTCATCTCATATCCCAGAAGGCATAAGAACAGGAAGCCCATGGTTTTTACAGAGAGTGGAGAAGCTATTAAAGTTTGTTGGCTCTACACTGCCAAGTTTTTTCGCCAAAAGGCAGCTTTTGGTGATGGAACAGCAGAGGTGTGCGCACTGCAAAGCCACATTTTGGACAAAACTCCTCAGTTGCAGCGCTTTAATAAAACCATCTTGACGATAGCGATAAGGCTTTTTGCACAGAGGTTTTATGGCCAAAGTGCCAGTGTAAACACCTTGCTTGCTTTTATTGCTGTAATTGGCCTCTGGGGGTGTCCCACAATGCCTGAAGCGAATGCTCTGCTCATTGTTTTGAACTCAGTAGCTCTGCAGGCATGCCCCCTCCCCTTTCAGAGCTCCATTCCGACAGCCCTTGTGCTGTGCTGCTCTGCTCGGAGAACCGAGCAAATCATTAATGTGGAATGCTCCTGCTGTCTCCCACACTGAACACAGAGGCAGGCAGGCAGGGGTGTGTGTGTGTGTGTGTGTGTGTGTGTGTGTGTGTGTGGTGCTGTGCAGAGCCAGGGGGTAGGCGCTCACTCCATCGGTGTTCCAGGGCTGGAGCACCCACAGAAAAAAATTAGTGGGTGTTTAGCACCCACCGACAGCCAGCTCCCTTCCTGCCCACAACTCCCACCCGCTGGCGGCCCCCGGTGATCAACTCCTTCCCCCAAGTGCCTCCTGAACACTGCAGAACAGCTCTTTCGCTGCAGGCACTGGCGGAGAAGGGAAGGAGCAGGGACGGGGCAGAAAGAGGCAGGGGGTGTAGTAGGGGCGGGAAGAGGTGGGGTGGGGGGCAGGCCTTGGGGGAAGGGGTGGAGTATGGGTGGGGGCAGGGCCTGGGACTGAGTAGGGGTTGAGCACCCCCAGGGAAAATTAGAACACGGCGCCTGTGGCAGGGGCTGATATCGGGGGTTTCCCGCTCCTCCTGTCTCAGGACTGGTTGCTTCTGGCGGCTGTCTGAACTTATGAGACAGCATGCTGACACACTCACTCTTCCCCAACTCACACTGTCTATCTCTCCTGCGCACACACACACACACACGCCCTGTCACACACTTCCTGTTTGCTCAGCATAGACAGCTCACATCGCATCTTCCCAGCTGACCCTGGCGGCTCCACACAGCAAATGCTGTCCTGCTTGGAGCACACCTGAGTTTTTTGTTATGTTGGCACTGTGGGGAGAGGAGGCTGTGCAGTCCCAGCTCTGCTCCAGCCATAGGAACTTGGATACCTATGGTTAGATTTCTCATGGCTTGTTGGATGAGGGCTATGAATGGGACACTCATCAGTGCCAGGCGAAGAAACAATAAAGAAGCTGAGGCAGGCGTACCAGAAGGCAAGGTACGCAGAAGACTTGCCACTTCTATAAGGCGCTCGACGCTATCCACCTCTACTACCAAGAGCTCTGTGGATACTTTGGCAGGGCAGGAGGCAGCAGACTCAACCCTAAGGACAAAGTCATGCACAAGGAGATTGAGTTCAAGGACAATGTGGAGCACACAGCAGGGTTGTCCGGTGGCACGGCGAGTCAGGTCCTCTTTTCCACTCTGGAGGGGTCTAGCCAGTACCAGCAGTCCGTCTCTGGCACACGTGATGCAGGAGAGGAGAGCGCTAGTAAGTGATGTTGTTGAGCTGATGCTGCTTGATTATATGAGGTAGAGCTGTCCTTTGCTTTGTATATTCTAGAAGCAGTTGAAGGGATAGAAATGCACAAGACTAGTTGTGTTGGCCTGTGCTTCACATTCCCCTGTGCAGCTAAGCAGTGTGGTGGAACAGTGTGTTAATGCACACCGAGATTTCATGGGAATCCGCCAGAGAGATCTCTAAGAAACTTTTCTGGAGGTACTCGCCAATCTGAAAGATAACCAATCTTTGTCTCCTACACGTGGTGGTTGCTGCTGGTAGTAATACATAGTGTCAGTTTGATCATTTGCTGGCTGCAAATCCAAGTCAGGAATCATCACAGAAAGGAGAGCAGCAGAATATGGACCCTGAACTTCAGAAAAGTGGAGTTTGACTCCCTCAGGAAACTGATGGACAGGATCACCTGGGAGGCTAATATGAGGGGGAAAGGAGTCCAGGAGAGCTGGCTGTATTTTAAAGAAGCCTTATCGAGGGCACAGGAACAAACCATCCCGATGTGCAGAAAGAATAGCAAATATGGCAGGCAACCAGCTTGGCTTAACAGAGAAATCTTCGGTGAGCTTAACCACAAAAAGGAAGCTTACAAGAAGTGGAAACTTGGACAGATGACTAAGGAGGAGTATAAAAATATTGCTCGAGCATGCAGGGATGTAATCAGGAAGGCCAAAGAACAATTGGAGTTGTAGCTAGCAAGGAATGTGAAGAGTAATAAGGGTTTCTATAGGTACATTAGCAACGAGAAGAAAGTCAGGGAAAGTGTGGGACCCTTACTGAATGGGGGAGGCAACCTAGTGACAGATGATGTGGAGAAAGCTGAAGTACTCAATGCTTTTTTTGCCTCGGTCTTCACAAACAAGGTCAGCTCCCAGACTGCTGCACTGGGCAGCACAGTATGGGGGATGGAGGTGAGAACAGGTTAAGGACTATTTAGAAAAGCTGGACACACACAAGTCCATTGGGCTGGATCTAATGCATCCGAGGATGCTGATGTGATTGCAGAGCCATTGGCCATTATATTTGAAAACTGGTGGTGATCGGGGGAGGACCTGGACGATTGGAAAAAGGCAAATATAGTGCCCATCTTTAAAAAATGGAAGAAGGAGAATCCGGGAAACTACAGACCGGTCAGCCTCGCCTCAGTCCCTGGAAAAATCATGGAGCAGGTCCTCAAGGAATCCATTTTGAAGCACTTGGAGGAGAGAAACGTGATTAGGAACAGTCAACATGGATTCACCAAGGGTAAGTCATGCCTGAACAACCTGATTGCCTTCTATAATGAGATAACTGGCTCTGTGGATATGGGGAAAGCAGTGGACGTGATATATCTTGACTTTAGCAAAAGGTTTTGATACGGTCTGCCACAGTATTCTTGCCAGCAAGTTGTTAAAGTATGCATTGGATGAATGGACTATAAGGTGGATAGAAAGCTGGCTAGATTGTCAGGCTCAGTGGGTAGTGTTCAATGGTTCAATGTTTAGTTGGCAGCCGGTATCAAGCAGAGTTCCTCAGGGGTCTGTCTTGGGGCCGGTTTTGTTCAACATCTTCATTAATGGTCTGGATAATGGGATGGATTGCACTTTCAGAAAGTTCGCGGATGACACTAAGCTGGGGGGAGAGGTAGATATGCTGGAGGGTAGGGATAGAGTCCAGAGTGACCTAGACAAATTGGAGGATTGGGCCAAAAGAAATCTGAGGTTCAACAAGGACAAGTGCAGAGTCCTGCAATTAGGACGGAAGAATCCCATGCACTGCTACAGGCTGGGGACCAAATGGCTAAGCGGCAGTTCTGTAGAAAAGGACCTGTGGATTACAGTGGATGAGAAGTTGGATATGAGTCAACAGTGTGCCCTTGTTGCCAAGAAGGCTAATGGCATTTTGGGCTGCATTAGTAGAAACATTGCCAGCAGATCGAGGGAAGTGATTATTCCCCTCTCTTTGGCACTGGTAAGGCCACATCTGGAGTATTGTGTCCAGTTTGGGGCCTCCCACTACAGAAAAGATGTGGACAAATTGGAGAGAGTCCAGTGGAGGGCAATGAAAATGATTAGGGGGCTGGAGCACATGATTTACGAGGAGAGGCTGAGGGAACTGGGATTATTTAATTTGCAGAAGAGAAGAGTGATGGGAGATTTGATAGCAGCCTTCAACTATCTGAAGGGGGGTTCCAAAGAGGATGGAGCTAGGTTGTTCAAAGTGGTGGCAGATGACAGAACAAGGAGCAATGGTCTCAAGTTGCAGTGGGGGAGGTCTAGGTGGGATATTAGGAAAAACTATTTCACTAGGAGGGTAGTGAAGCACTGGAATTGGTTAGCTAGGGAGGTGGTGGAATCTCCTTGCTTAGAGGTTTTTAAGGCCCGGCTTGAAAAAGCCCTGGCCGGGATGATTTAGTTGGAGTTGGTCCTGCTTTAAGCAGGGGGTTGGACTAAATGACCACCTCTGGTTTCTTCCAACCCTAATCTTCTATGATTCATGCAAGGTGGCAAGTTAACAAAGCATGGCAGAGTGCTGTATAGAAAGACATATTACTGGAGCTCATTGTCAAAATGTCATCTCAAAGTCTCCCTGGTTCAAAGAGTGTCCTCCCCCAATAGCCTTGGTATGTGGCTGCTCAAAATCAGCCACCAGGTGATCCACCTCTGTGCTCCACCCTGGGAGAAACTTTTCACCCTTAGCCTCACAAATATTATGGAGTGCGCAGCAGGCTGCTATGACCAGGGGAATATTTTCCTCATTTAGGTCTAACCTGCCATAAAGGCAGTGCCAGCATGTTTTAATCTGCCAAAGGAACATTCTATGATCATTGCGTACCTATTCAGCATATTGTTGAAGCGCTCCTTGCTGCTGTCCAGGTTTCCTGTGTAATGCTTCATGAACCATGGGAGCAAGAGGTAGGCTGGGTCTCCCAGGATCTCTATAGGCATTTCAACATCCCCCCCACTGGAATCTTCTGGTCTGGAAAGAAAGTCCCTGCTTGGAGTTTTCTGTACCGGCCAGTGTTCCTGAAGATGGGTGCATCATGCACCTTCCCGGACCACCCTGCGTTGATGTCAGTGAAACAGCCACGGTGATCCACAAGGGCCTGCAATAGCATAGAGAAGTACCCCTTTCTATTGAGGTACTCTGTAGCAAGATGGTCTGGGGCCAAAATTGGGATATGCATGCCATCTATCACCCCACTGCAGTTAGGGAATCCCATTGCCACCAAGCCATCCAGCATTTCATGCACATTGCCCAGAGTCACAGTCCTTCGTAGCAGGATGTGATTAATGGCCCTGAATGCTTGCGTTACCAGAGCCCCAACAATCGACTTCCTGACTCCAAACTGATTTGTGACCACCTGGTAGCAGTCTGGAATCTCCAGCTTCCACACAGCGATTGCCACGCGCTTCGCCAATGAGAGGGCAGCTCTCATATTGGTGTCTGCACCACAGTGCTGGGGTGAGCTCTGCACACAGTTCCAGGAAGGTGGCTTTCTGCATCCAAAAGTTCTTCAGCCACTGCTCAGCATTCCGGACCTGCATAATGATGCTATTCCACCACACAGTGCTTGTTTCCTGAGCCCAAAAGCGATGGTCCATCATGTGCAGCTGCTCCGTGAATGCCAAAAGTAATCTGGTGTTGTTTCTTTCCATGGCACACAGCAGGTCAGGCACCTCTGATTCTTGTTCAAATTGGGTTATCAGGATATACTGCATGACCATCTGCAATGTGTTCATAACAGTGACAACAGTAAAGAGCACTGTGGGATCCATCCTTTCAGACAGAGATGGCGGGTGAACAGGGACCATTGAAAAATGCCATGAAACGCAGTCGGAAGCCCGTGGAATACTGGGACAGAAAGAACTGCATCATAGGATATTGAGCCCTGTAGAGGGGCGGACTCACCCCTGTGGTGCCTCCTCCTGGTCGTCTCCGGGAATTAGCTCCTTTCAGCATTGAAGCACCCCCTGCAGGCCAGTGGTCCGCCTGTCCTCTGGCCCCCGTGTCCCTCCCAGACCCCGGTGCCCTTTTATCTGGGGTGCTGCCCCCTGGCAGTACACCCCTCAGTACTAGGGTCTCCCCTCCCTGGGGAACCCCCACTCACTATCCCTACCTCTCCTCAGAATAAGGCCACTGCCAGTCACCAACTAGCCCCCACTCCCTGGGGCAGACTGCAGTATAGGCCACTCATCACAGGCAAGGTTGGGTTTGGACCTGCTGCCTTGGTCTACCCCGGGCTGCCCTCTGCAACCCCCAGTACCCCTTGGCCTCCTACTAGGCCGCAGCCTGGGGCTTTCCAGGCTGGAGCTCCCCAGCTCCTCAGCCTGTCCCCAGCCCTGCTCCACTCAGGTGTTCTCTCTCTCTCTCTCTCTCTCTCTCTCTCTCGCTTGCTGCAGCCAGGCCCTTCTCCCTCTGAAGACAGAGAGAGACTGTCTGGCTTCTGGCTCACAGCCTTTTTATATAGGGCCAGCTGAGGCCTGATTGGGGTGTGGCCCAGCTGCAGCTGCTTCCCAATCAGCCCAGCTTAGCAGCTCCCAGCCACAACCTTCCCCCAGGGCTGTTTTAAGCCCTTCAGGGCAGGAGCAGGGTAACCACCCCGCTACAAGCCCACATGCATTATGCACTGTGATCCACACCGCCTTCCACAACTCCTAGCTACAGAAGGTGGTGAGTAGCAAGTACAGTGGGATAGGTACCCACAATGCACTGAGCTCTCTGATGCTAGAGCATCAACTGTGGACACACTCTGCCGAAAGAAGGAGTGATATGTGAACATGGACAAGCAATGTAACTATACCAGTTTTTTGACTGTCGGCTTAATTTGCATCAACAAATCCAGTGTGTGTATTCATACAATGATTTTTAATGTCTAGCAAAGTTATAAATTTAAGCTCCCAGGCTCATCTTTTGAAAGCGATGTGCAGGTTTCCTTTTGAGAATGAAGCCTGATAGATCAGATATAGAGTGATGGCTTTGTGAAAAGTGTTCATCCACAGGTGATGTGGTGTTACTGTTTCAGGGTGGCTTTCTTAGAGTAAAAATGCATCTTAAAATCTCCTGCTGCTGATAGCAAGTTGGGTGGACTTCTGGAGGACAGAACTGATATGGAGGAAGCAAGAAAGAGAAATGCAGACCAATAGAACCTGAGAGGGAAATACTATGGAAGGCCATCCATGGATGGATAAAGCTAGAGGACAGAGGCAGAGCAAAAGGAGAAAAGGAGGGAAGAAAAATATAAAAGGAAATGGTAATATAACTCACTGGGTAAAAATTTGTGTCTGGTCCACATACTGCTACCAGCTTTAGCAGTGGAAGAGGATTGTGCATTCTGGGGAGGCTGTTACAGTAGATGGCAAGAAAGAACCAAAAGAATTGTCACATGGTGGTATGCAAAAATCAGTATATCAAAATTGTTTATATCAAGCTCAACGTATGACTCCATGGCAGTAAAGGATCTCACTGTTGTTAGCTATATAACACTCCATAACCATGCAGGCGTTGGAGTCATTGGTAGCGATAACACTTCAAGACTTTCTGCTCTAAAAAACTTATGAGCCTGCTTCAGGGGCTAATGGAGAATCTCTGTAAGGTGTCAGCACTTGCAACCTCTGTAAACCTGCTCCACTAAAGAGCAGCCCACCTGAGCAGGTCTAACATTTCACCTATGGAAGGAAATGATGCATACACAGTGTTTCATTTGTGCCAGGGTAGAGCCCCGGCAGCTCTAGGCTTGGCAGTTCATAGCCTTGGCACCTCCGGGCTTGCTGCATCAGTTATGAATGTAAAAAGTTTGCTTGAGCCCCGGCACCTCTTTCATTGCAAATTAAGCACTGTGTATACACTACCTAACACACTTCAATATCACTAGACCAGTTTAGAGATAAATCTTTTTGTATAAAAATGCATTTGTCCAGTTAGAGTTTTGCTATATGAAGAACACAAACTATAATACAGCTTTCACAAAGATTATATTTACCAGAATGGGAGAACTCTCAGGGGGCAGTGAATTTTTGTCCTGATTTTTCAAAGGTACTTTCATCTCCCTATGGGATTTGTGAATGCTCAGCACTACTGGAAATCAGGCCACTTGAGTCCACTGGCTTCTATCAGTTTGTTGTCACAACCTTAATTTTATTTCAGGGTGTATGGTGGGGGGAAGGGAGAGTTGTATCTAATCGCATTAGATGGCATTGGCACTAACAGGCAATCTTTCCAAAGCAGCTCTACTTCTGGTTACACTGAAGAAGTCACATTTTTACATGATGTGATTAGGACCTTTAAATGGCTGTGCTGAGAATTAGATTAATACTCCATAAACCCTATCTATAAGGATAATCATATTCTGTGTATGCTGATATCCGTGTTGCTAATGCAAACATACAGTACAGGAACAGATATCCCTCAAGCTGTCTTTACCTTTCTCTGAACAATATAATGATTTTTCCTCTACAAGAGAGAGATCCTTAAACTACTACTTTAATGCAACTGAAGAATTAGAATTGCCTTGCCGAGCAGTTACTGGCAACTCCAATTTATGATGGGTGCTCAACTCCCGAAGAATATTTCCTCATCTTTTACAGATACTATGCATGTTAATTTTTGTGTGATATATGCCTTGTGTGGGAAAAATCATACTTTGCATTGTATTCTACCTCTTCGTTATGTAAGACGCATGGCTGGTTGACAGCATCAAGAGGAGTTACATGTTAAGGTAAGGTCTTCCTTTGGGATGGGAGAGTTCTTCGGCTTCTTTTATGGAGATTTTAAGTTTTCACTTTCTTCTTGCTCCCAACTCTCAATCTCCATTCTCAAGGGCCTGCAGCTCA
>NW_020664462.1:19827546-19844143 GCF_002925995.2 Terrapene triunguis | reverse complement strand
CTTTCCTGTCAGCATAGAGCGGCTATACGGGAAACCCTACAGCAGCACATCTGTAGCGGTACAGCTGTGCCACTGTAAGGTCTCTAGTGTAGACGTAGCCTCAGAGAAAGTACGTTCGCAATGGGGTAGCCTAACCCACATCCCAACAAGGATCTTTCTAGCAGCTGAAAAATGCATAAAAGAGGGACAGTGACATCATTTGGCCTCTTCCCCCCACATCTCAACACCTGGAAGATTGTCTGGAAGACAAAGAGTTTGAACGAGGGAGATTGGTCCAAGGCTGGAAGGGAATCCACCTGTGGGCTGCCTGTAACATCTATTACGGTGCAAGACTGCTTGATTCCAATCTTGCTTAGTCTGATAATGTTAGAATTTAGATTGCATTTCTCTTTTTATTTTTATGTAACCAACTTTGATCTCTATGCCTACCATTTATAATCACTTAAAATCTATCTTTCTATAGTTAATAAATCTGGTTTATATTTTACCTAAAATGGTGGGGGGTTAAGTGCTTGGGGAATTTTAGCTCAGGTTAACAACGGCTATTACACGTCCACTATCCTTTTGTCAGAGTGGTGAACTAATTAATGAGCTTGCACTGTCCAACGGAGTCTTGAGCAATGTAAGATGGTACGTTTCTGAGTGCAAGGCTGGAGGCTGAGGCAACTGGCTGGTGCCTCTCTCTGTATGTATCATGAGTGGCTCAGGGAGCATTCATGCAATTTAGCTGGGTTTGGGGCTCCACATGCTGATAGCTTTGTGAGAGACAACCCAGGCTGGAGAGTTAAGGGAGCACAGCGGTTCCCACAGTTCCAGGTTGTACCCTGGGGATCCCATCACATATAGTTATTAGAATTTTATATATAGTGACTGATGTTACAAAACCTTTACTCAATGAGTAGCCTTTACTCACATGTCAAGGACACCTCACAAGGGTAAAGGCTTACAGCAGGGGGACTTTAAATGACCTGGAAAGGGGGAGAGGAGTGGGAAAATGGCCTTGTGTCCTTTTTTAATTCTGCACAACGTATAAAGGAAACCTGAAAGATTTTTGTCCTTTAAAAAATGTTTTTATATTAGAAATTCAGGTCTTGGCTGCCATGAAAAACTCTCAACTGGAGAACTAGAAATATTATAAGGAACTGAACACTGAGCAACTGAGGCTATGCTGTGCTGTTCCAACGTAAGTGGTGTAGCTGCTCTTTGTCCCTCCCGCTGACCAAATTAAACCACCCTCTACAAGGGTTGGTAGTTTCATCGGGGGGAGAGTGGCTCCCGCCAACAAAGCACTGTCTACACCTGCGCTTTTCTTCATTAAAACTTTTGTCGTTCAGGGTGGTGTTTTTTCACACCCCTGAGTGACAAAAGTTTTAAGAAGGAAAGTGCCAGTGTAGACAAAGCCTGCAGCTATGTTTACACTACATAGCTTTTAGCGACATGGCTGTGTCGCTACAGCTGCGCCGCTAAAAGTCGTGCAGTGTAGCTGCTGTTTGTCAGCTCTCCTGCCGACAAAAAACTTTCACCCCCAACGAAGGGGAGTGCTCCTGCTGACAAAGCGCTGTTCACACTGGCGCTTGTTGCTGGCAAAACTTTTGTCTTGGGGGGGGGGGGGGGGGGGAACACACCTCTGAAAGACAAAAGTTTTGTTGTTCAATTGCCAGTGTAGACCTAGCCTGAGAGTCAGCCTATTTAAAGTGTTTCTAACATTTGTTTTTGTTAACACCCAATTAACTGATGAATGCTTAAGAGAAATGAGAACTTTAATAAAGATTCAACCCCCTCCCCCCGCAATCCCTTCAATTAAGGTGGGAGAGCATACACATCTCTGATATCACCAAGAAGCCCTCTAGCAAAACCAGTGAAGACCAAATGTGACATGCCTAAAAAATTTTACCTCACAAGATTGCAGGCCGGGGAACCTAAGTTTCATGAAAAAACCCTAAACATTATGATGAAGTAAAAAACCCAATTGAAAAAATGCTTTGCAGGTCACCTAGTTCTTCCCACAGACTATGTACAACAGTCATTGAAATGAATGGGAGATTATTGTATCCTGCTGGGTGAAGATCAGGCCTTTTACTATTAATTATATTTGGGATTATGTATTTCTTCACATCTGAATTTGTGGCTTAATTGCGTGTTTATGGAACTTATGTATGCAGTGTTTTTATTGCTATCACTTAAATCTGTAATGAATGAAAACATTAAAGGAGTTGACTCCTAACATATAAAAAGGAAGGGTGGAATTCAGTTTACATGTCATTCACATGACATTTTCATCTAACATGGCTCAGTTTTATAAAACACGGCTTGTGCCAAAAACCTTATAGTAGATTAGAACCCTAAACATTACTGAAGAGTTTTTAATGTCAAGGTACACCATGAGAGACAAGATGAGTGAGGTAATATCTTTTATTGGATCAACTTCGGTTGGTGAGAGAGACAAGCTTTTGAGCCACACAGAGCACTTCTTTGGGTCTGGGAAAGGTACTCCCAGCAAAATGCAAGGTGGAACAGATTGTTTTAGCATAAGTAGTTAGCACATATTGTAATGGACCATTCAAGGTAGAGTGGTCCATTAACACCTCTGCAGTCATAGGACAAAAAGAGGGGGGTTATTGGGTTACAGCCGGGTTGTTGTAACAAGGCATAAATCTAGTATCTCTGTTCACTCCATGAATTTAGTGTCTAGCAGAGTAACGAATTTAAGCTCCAAGTCCATCTTTTGATAGTGTTGTGCAGGTTTCCTTTAAGGATACTGGCTCTTTGTGTAGTGAGTGGCAGGGCCGGCTCCAGGCACCAGCTTGGCAAGCAGGTGCTTGGGGCGGCCACTCTGGAGAGGGGCGGCAGGTCCAGCTATTTGGCAGCAATTCGGCAGAGGATCCCTCACTCCCGCTCGGAGTGAAGGACCTTTCGCCGAATTGCCGCTGCAGATCGCGATCAGGGCTTTTTTTTTTTTTTTTTTTTTTGGCTGCTTGGGGCGGCCAAAACCCTGGAGCCGGCCCTGGTGAGTGGTTTGAGGATGGTTTCTAAGGCCAGATATGATGGGTTCTATGTGGGTTCATTTGTTTATGAATCTTGGAAGCATGTAAAGGTCCCAGGGATGGGTTGGTGGGGGAGGAGTTTGTAGAGTTTCTCTTGGAGTTATTTGGAGAAGGATTTGATGATACCATTTAGTTCCTGGGTAAATTGTGGTGAGGGACCTCCTTTGAATTTTTTATACTAGGTGGTGTCAGAGAGTTGTCAGTTGGCTTCATTATTGTTGTCATCACAGTTGAGGAATTGGACTGCAATGGTACCCCCTTCGTCTGCTGGTTTGATCACTATCTGGTGGTTAACACTATCTGTGGGTGAACACTTTTCACAAAGTGATCACTCTATATCCAGTGTTGCCAACTCGCATTATTTTGTCACAAGTCTCATGATAATTATTGTTTTCCTTAAAGCACCAGCTCCTGGAGTCAAGTGGATATGTGATGATTTCAGCCTTCATTCTTAAAGAAAAAGGAAGTTTCTAGCTCTCGTGGCAGTGGAGAAAGCTTCCAAATGTGACCCCAGTGCACCCTAAAGGCTCAAAAAGGCAAATAAAAAGAACACCAAATCTATTCGTTTTATAATCACATGACTTTTGGTGAGTCTGACCTGTGATTTTTGAACATTTGGGCTTGGCAATACTGTATATCTGACCAACAGTCCTCATCCTGAAAGGAAACCTGCACAAAACTTTCAAAAGACAAGCCTGGGAGCTTAAATTAATTACTCTGCTCAAAATCACTAAAAACCATGACACTAAAAATCATGGCCTGAACAGAAACACAGGATTTATGGCTTATTACAACAGTCTGTAACCCACTAACCCTCTCTTTTTGTCCTATAATTGCAGCGGTGTTCACGGGTCATTCTACTTTGAATGGTCCCTTACAATATGTGCTAACTAGTTATGGTAAATAATCTGTTCCACCTTGCATTTTGCTCTGACACTTGGAGTATCTTTCCCAGACCTGAAGAAGAGAGGTCTGCGTGGCTCGAAAGCTTGTCTCTCACCAACAGAAATTGGTCCAGTAAAAGACATTACCTTACCCACTTTGTCTCTCTAATATCTTGGGATTGACATGACTACAACTACATTGCATGCAAGATACACAATGGTAATTTGCCTTTTGCATTTTACAGATGACTCTTTTCTAGCACTCTTTCCACAAACTTATCCACAGTAAATATACACCAGACAGTACAGTATTTTCTCTACATTTCATCAACTTTATGACGTGATCCCTGATTTAAAAAAAAAAAAGTCCATGAGAGGAATAACTATAACGTACAAAAAGGCTATTTCAGTTAGGACATATAAACTATGCATAATAGTGATTATTTGTTTTGCAAAATCTATTTTGTGCTTTCATACGACATAAAAAAAGTCTCCCTTCCTGCTTTAATTCATAAACAAACAACCTATTCAGGTCTCCTTACTCATCTCTGGAAAAAAACAACAGCCTGAAGCAAAGAAAGTTTTTTCCTCCTCTTGTAAGTGACTGGAAAGTGACAGCTTAAGTAATCAGAGGGGTAGTTAGCCAGTCACTTGTCACAGGCAAAATGTGAACAGATGCCACAAGACCTCTCCATTAGTGTCTGATACCTGGCTGAGAAAATTGTTGTGCTCAGGAGTAGAAGAGACTGACAGCCCTTGCTAGAGCCAGGCATGGCTGCCAACCTTCCCTCACACAGCTCTGACAATGCACCTCAGTCCTAAATGCCAATACAGGGAGTATTGAACCTGGGTGCTATGCTGATCTCTGTTTCTATGAGAAGAATCTGCCCACAGATCTGCTCAGGGGAGGCACTAAGGAATTGAGGGCTACTGCCATGGCATCCTTCACCTTCTTTCTAGATCCCACAAAAACCCTGCAATGGTGGCTCCAGATTAGGGAGGGAGTAGGGGGGAGGGGACTGGCTGCTGCCTGGTGCATGCTTTTGCTCCCCAAACCATGTGGCAAGGTGACATATATTACGGGCGACTGACCACACCCCCAGTAGCTTGCCTTGCCTTACTTGGCAAGTGTGGTCAGAAGAGCCTTTGGAAGTATGGCTCCAGTACTGAGAACTGCTGGGTTAATGGCCTGAATTTCAATAACTTCAGTAGGGGTGAGGGACACATCCTGCCCCAATGCAGCAATATTAACGAAATCTTGTAAATTTCATCTCACCTTCCTACATGGTAACAACCCATATAGGAGAGATTAGGGCCTACAGACTGCAAGATAGGGAGAGAAATAGATACAGATTTTGGTTCACATAATGGGTTTGGGCCTGCCCCTTGATACCTGTTCATATATAGCTGTGTATCATTTTTCCCCCCAGAGGTAAATTTAATAAAACTTTTTCAAAATGAGCTTTCAGAAAACATATTAGTTTAAAAGAAATCCTGAGTTACAACATCCCCACTGAGTCAACATTACAGTTTAGACAGCAGTGCCATTTTCATATCCACAAGAGAGACCTTCTAAAGCACTAACGATTTAAGTCCACCCTGGGATGCACATTTGTGGCTCCCATTGTTTCCAACAGGAGTCTCAAATGCGCATCTGAGGGCAGAATTTGGCTTTAAATGTGCAAAAGAAAAGGAAGAAATTTGGCTTTAAGATTAAGAAAATAAGCAACAACGCACCAGCCAGTGCAACCATCTGTACGAGCAAAGAGGGCTGGGTCCCTGGGAGATGAATGAAGATGATCTGGATCCTCCCTTTACATGAAGTTTCAGCTGGATATATGATTTTAAAAGTGCATCTGCTTTAAGCATGACACTAAGGCCTGGTCTACACTAAAAAGATGGGTCTACTCAGCTACGTTGTTCAGGGCTATGAAAAATCCACACCCCTGAGCAATGTAATTAAGCCGACCTCACCCCCAGTGCAGACAGCGCTAGGTCGACAGAAGAATTCTTCCATCGATCTAGCTATGGTACCTCTCAGGGAGGTGGATTAACAACACTGATAGGAGAACTCCTCCTGTTGCACCAGTAAGTGCCTAAACTGAAATGCTACTGCCACTGAAGGATTTCTAGTGAAGACATAGCCTACGGCCTGACCTACCCATAAACGTGCACCAGTGTAATTAAACCATTGTCCTATGTGTGGACATTCTTATTTCAGTTTTAAAGTAGTTTATTTCAATTTAGTTTAACCTTATTCCTAAACAACTTAAGCTAAACTGCAATAACTCTGGTTTAATTTGAAATGTGTTCACACAGTGTTTGCCGTTAGTTTGACTAAAACAGTTTAAAATCACATTTTAAAGTAAGCCAGTGTAGCTACGTATGCAGAAACACTTGTTTTGGATTAACAGTGCCCTATTTTGATTAGAATTTAGGTCACTAAAAAAATCTATTTAAATTACCTCACAACCTAGGGCTCTCATTCTGAAATAAGGCCTGGTCTACTCTTAAAATGTAGGTCAAACTAGATACATTGCTCAGGGCTTTGAAAAATTTCATGCCCTGCGTGGTGAATTAGCTCATGTCCTCCTCCTTCCATACCATAGTCCATACCATACTCCATACTTTCACTGAAAGTTAAAGAACATAACTAGAAGGTCACACAGACTGTAGCTTCTGTAGTCTGAGCTTATTGCACACATGGGGGCTCCTTGAATCCCTCCATATGATCCTTGTGTGCCCACCTTCCTATCCCACTCTATTTCAGGCACTCTCTCTCACACCCTCCCTCACATCTTGGGATCGGTGTATCCCCCATTCCACTCTCTTCCACACAACAGTGGTGCTGTGAGTCCACCATGTGTGTCCCCCATTCCCTCTTCCATCCATACTAGGCTCCCTCATCCTCTCCGACGCCCACTAGGGGTTCTCTATACCCTCCCGTTCCCTCATTTCCTCCATGCCAGGGACTCTGCGTTCCCCTATTACCTCCTTCCACCTATGCCCCCTCTTCCCGCTTCTCCCCCACTATTCTTATTTCTTTGCTTTCTGTTTGGGAGATAAATCATTCAGGGTGTCAACATGTTACGCTCTGTTGGGAAGCTGGGCAGGGCTGATATGGGACGGGGGGTCTTGTTATGCTTGAAAGTGTTAATGACTGCCATAATTAACAGCCAGGTCCTTAGGCTATGTCTACACTAGAGAGCGTACCGTGGCACAGCTGTACTGATGCACCACTGTAAGGTCTCTCATGTAGCCGCTCTATGCAGATGGGAGAGAGCTCTCCCGCCGACATAATTAATCCACCCCCAACAAGCAGCAGGAGCACACTACCACTTATGCCAGCATAATTTATGTCGCTCAGGGGAGGTGGAATATCCACATAGTTTAGACATAGCCTTAGTCTATAGACAATTGCAGACCTGCGTCAGCTAAGCAAATGCCAGGGGCTCTGTGTGTGTCCCGTTTCCTCCCACCAGTTTTCTGATTTTCACCAAAATGAATAAGGTTCTGCCCACTGATGTCTAGAGCATTCCCTTGGCCCAAGTAGTGACAAATCAGAGGAATTCAAAGGAAAGCAACAAAATAATTAGGTACCTGGAGGGACTGATTTATAAAGGAAAATTAAAAGAGCAACATTTTCATAGCTTGCTAAGCAGCAACACATTTTGGAACTGATTGGATGTGGTATTCAAAAGTTATTGCATTACATCCAGATACACAACCAAGAAATACCATCAAGCTGAGAGCAATACCTCACTTCGCTCAGCCAGTAGAGATTAATCTGAAGCAGTGAGATGGGGTTGCTGTCCAGTGATTTTGTGTTTGGAGAGGCTCAACCTGTGACAGTGTACCCCATAAGGCTTTATGGGGAGGGGGTGCTTATAAATGTATGTATGACATAACTGGAATATGTTTTGTGCTGCCTGTGCCAGGTAACATATCTCCGTAAAGGTTATGGTCTACTATATCTATTCATCCTATTTGTACATATATATATCATTTTCTACTTGAGGTTAAGAATATGGGCTGTATGCTTGCTTGGTTTCTAAGTAAGCTTTGGGAGACATTTGGTCAGCTTCTTTAGGAAGGAATTCGCCAGGTTAAGTACCTGGTCAGGGAACAATGCATCTTGGAATGCTCCAATCCACATAAGAAGTCTTCCTGGAGACATGCAAGATTCCATGTGGGCAATGGCTTCAGCCTGTAAAGACTGAGTCATGCAGGGACATGTGACTTGCCCAGGTGACTCCAGAACTCCATCTTGGAGCTGGACTTTGCATAGGAGGGAAGAGGGGGGTCTCCTCCCACAAGAGAGAGTCTATTTAACCCTGGGGGAGACCCCTCCATTTTGTCTTCAGCTGGCTAAAGAAGGAGCCTCTCCACCCCCCCCAGGATGCTTGAAGGAAACCGAAACAAAAGACAGTAGCTACAGGGGTTGTGAGAGATTGCTGGACCCAGGCTAAAGGGAGATTAGCCTGTGAAAGGGAGCATTCTGGAACTGGTGAGGAACTTATCTGTATTTAGTTTGATTAGGCATAGATTTGCGCATTTTATTTTATTTTGCTTGTGACTTACTTTGTTCTGTCTGTTACTACTTGGAACCACTTGAATCCTACTGTCTGTATTTAATAAAATTACTTTTTATTTAGTAATTTACTCAGAGTATGTATTAATACCTGGGGGAGCAAACAGTTGTGCATATCTCTCTATCTGTGTTATAGAGGGCGAACAATTTATGAGTTTGCCCTGCATAAGCTTTATGCAGGGTAAAACGGATTTATCTGGGTTTAGACCCCATTGGGAGTTGGGCATCTGAGTGCTAAAGACAAGCACACTCCTGTGAGCTGTTTTTGGGTAAACTTGCAGCTTGGGGACAAGTGATTCAGACCCTGAGTCTGTGTCTGGAGCCAGACTGAAGTGTCTCGCTCAGCAAGACGGGGTGCTGGAGTCCTAAGCTGGCAGGGAAAACAGAAGCAAGGGTAGTCTTGGCACATCGGGTGGCAGCTCCCAAGGGGGTTTCTGTGATTCAACCCGTCACACAACCTATTTGGTAAGGCTGGTGCTCCAAGCCATGGAGAGAACACCAGGCAGTAGCCAGAGGTAAACAAAGCAGTTTAGCAGAAAATAAACCACAACTCACCACTTGTGTAACCAGTGCTAGACAAGAGTGTTTAACCAATAGCAGTGTAGGATTATTTCCTAAACTTACAACATATTCTTGAGTACTTTTGTCTGGTTTGGTTTTAATGTTTCAAATTTTGGGGACTCCACCCCTTCCCTTAGGAGACTGTTCTACAGTCTAATAGTGGTCTCCTTTGTAAGCTTTTTTCTGATATTCATCTTAAAATCTCCCATTCTTAATTTTATCCCTTTATTCCTAGTTATATCCCCTTCTACCAATCTAATTTACTGTTTACTACCTTAATGCACACACCTTTTAAATAATTGTGGGTAGTTATCTGGGCCACCCTTAGTTGTTGCTTAGCAAGCTAAAAAAATTCTTTTTTTTTTTTAATCTTTCCTTATAAATCAGTCCCTCCAGGCCTCTAATTATTTTTGGTGCTTTTTCTAAGAACAATCTCTGATTTGTCACTATTTGTGCCAAATCCTGCCGGCCTTACACAAATCTCCTGTCTGCTTCACTGGAGCATTTTATAAATTGATCAATCTATTAATAAATTTGGTAAGGCGCTTAGAAGAAAGGCATAGTTTTAGCTACTCAGGTACCATAGGTGTACAAAGGTATACCTAGATCAGTGGTGACCAACCGGTCGATCGCGATCGACTGGTCGATCTTAGAGGATCTCCCAATCAATTGCCATCTCTGGTTGTACAGCGGAGCTGCCGTAAGACAGGCTCCCTGCCTGCCCCGGCCCATGCCGCTCCCAGAAGAGGCCCTGGGGGCAGGAGGGCAGGAGTCTCCCTCCGTGCACTGCTCCTGCCTGCAAGCACTACCCCCGCAGCTCCCATTGGCCAGGAACGGGGAGCTGTGGCCAATGGGAGCCGCAGGAGCAGTGCTTGCAGAGAGGGGCAGCACGTGGAACCACGTGCCGCCTGCCCCCGCACCAGGGACTGCAGGGGTGTGTTGGTCTCTTCTGGGAGCTGTGTGAGGCCAGGATGGGCAGGGATCCTGCCTTAGCAGCAGCCACACTGCACTGTCGACCGGGAGCTGCCGGAGGTAAGTGCTGCCCGGCAGGAGGCCGCACCCCAGCCCTGAGCCCCCTCCCGAGCCAGCACCTTGAACTGCCTCCTCCACCTGCAGCCCTGAGCCCCCTCCCAGAACCAACACCCCAAACCAGCCCTGAGGCCCCTCCCGGAGCCAGCACCCCATATGCCCTCCTTTACCCCAAACCCACTCCTGCACCCCAAGCCCCAGCCCTGAACCCCCTCCCAGAGCCAGCACCCTGTATTCCCTCCTGCACCCTGACACTCTGCCCCAGCCTGGAGTCCCCTCCTGCACCCAAACTCCCTCTCAGAGCTTGCACCCCTCTCTCCCTCCTGCACCCCAACCCCCTGCCCCAGGCTCAGTTCGGAGCCTGCGAACACACTGCAAACCTCTCGACCCCAGAGCAGAATCTGCACCCAAACCCCAACCTCTACCCTAGCCCGGTGAAAGTGAGTGAGGATGGGAGAGAGAGAGTGATGGAGAGAAGGGGGGATGGAGTGAGTGGGGAGGGGCCTCATGGAAGGGATGGGGTAGATCCTGGATTGCCTTTAAATTCAAAAAGTGATCTTGGGCATAAAAAGGTTGGAGATCACTGATCTAGATTATATTAAATTCATTTCTTCTCCCTTAATTCTTTATTCATATGCATTGTAAGGGCTCTCGGGGATAAATATAAACTACCATTGTTTTGCATGCGTTTTACAAAAGTTATCTCCAGACAGTCTTCTTTCCCTGCATTCTCCTAGTCCTGAGCCAATTTCTTCCCCTCACTGATAAAACTTTTAGGTCCCAATCCTTCACACACTTAGGTTTAGCCAACACTAGAAAAGGTGTACTGTTATAACTATACTGACAACTCCCTCTGGTGTAGACACAACTTCTACCAGCAAAGGTGTGCTTTTGCCAGTATTGTTTATACCAGTTCCCTGAACAAAGAAGCTACCAACAAAAGCAATTTTTTTTGCCAGTATAACTGCATCTCAACTAAGGCTTTTTCTTTTTTAGAAATATCATTTAAAAATCAGACCCTAAGTGACATTATATCGGCAAAAGTTTTTAGTGTAAATCTGGCCTTAGACTATGTCTTGACTGTGAAGAGAGATGACTGAGGCTTTGTCTACACTTCACAGCTTTTAGTAACATGACTGTGTTGCTAAAAGTTGGGCAGTGTAAACGCTGTTTGTCGGTACCTTTGCCAACAAAATACTTCCACCCCCTACGAGCGGGGTTCACGTTGTCGACAGGAGAGCACTCCTGCCGGGGGGGGCGGGGAGGAGGAGAGGGCTTCTTTACGCACTTGTGACCAACAGAAGTTTTGTCATTCAATTGGCAGTGTAGACAAAGCCTAAGATAGCTAACTCAAGTTACACATAAATACGTAACCCAAGTTAGCTATCTTGATATAAAATCCTAGAGGAGACAAGGCATAGGTAGTCTTTATCTCAGTGTACATCTACACTACAGAGACTATATTGGCATAGCTATTTCAGCATGACTCTCTAGGGTAGACACAGCATACTCTGATGGAGGGAATTTTTCTGCCACCTCCCCCAAACGAAGTTAGCTATGTCATTGGAAGCATTCTTCAGTTGACATAGTTATGCCAATCTAACCCTTGGTGTAGGCACAACTATGTTGGTCATGGGGGTGATTTTTTTCACACTCCTGACCCACATAGCTATCTCAACATACCTTTTTAGGGTAAACTAAGGGCATCATGGAGCAAGTCCTCAAGGAATCAATTCTGAAGCACTTCAAGGAGAGGAAAGTGATCAGGAACAGTCAGCATGGAGTCACCAAGGGCAAGTCATGCCTGACTAACCTAATTGACTTCTATGACAAGATAACTGGCTCTGTGGATGAGGGGAAAGCAGTGGACGTGTTATTCCTTGACATTAGCGAAGCTTTTGATACAGTCTCCCACAGTATTCTTCCCAGCAAGTTAAAGAAGTATGGCCTGGATGAATGGACTATAAAGTGGATAGAAAGCTGATTAGATCATCAGGCTCAATAGATAATGATCAATGGCTCCATGTCTAGTTGGCAGTCGGTATCAAGTAGAGTGCCCCAAGGGTCGGTCCTTGGGCCGGTTTTGTTTAATAATCTGGAGGATGGCGTGGACTGCACCCTCAGCAAGTTTGCAGATGACACTAAACTGGGACGAGTGGTAGATACTCTGGAGGGTAGGATAGGATACAGAGGGACCTAGACAAATTAGAGGATTGGGCCAAAAGAAATCTGATGAGGTTCAACAAGGACAAGAGCAGAGTCCTGCACTTAGGACGGAAGAATCCCATGCATGGCTGCAGACTAGGGACCCAATGGCTAGGCAGCAGTTCTGCAAAAAAGGACCTAGGGGTTACAGTGGATGAGAAGCTGGATATGAGTCGACAGTGTGCCCTTGTTGCCAAGAAGGCTAACGGCATTTTGGGCTGTATAAGTAGGGACGTTGCCAGCAGATCAAGGGACGTGATCATTCCCCTCTATTCGACTTTGGTGAGGCCTCATCTGGAGTAGTGTGTCCAATTTTGGGCCCCACACTACAAGAAGGATGTGGAAAAATTGGAAAGAGTCCAGTGGAGGGCAACAAAAATGATTAGGAGGCTAGAGCACATGACTTATGAGGAGAGGCTGAGGGAACTGGGATTATTTAGTCTGTAGAAGAGAAGAATGAGGGGGGATTTGATAGCTGCTTTCAACTACCTGAAAGGGGGTTCGAAAGAGGATGGATCTAGACTGTTCTCAGTGGTACTTAGAGGTTTTTAAGGACAGGTTTGACAAAGCCCTGGCTGGGATGATTTAGTTGGGGATTGGTCCTGCTTTGAGCAGGGGGTTGGACTAGATGATCTCCTGAGGTCCCTTCCAACCCTGATATTCTATGATTCATGTCTACACTACAAACTTTTGCCAATGCAAGTTACATTGGCATAAAGCTGCCGCAGTTAGGATAGCACTTGTGCGCATGCATACTGCCTCCTTGTATCAGCACCGTGTATACTCACCAGGAGTTCCTGTTTCGATGCACAATGCAGTGCACCATGAGTAGATATCCCAGTGTGCAACTCACCACCATCCAGCATACTATTTTTGGGGAAATTTGGCACTGCACGGTGGGGCAGAAATGAGTTGTGCTGGGGTGACTGGGACTGCACGGTCAAGTTTCTATCATGCAACTTTCTCCACCCCATAATGCCATCTCTATCCCATAATTTTTGTACTTATTTCAAAAATCCCATGACCCCATGTGGGACTTGTTGCTGTCTGCCATTTCTGACAGAAGCATGGAGCCTGCATAGCTTTGCACTATTGTCATGAACGTTGTGAGCTCAGAAATCAGAATCCTCTGGTATTTGCAGAGCCACACGGAACATGACCATTTCCTGGAGGGCAGATTGCAGTGGGACATAGTGAGAACCAATTCAAGATTGTTGGTGAAGTTCGTGGAGCAGCTGCAAACAGTGGAGTGCCCACTTCTGGACCCAAGAAATGAGCATTGCCTGGTCGGATCGCATCATCATGCAGACTTGGGATGACGAGCAGTGGCTGCATAATTTTTGGATACGCCAGGTCACATTCATGGATCTGTGTGACGAGTTCTCCCCAGCCCTCCAGTGCAGCGACACCAGAATGAGAGCTGTACTGAGCTATCAGTGGGAAATCATTTGGAGTTGGAAAATCTACTGTGGGAGCCATTCTCATGCAAGTGTGCAGGTCCGTTAGTCCCTTCTTGCTATTCAGGACAGTGACTCTCAGCAATGTGCAGGACATAATGTATGGCTTTTCAGCTATGGGGTCCCTGAACTGCATTGGAGCGATATCTGTATTTTGGCACCAGACCACCTTGGCAGAGAGTACATCAACAGAAAGGACTGTTTTTCTCTGGTTTTGCAAGCGCTGATAGATCCCCAGAGATGCTTCACTGACATCAATGGTGGCTGGTCACAGAAGGTGCATGATGCTCATATCTTTAAGAACACAGGACTTTTCAGAAAGTTACAAGCAGGGACTTTCTTTCCCAATTGGAGGTATACCAGTGGCAATGCTGAAATGCCAGTAGTGGTGCTGGGAGAGTCACCCTTTACTTCCCTGGCTCTGAAGCCGTACACTGGCCACCTTGACAACATCAAGGCAAGATTCAACTATCAGCTCAGCAGGTGCAGAATGACAGTCGAATGTGCTTTTGGTAGGCTGGAAGGGCGCTGGTGTGTTTAATTACAAGTTTGGATCTCATTGAGAAAAATATCCTAATGGTTATAACAGCCTGCCTCAGGCTGCATAATATCTGTGAAGAAAAGGGGGGAAAGTTCCTGCCAGGGTGGAGGTTGAACAGCCAGACACAAGGGCTATCAGAAGAGTTCAGTGCGGAGCCCTACAGCTCAGGGAGGCTGTGAAAGAGCACTTTAACAGAGAGCCAGAGTAATACGTTGTGGTGTACTGTGCTCTACCTGGCCCTGCTGTTTGGGGGCCTTTTACAAACTGTGTGGTGCTTAGTAAACATCTATGAATATGACACTGTCAATGCACCTATTAATTTTCTGGTATTGCTGTACATTGTATGATGATTACATTGTGTTTGTCACTGGTCCCATGAGTTGTGTCACACAGTACAATAACAACTAGGTGGGTGCTTTCACTACCGCTAGGTATTCTGCAGCATATGTTGGGAACTTATAAAGATTAGTTATTTTCCAAACAATAGTCTTTTACTGAGTAACAGAAACACTTAAAAAAATTCTGAGCAAGTTAAAAGCAAATACATTAAAGCCTTAATAAATGTATAGAACAGAGTTTAAAGAAGGGAAAGGAACAGTCATGTCCACTTTAGCCGCACATACATCAACCATGGCTCTCACAGATTAGTGTATGTGAAGCTAGGGTTGTCCTAAATGTCCCCCAGTGTGGAGTGGAAGGGGTAGGGAATGCGACTCTTGATGCCATGTGGAATGCTGAGGAGGGGCGAAAGTGGGTGCTATGTTGGAGTTCTCTACGGACTGCAAAAGGAGGTGAGCCTGGGATTGTTGAACCTGTAGATCCACAAGAGTCTGCAGCATCTGTGTTTGCTGCCAGAGAAGCCCCGTTACGTCCTGGTGCAATCCCCTCTCTGACGCCTGGGCCTTTCTCTTGTCCACTCTTTCCTTCTCCATACAGCCTGCAACATTCACTCTTCAGACTCTCTGCTCATGGTCCAATGCAGCACTGGCTTGCAGGATCTCACCAAACATATCCTTCTGTATTGTTTGCTTCCTTCTCCTTATCATGGTCAGGTGTTCCGTGGGTGTGGAGGGGGAAACACCTCAGGGCTGCAATGGCACCAGCTACAGATAAAATGCATAGAGGTACCATTGTCGGTATAGTCACAAGTGAAAGCAAAAGTTAAGATTCAGCACTCCCTTTTCTTGTGCCTCTAAAATTTTAAACAAGACATGCTTATTGACGCTTCTGCTTGGGAGTGCTTGTGCACAGCGCCACTTACCACTCCAGCCACGGTAAGTATGGCCCACCAGGGGTGAGGGAAATGATGAAGGAATTGCTCGGTTGCATGAAGCTATGGGTGTAGGGCAATGGCACTGGATACTGGCACCATTTTCCACAGGCAGTGGTGATTTTATGTGATATCTCACTCTTGAGAGTAACAAAGGTTGAGAGAGCACAACTGCTGCTGGTGTCTCGAAGCTGCCTGGGCCCATATGCCGCTAGCCCGTTTACTGCATGGTGCCTGCTGAAGTTTTTGCTGACAGGTGTGGGAAAGTGTCCTACCGTTGTGGAAGAAATAAGGACACTTTCCCTAGAAACCTTCAGGACAGGATTGCACTGTACCTCCATGGAAGTTTCCTGAGATCTCTCAGGAGGATTCAAAGGACATCCCTCTGTATATAAACAAACTGCTTTTCATGTCTCCCTAGTCACGTCTCCCATCCTCCTCCACTTCCATCTCACTGTTCAAACCAGGTGCCTGTGACTTGGGATCCTTGGGGGTAACTATGGTGTTGTGCAGGGTGGTGGTGGTGGGGTCTCCCCCAAGTATGGCATGCAGCTCTTTGTAAAAGCAACAGGTGTATGGCTTGGTGCTGGATCAACTGTTGGTCTCTCTGGTCTTCTGATATGCCTGCCACAGTTCCTTCACTTTCGCGCAGCACTGTTGCTGATCCCTGTCATACCCCCTTCTCCTGCATCCTCTGTGCAAGCTGCTCAGAGATGGCCACATTTCTATGGCTGGTCCGTAGCTGTGTTTGCACAGCCTCTTCTCCCCACAGGACCAGAAGATCCAGTATCTCCTGTCTACTCCAGGTTGGAGTGCGTCGGCGGCATGGGCGGTGGGTAGGGGAGGCCAGGCCTCCCCAAACAGCCAGGGGTGGCCTTGCCCACACTCAGCCCCCAGGGCCCTGCTTCAGCAGTGCCACTGGGCTCCGGGGACTGGGGCCATGCTACCCATCTTCCCAGAGCTGTGCCGGCACTGCGTGCTCTCCCTCCCGGCACTCCGGGGCTGGGGGAGGGGG
>NW_020664462.1:19803436-19827536 GCF_002925995.2 Terrapene triunguis | reverse complement strand
CGGGGGCTGGCGGCCATGGTGGGGGGGACTCTGGGTTCCAGGGTTGGGGTGGAAGGGGCAGGGCCTCAGGTGGAAGGGGAGAGAATGGGGGCTAGCCTCCCACATCCAGTGGTTCACGTGCTGCCCATGGTAGGCAGTACGATCGGTTGAGCAGTTGCACCCAACAATGGAGAGCTGTTAGTTGTGCTTGCCAAGCTGTGCAATAAGGGAAAGTCATTTCAAAAATTCATGGGGTTTTAAATGGCAAGGGGGCTTCTGGTCTCTGTGACCTCTGGGAAGTGAAGTTCACAATTGTCAGTGTCGGGCATTGTGGTACAGCTGCTGGAGGACTGATGGGGTCTACATAGATAAGGCAATGTCTACATTCACACTGCGTCAACCTCAATACATTGACCAGGGCCGGCTCCAGGCACCAGCTTAGCAAGCAGGTGCTTGCGGCAGCCACTCCGGAGAGGGGCGGCACGTCCAGCTATTCGGTGGCAATTCAGCGGAGGGTCCCTCACTCTGCTTGGGGCAGCAAAAACCCTGGAGCCGGCCCTGACCTTGACCATGGCTCAATGCCACTTGGGGAGATGATGTTATTAGATCAGTGTAATGGACAGCTTACATGGAGGGGAGATAAATGTAAGTGTAGACACACGCACAACTAGCTCAACAGCAGGGTGGCTTAAATCGACTTAACTTTGTACTGTAGACCAGGCCCAAGACTCAGTGGGGCTAGTTGAAGTCATCACTGTACCCTACCCCACCCCCACCAGGGTCATACCACAATTACCTACACTGAGGTTAAAAACTACCTATGCCTTATCTTCACTAGGATTTTACATTGGGATAGCTAACTCAGGTTAGATAACTCTAAAACTACAGGACCTTGTCAGGGCCTCGAGAGATAAAGGACAAATTCATCTCTTCTCTTGAACAGATAAGGTACTGTATGGCACGCAAATCCTGTCAAAAGAGCTTTTAAAGACATATATGTATTTGACAAAAAGGGTATACCAATCTGACAGTATTAATTAATCTTAATATTTTGTATTTAGGATCTTCCTCTGTTCCCATGGATATCAATGGGAGTTTTACCTCTGACTTCAATGAAAGATCAGGAGTGGTGCCTTTCATCTAAAAATCTTAAAGCATTAATTAATTGAGTAGACCACAATGGGTCAAATCCTATGAATTTCTTTCTTTTTGTTTTAAATTTAAATAAGTTGACAACATCCAAACTGATTTGCTTTAAATCTGGTACACAGGGCCTAGGCCCTGATCCTGAAAATCCTTACTTATGTAAGTAGTCTCTTCTCCTACGAGCAGTCCCACTCAGGAATTATTCAGGTGAGTTATTCAGATCCTTCAATTTGAATAGGATAAATTTAATCCTAGAGTGATTATTTTTCCTTATTAAGTGACTGATTTATGGCATTTGTAATGAAAACGCCAGGAGAACTTTAGCTGTAAATGTTGCAAATGTTCAAATGTTTCCCATTAGGTCCCTTTGTGCAATGTCATAAAAGGCAAAATTTGGAAAACGGGAGAACACAGCTAGCATATATTCTGCAACAATCAGATAACAAGTAAAATAATCACCACTTATCAACTGAAAGATTCAAGAAGTAAAGGTGCAACTCTGAGATACACTTTAGTGAGGGAAACTGGATTACTACAACGCTTTGTATTTCCTCCCTTTTGGCTGCCTCATTAATACATGAAAAAGCTACTCCTGCAGTGCTCTGATGCTTTCAGCATACTGTGTCCCACACAAAACAATAAATAAACAGAACTTGGATTTTCATATAGGAACCCTAGAGCATATAGTTTTAGCTGGTTTTCATTGGCTAGATCCTAACCCAGGGTTAGGCAACCTATGGCATGCGTGCCAAAGGTGGCACACGAGCTGATTTTCAGTGGGTGGACTGCCTGGGTCCTGGCCACCGGTGCGTGGGGCTCTGCATTTTATTTTAATTTTAAATGAAGCTTCTTAAATATTTTAAAAACCTTATTTACTTTACATACAACAATAGTTTAGTTATATATTATAGACTTATAGAAAGAGACCTTCTAAAAACATTAAAATGTATTACTGGCACGTGAAACCTTAAATTAGAGTGAATAAATGAAGACTCGGCACACCACTTCTGAAAGGTTGCCGACCTCTGTCCTAACTTGACTGAAACAAGAAAGCTCAGAGGTAGGATTCTGTGTGTCTGTGCTGGTATTACTCAGGAATCATTCCACAGAAGACAAAAACATTACCCTATATAGCACAGATCCAGCGGAAATGCTCTTGTTTCATCCTAAATGGTATGTGTGTTGTCATGCTGTGAAAGTAATGAGCCTGCTGAAAAGGACCCGAATAGATGGTTCTGGTCTTGCACTGCCCTAAGGAGCGGCATGGGAATGGTTAATAGAAATTAGAGTATATGATGACTAAACGAATAGAAGCAAATGAAATTAAGAGATTCATCTACTAAGATCACGTTTACAGCACATATTTCTGCTCGCGTAGCTATCTCTGTCAGTGGTGTGAAGAGGAGTGATTCCTGATCAACACAGCCTCTAGTGTAGATACAGTTATACTGGCACAACTGTGCGTTTGCCAGTATAGCTTGATTTGCTCCGGATGGCTCCATTTGGCCTGTATAAAATAAGCTGCAAATTGGAGTGTTATGCTGCTAACGTACCTATACTGACAAAGCACTCCTAGTATAGATATGGCCTAAAGCCTTGTCAACGCTACTGAATTTTACAAAAATATCCCCCCTGGTTCTACTCTTACCTCAACTGAACTAGAGTTAGCACTAGTTAGGGTTGCCAAATCTGACTGAAGCTATTCCGGGAGATTTTCCCCCCCAACATGATGTAATATCATTTTCTTAAAATATCCTATTAAAATCTCCCGGATTGCTTTCAATAGTCACTGGGAGATCGATGCCGATTCTGGGAGACTCCAGGCCAATCCTGGAGGCTTGGCAACCCTAGCACCAGTGGAGAGCTAGGCTCCCAGAGCCCAGGAGTGCACACATGGCATTGGTGGCTTCTGGTGTTTCCCCACTGTACAGCTCCCACCAATGCTGATACCAGTTCATCGGAACTAGTGGTAGTATGGTGGGAATCTTTGTAAAATTCCCTACTACAGCCACATTCTAAAGCTTACTCTTTGCTCTTTCACAGGAGCTCCTGCATTCTTTGATTTTGCTGCTACTGACTTAAATGGGAGCAGGATTGGATCCAATGTGCTTCTTGTAAATCAAGGCTTTGAACTGAGAATGATCACTTCTTGGCCTTTTGACTAAGATCAAGTGCAGCATCTATTATTATCAGTTTAATGTCTGATGCATCTCTGGCTGGGGATTATGTATTAAATGGGTTTTTGGAACTAGAAGATGGTCTAGCAGCTTGCTCCTTCCTTTCCAAAAAGTGTCTCCAGGAACTCCTTGGAGGAGGAAGGAGAGAGAAAGAACTGAGGATGTTCAGTCTGCTTGTTATAATACAGCAACTGGTTTAATGCAGGGATTCCCAAACTACCGTCCCGGGTAGTGCGCTGGTGCATGCAACTGCATTCTCCAGTCAAGCTCTTAGTAAATCTTTAACTCCACGTTACTCATGTTGTAAGCTCGTTCAGTGTTATACAAAACTCTGTTTTCCCTATTTGAACACCACCGTTTGCTCTCAACATTTTTTAAAAGTGTAATGTTACTAAAACTGGTTTCAAAGAGATCTTGAAGCATTTCTTTGAGTGCATATTGCTAGGGATTTCTATCATCACAATTGTTTACATTAAAATGAAAAGGAAATATGTACATTGTTTATTTACAGTGTTATAGTTTATATATATATAATAATTAAAATGAATAATTTTCCTCAAGAAGAGTTAATAGTGGGCTGTAGTGCCTATTGCAGCTGCATACGTGGGCCTCAGGGGAAAAAGTTTGGAAACCCCCAGTTTAATGAATATGGAGCAATGAAGAAAGGCACTGCTTTGTATTATATCTTTATATTTTCATTGTTAACTGTCATCCTTATAATAAGAGAACTGATTTCCCAACCACTTTTAACAGTGTCTACACATAGTATCCCTCCTTTCAGCTTCCCTAGACTCATTAAATGAAAGTCATGATTTGTGAGGGATAAGCATGGACACACTATAATCTAAATAAAACAAGAACAGAATTGCAGTTAGGTCCATCCCCAACCAATGGAATATATAAATGTGTATATATACACACACACACATATATGCTTTCACGAAAGAGTACTCACTGCTTGTTTATTTCTTGGTTGTGGAGAATGTAATTCAAAATGAACATATTAGAATATGCTGAAAGTTGTTAGAGGGAAAAAAAGGGAATTCAGGACATCTGAGTATTATTTCTATCTCTGATGCTGAATTTGGGTAAATTGCTTGGCACCTGTGTGCAGTGTTGCCACCAGCTAGGTCCTTACACATCTGTCATTCCAAACAATCAGGAGCCCCTCTAGGTTCAACATTCTGTCCCTGCTCCCAGGTAAAGCACATGATCTTCTCACAGGTAACATGGGGAACCTAGAAACGAGATCTACTGCAACACATTGATTCCCCCTGTGGACATGAGACTTAGTGTTCCTCACTCCCTTAAAATGGGATGATAATACTTAGCTCACAGTGTGAAGACTAACTCACTATTTTGTAAAGCACTTTGAAATTAAAGAGCATTATAAAAGAGGTAAGTATTAGGACTTGTCCACACTTGAAAATTAATTTGGATGAAGGTACCACTCTTACTCTGAAATAAGAATGTCCAAAAATAGTTATTCAGGGATATTCCAGAATAGTTATTCTGGAACAACTCCATGTAGAAAAGGCTTTATTATACCTCGTTACCCTTCCAGAAATTATGTAAAATAATTTGTTTTGCTTGTTTAATTCATACTGTAGTCATTTTTAGACATAAAAAGGTCACGGAGGAGAGAAAGAAAGGGAGTTGTGAATGACATACAAGAACGTGACCCGATGCCCTAACCTTGAGCATCAAATTTCTACAAAAGAGCGGGCTGGCGAGGGCACTGTGTTTGTACAGCGCCAAGCACACACCATTAGCACATAAATAGCCATCAGATGCAATATACTGAAAATAATTGTCACGCAGACAAAAACATGGAGCAACAAATGTCGATGCCACAAAATGCTGCGGAAAATCGAACCAAACCGGTGGGACTTTTGAAGCAAGCCCCCAAGGGCTGCCTAGCGTGGCACGGTACCGAAGGGCACGACAGCGTTGCTGGCGACCCCTTACCCATGACCGGTCCCAGCAGAGGCGTAGCGAGCACCCTCCGACCGGAGGGGCCCCGCAAGGAAGGGGGCCACTAAAAGTGGCAAAATAAATACCACATTCCAGTTTCTGCATTGTAAGGGGCCCCGCCCGGACATATGTTTGGAAGGGGCCACCGTTCGGAGGGGTAACGTTCTTTGTTGCTAGGGCCCTGGGTCCCAGAAATGCCCGGGGGAGCGCAGTCACGAGCCCGGCGGAGCGGCGCCCTCCAGCGCACGGCGTCACCCGGCTCGCAGCGGCGGGGCAGAACCCAGCCACCTGGCTTGCAGCAAACTTCGCCGCTGGTCCGCACGCGGCTCGCCCTTCGCCCGTCCCCGCGCGCCAGCGGCGCTCCCGGGAGCGTTCCATTCCGCCCTGCGGAGGGGCTGCCCGCCGCCCGGGAAGGTGGGGGGGGCTCGAGCGCACCCCCTAGGGGCGTGCGGGGGGTGCTGCACCCGGCGGGTCACGTGCGTGTGACAGCCGCTCTCGCTGGCCGCGGCAGCCGCGCCGCAGTTCCACCCGCAGCAGCCGTCTCGAGCGCTTGCCGGAGCCGGATCGCGCGGAGCCCGGGCGCGCTGTGCAGGAGTCACCCCGAGGGTTGCACCGGGCGGGGGTCGGGCTAGACCGAGCCGCGGGGCCCAGGAGCTGCAAGCTGCAGGCGGCGGCGGCCATGGCGGGGCTCCCCTGAAGGAAGCGGCGAGGGAGGAGGAGGAGGAGAAGAGGAGAAATCTCTGCATTCCCTCCACCCCATCCCTGCGCGCGGACTCCCCGTCCGCCTCCCTCCTGTATGCACCGCTGAGACCGCGCGAGGACTCTGGCATCCACCGCAAGCCCCCCACGTTCCCCCCTTTTCTGTTGCAAACAAAGAGAAGAGAGAGGAGGGGAGAGAAAATCTCCTTGGCTCGAGTATGGCGGACCGCAGCCTTGAGAGCATGTCCCTGCCTCTGGAGGTGAGAGCCAGGCTGGCTGAGCTGGAGCTGGAATTATCGGAAGGTAAATGATTTGTGATCGTCCCCCTAATTTCCACCCCAGCCTCGCCCGCCGGGAGACCCGAGGGGACCCAGCCCCGGGGCTGTCTGCAGTTCCAAGGTGGTGGGAGCAGTAGGCTAGGAGGAGAACTGGGGAGTGGGGGGAGTGACACTTCAATGGGGGGGTTCCCTAGATGGTTGATTGTCTCTACTGCAGTGTGTAACCTCTAGTCCCCAGCTTTGTGTCCTCATCTCCTGTGTGTATTTTCCATGGTACAATTGTTTCCTGTGAGTGTCAGTTTCTCCTGGTATGTGACACAGGCTAAGGAATGGGGGGAGGGGGAAATCCCACAGAACATTGGGTTGATTTTTCCTCTTTCTCCTTGTGACTCTTGATGAGGAATTTGCTGCATTTTCAATTTCTCGGGAAACTGGTTCATTTCATATTTTTTTTGTGGTTGCTTTTATTTTCTCACTAATGCCTGATGGCGCCTGTTGTCTCTTTTTTTTCTGCCCCTTCCCCCCACTACCTTTTTCTGAGGCTGTGTAATTTTTTTTCTGACTGTAAATTCCTCCTCCTCCTCGCTGCCTCTCCTGCCACAGTGCTGGTGGAGATGGAAGAGGGGGCTTTGGCAGCAGGATTTGCTGCTCCAGTGTTGCATGTTTTATTACGGAAGATGGAAAAATCTTAAGGGCTGGGCTTGCAGGGATTCCTGTCCTGCCAAGAAAATGCAGTATTACAAAAATCTGCCATGTACTTTGTTACAAAACCTATTTGAATATATCCAGGGACTGGCGGTAAAGTCCATGCAGCTGAGTCAACATTTAAATCAGTTGCAACAAAATAATAATATATAGGAAGGTTTATTAAAAAAACAGGTTAATTAATTCTTTAGGGGAAACAAGGATTTTACATTAAAAATGTTTAAACGACTTTTCTGTTTAATTGCGAGCTTGGGATCATTCTCCGGTTTGGTCTGTTTGGATGCTCCACGGATTCCCTGGATGGGAAAGATGTCAGTGTAATTCTCATATTATTATTGTTCCTGTGATTTGGAGGATAAGCTGAAGAGACTAAACCCTCCACCCAGCGTGTTTCTCGCTTCACATTTTGATGTGTGTCAGATTGGGTTAAGTAACGAGATGTACCGAATGATTATTTTGTATCAGGATTACTTATTGGTTGGCTACTAACGAGTTCATGTGTTCAAATGTCACACTAAATCTATAATTTGTATCTAATATATTCCTCTCTGGGGAAGAGAGTGAGACTATTTCTATATCATAACGCTAGAGTTTGCTGTGTCCAGGAGTAAAATTCTGCTGATGGTTGGTTGGTCCCTCTCTCTTATCAAAGACAATTAACGTTCATCCACCTCTGAAAGGCTGTTAGAATGACGCTTAACAGAAGGGGGAAAAATAACCCAGCATGTCCTAAATTAGTCGTTGGAATAGCTCAATATATCTAACTTCATTTTTTGTAACGGTTTTAGAAGGGCTTGTTGCCAGAAAGTAAAATGCACTCATGCCAATTTCCACAGCAGGGAGGAGCTGATGTTGACATTGTATTTTCCTTTTAACGCTTTCAGGGTGAAGAGGAGAATGAGCTACTGGGATTGCTTGTGGCTCTGTGCATTGCTCTGAGTCCTGTAGCTTTTTTCAGTGCCCTGAAATCTTGAAATAAGGAGACTAAAAAGCAAGATTGTCTTATTGCAACCTACTGTGCATTGATTGGCCCTTATCTGTGCTAATAGGGCCAGGAAAAGCGGACTGTTTATACTAGAGTATGCCTGATACCCAGCATTCTGGCTGCAAGTAGAGATGCTGTTGAGTTCATATACAGTACGATCTATATATCAACAGTTTAGTAATGAAAACAAATTTAATATATACTGTATTGTCAGCATGCTATAATCAATCTGAATATAGCTTCCCTAAGAATGATATATTTCTATGGTAAAGAACACAGCATAATCCAGTAATGTATTGAGGAAGTAGGATATGGTTAGCCATTAGACATTTGTACACACATTCATTCAGCTTCATCCCTGGTGTAATTATTTACTTCATTGGAGTTCCGGCAGGTGTGAACTTAGCCCACTAACAATATCTCTTTCTTTGTGCCACTGCACCCAACTCCTAGTGGACAGTATGGCCAGTGTCTTCAAAACATTGGCACCTATATTTTGGAACTCTAAATACCTGAATGGTTTAATATTTTTTTTGGGGGGGGGAGGGGAGACCGAGCACCATTGAAGTGACTTCACTTAAATGAGTGGTCTAAATGAAGTAAATCTAATGGTGATTGCAGGTGCTCAGCACCTCTGAAAATTAAGCCACTCATTTGTTAACTTTAGGCATCGACATTTGAAATTTTTGGCCTATGCCCACAATTTCCCAAGGTAGATATATCTCTACCTACAATATGATCACTAATTTTAGAAGCTGAAGTTGTAGATATCTAAGATTGGTAATGTGCTTATCGCGCTAGCACAGTATTTTAAATGGTTTTCAGAGCAATTTTGCATTGCTAGGCTCTGATCCCACAAACATTTGTGGGTACTTAATTTTGCTACTTTGAACAGTTCCATTGAAATCAATGGCACTGCTCACAATAGTAGAGTTAAGCATATGCATCATATGCTTGCAGGATCAGGGTCTTGGTATGTGTTGCAGTTATGATATGCTAGTGTGTCTGTATATTAAGGCCCAGTTTCAGGAAACTCGGGAGAGCAAAGAGATTCAGGACAGCACTTAAGCACTTGCAGAAAGTTATGCATATTCTTAAGTCCTGTGAAAGTTAATGGGACTTAGAGATGAGCTTAATTTAAAGCATTTGCTTCCTGAATGAGGGCTTACGGAAGAAAACTGTTGTAGAGATGTTGATTGTGTGAAATGATTTATTGCATTGCTTATGCTTATATGTTTTAGTGTGTCTGTCCAGCAACACCGTGTTGACACATCCACAAGCTGTGTGTCTTATAACTGTAAGTTGTACCAGTGCATTCTGGGACTCCTGGTGCATCTGTCCCATAGTGCAAAACACACTTGTGGGCACCAGAGGCTTTTGGGCAACTTCCAGATGAAAATTGCTGCATTTTGGAAAGGAGTGAGCCATTGACTGATTGTTTGTGGTTTCTTATTCTAGAGCTAAATACTTCTCAGGTGTTGTAATCAGCTTGTACAAATGATGGGCTCAATCCTGCAAGTATTTATGCATGTGCAGAACTTCATACGTATTCGTAGTCTCACTGGAGAGCAGTGCTGTGTCACAGGCACACAAGACACTGTATGGATCTTACAACCTCAGTGTCTTTCAGCTTGGTTTTTTGGGGGGGTGAGAGGGGGGCAGCAATATATTTTCACTTACAAAGAGATTCTGATCTTCTTGCTTAAGCTGGGTAGTGCCTGACTTCATGCAAAATCTCATTGAATTCAGTGGTCAGGGTAACCACACTACTTGCCAGGTAACCACATGACCTGCCCCATAACCAGTTAGGGTATGATGTGACGTGTATGGGACAAGGTAAGGTAGTGTCCTATGATTTTTGTCCAAATCTTGAGGCTGACTTCCATTGCTTTGCGAGGAGGAGATGTACATTCTGAAAGTGTTGAATTTGTAGGGCTCATGTTGTGATTGTCAGGGACGACTGACCAAACGTCTGCAGCAATCCTTGTCTACATTTCCACTGGTGACAGGCTTACCTCTGGTGAAGTCTGAAAATAATTATTTTAAAAAAAAAATACAATTGTTAAAGGGTTTTAAAATGTAGTATGGGTGTAGAATTCAGTTAACCATTTTCAGATCATGTTACTTTTCTTAATGTGATTTAAAAGTTGGTGTGGCCAGAGTCTCAAGAACCTAAGCAAAAACCTGCAAAAACCTTATAGTGTATGTCTTCAGTCTAAATCCATGTGAGTTGGTGAAATATGTATGTGTGTACTGTAAATTCATCACCTGAGAAGTAAAGTCCACTTTCATGTTAAGTGTTGAGGTGTAATTTTATGTTCAGTTTAAGGCATTAGTATATATTTTACCATGAAGTTTCCCCTTAATGTTGGAGCAGGGAGAAATGTTAGAAATGTTACAATGTATCTCTGAAAATATAGAAATGCAAAACAATAGTTTGTGAAGGTGTTTTAGGTAAGTAGTGGGTCTTCTATCATCCAGTTCAATATTCTCTAAGATGTTTGGCATTTGTACGAGTGTGTGTGCATGTACACTGGCAGATTACCTGCTTGCTCTGAAGCTCTGTAGTAGTTTCCACTGTCTGTACTGGTGCTTGCATAGCTGATGAACTGTAGCTCTTCTGGGCTGATGCAATCAGCATCTCACTTCACAGTGTAGTTCTTTAAGGCTGTTTGCAATTTTATGAGTCTTTAGTTTTCTAACCCTGTATAATTTTTTTACTGGATGGAATTAGATGAATCATCTTATTTTCTACTAACTGAACATCTGATGTAATAGTAATAAAAGTGTTTTGTAAATGTCTTTGCATTAGAAAATATCAAAATTAAAAGACTCATCCATTTCTTAAAAGCTCCTACCAATTAGAAAGATTTGCTGTAGAAATACTTCTTTCTTTTTTTTGTCTTAATTTAAGGATACACAAGATTACATTGCCCTTTAAATTACTTTCTGATCCTAAATTAATTGGGAAAAGATGCTTTACATTTCTTCCATTATTTTATCCAAGTGTCCGATAACCTTGTAGAAACACTTAAGGAACCACAGATGCCATATGGAAAATGTGAAAGACATCCTGTTCAGAAATTATTCTCACTATATGCTGTATATGTTAATTTCTTTCCTCCTTCATTTTAAGAATATGAGGCATAGAGTTTTTTGTGTATGAACCTTTCCCAAAAGAATATTTTTCATAAAATGTCAGCAGAGGGTCTGGACACACATTCAGCTAATTAATTTGGCCCTCAGTTTTAGTTATGTCCATTGGCCCCATTATGTGCATTAATGTTTGGATTTATTGCGTTGTTGTTTGGCCCAGGTTGCAAATTAATTTATTGGTTCTAGGGCTCTGTGGGCCCCACCCCCATCTCTTCTTTTTGTGTCTGTTACTATGCAGTGTTTCCTTCAGGATAGGAAAGCAAGGGCCTCATACACTACTAGAATCATACAGTCAGCAAAAATACAAGTGCTTTCAGAAGGGAGATGTAGCTGGCAGGGTCTACCATGGAAACTAAAAGCAGCAAACCTGCATGTCTGGATATACTCATCGGGTTGGGGCCAGGGAACTTTAGTTCCTATAGTTAGTACTTAAGCGTGATGTTAGCCAGCTTACCCTGTACCAGCATAGCAGGGTTAAGACTGGAAACCTGATTAACTACCATACCTGTATGAATTTGGGAACACGGTAATGCTTTTGCTTCAATTCATTCTTCAACAGATGGTACTCTAGCAAATGGGTACAACCAACCTGTCCAGTGGGATCTAAAGAAACTTTTTTTTTCCTTTAAGGTGAAGCTCTTGTCATCAGTTGTGCTGGACAGTGCCCTGGTTTGAGAGCGAGAGCAAGAGAGCTGATTGATTGTTTTATAAATGCAGCCAGATTCGCTCATGAGTTAACGCTCTCATTTAAAGCAAGGGAATCAGAGCTTTAATATTTGTTACATTTGTAGTTATTTGGCTTTGCTCTGATATCTGAACTCAAGACCTTTAGTGGATGTTGATGCATCACAAGGATTTCCTAATGGCACTAGTCTGCCTTGGCTACTCATTTATTTGAAATGCATTTTAATGTCTTGTAAAAGATAGTATGCATATTCCAAGGATTTCCCCAAAGCAGCTCTCCTGAAAGTATGCTCTAAATACACCATTATTTGAGGTTGCTATTGAGCAACGTTTATGGCGAAGCGTTACACTTGATAGATCATTCAGATGATCAGTACTGTGTTACACAACAGAGACACCATTGCTTCTCTTCTCAAGAACGTGTGAAAATTGCCTCAGGGGCATCAGTTTTGTTGGTAAAGCAGCCAGCCAGCAATTTATTTCTAACAAGAATAAATGGAGTGAGGGCCTGGCCTTTCTTACACTACATGTTGCCTATCTCTTGTTCTACTGCACAGTCCAGCGGGTAAAAGCCTAATATTACGTTCCCTTGCCAAACTATACAACTTCATGTATATTGTTATTCAAAATAAATAACTAAATATGGAGATATACCTATCTCATAGAACTGGAAGGGACCCTGAAAGGTCATTGAGTCCAGCCCCCTGCCTTCACTAGCAGGACCAAGTACTGATTTTTGCCCTAGATCCCTAAGTGGCCCCCCCTCAAGGATTGAACTCACAATCCTGGGTTTAGCAGGCCAATGCTCAAACCACTGAGCTATCCCTCCCCCCACTATATAATACCTTTATGCTATAAGAAGATAGTCTAGCCCACATCTAAAAATATTCTTCCATATTTTGGAGTGCGCTGTCACATTTAGATTCAAACAGTCTTTACCCCGGTAACTCCATTTACTCCTTCATATAAAGGGAAGCACAGATTAAACTTCCCTTTAATTTTTTTCAGAAAAATGATTATTAAAAAAATCTCATTCTATATAAAACACAGGTATAATGGGAATGGAGAGCAGTAGAAAGATAAGTGTCTCTCCATAGGGGAGAGAGGGAGGCAGCCCTAGTCTACACATACAAATTAGATTGAGTTAACTACAGTGCTCAGGGCTGTGAAAAGCAACAGAGGGTCCTGTGGCACCTTTAAGACTAACAGAAGTATTGGGAGCATAAGCTTTCGTGGGTAAGAACCTCACTTCTTCAGATGCCGACGAAAGCTTATGCTCCCAATACTTCTGTTAGTCTTAAAGGTGCCACAGGACCCTCTGTTGCTTTTTACAGATTCAGACTAACACGGCTACCCCTCTGATACAGGGCTGTGAAGTTTCACATCCTGAGTGCTGTAGTTTGGTTGACCTAACCCCAATGTAGAGCACAGCTGGGTTGATGGAAGAATACTTCCGCTGACCTAGCTACCACCTCTGGGAGAAGTGGATTATCTACATCAATGGAAAAACCCCTTCTGTGGTTGTAGGAAGTGTCTGCGCTACAGCGGCACACTTGTAGTGTAGACATATCCAGAGAATCCTAAATGTACTGTATCCCTTCTGTACTTAAAATCCACTGACTTAATAAGTTTTATAAGAGGATATTTGTATAAAGCATCAAGCAGGACTTTTTTTTTTAAATAACTGCATTAATTCTTCAACAACTGTCAGACAAGATGACTCACTGCTGTATAAGAATTCACCACAGTACATAGCAGATTTGACATAAACTCTTAATCCTTGTGAAATTTTGCATGTATATTTCCCACCTCCTCTGTGGGTGAGCTCTTGTCTATGCTGAAGTCCTGATGATCCCACTCTGCCCCCCTTCCTAAAGACCAGTTTTGGTGTCCCCCGTCATCTAGCTGAGGACGGGATGTGAACCACTGTCCAGAGCTCATAAACAGTGTTCTGTAACTGTCTAGAAAGGTCACTATTGTAATGTTTCCTTTCTTTCCTCAACTCATGAGGCTGAGATTGGTGCATTTCCAGTCCCCTGCTGTCCTGTGCAGTGTTTATTTCTGTCTCCTTCTTATGTTATTAAAGTAAGTATATGCTGAAAATCTAAGTCTTGGTTTCACATAATACCACTTGACTTGGTGATGCAAATCAGAGAATTGCTTATTTTAGGGTTGTGCAACTCAGTCAAATGAGTTTTACAGTAATGTTAACTAGAGCTTCTAATTGCTTGATCAAGTTTTCAGTACCACTACTAAGTACATCCTTAAAAAACTATGAAATAGATTGGGGCACATTGTCCTCTGCTGCAGTAAAGCACAGAGGGGCAACTCATCTTGAGGAATTCCCTGCAAATTGTTCCCTGAGGCAAGAGGTGCTTGGAAGGCCACAACATTAAGAGGATCTATGTTGCCTTGAACTGGAGTCTCCTGAGGCTTCTCAGTAGCAGCTGTAGAGGAGACCCAGAAGGAGTTAATGCAGTTCTAAGTACAAATGGGAGAATTTTAGACGGGGAGGTTTGCAGAGAATGGTGCTGAAGCATGGCCAGTTCTTGATTCCTAATCTTTCTCTTCCTCTAAGCCTGGTGGAGTTCTAGCAGAGCGGCTTCTGCAGGATGCAAGGGGGGATGGGAGGAGTGTGCCATGGAGATGGCACTCCTGCACCCCCTTTTTGCAAGGGCAGTGAGAGAACTAGGCCATCTAAGAAGCAATACTTGAGTTGCTTGACTTGGTCAACACTTAGATCACGTATATACAATAATATAGTTACCATAACTTTCATACATTGGTGTCTAAATCCGGATACACTGATCAGCAGTAAGTATCTGTGACGTTGTGCAGTCTATATGGTTTTATAAAAATATAAGTGAATATAATGTAACTGGGATATGCTTCATGCAAAAGGTCTCTTGTAAGGTATCATTACAAAACTCATAATCTACTGAGTGTGATCATCCTATTTGTAGAAATGTACCACTCTTCTATCTAAAACTAGAAATATAAAATATAACTCTGAGGGCCTATTGTAATTATGTAAAGTGTGGGCCATTAAGGATGGTTTGGAATCTTGATGACTCCCATTGTCTGCAGATGGCTGTATTTACCTGTGAGTCTTCCTGTATATGTGTGTGCTGGCAAGTGAGTAATGAAGTCTTGCAGTGACATGTGATCATGTCACCTGAACTGGAATCCATCTTTAACCTGGTGCTTTTCCAGTGAGGGGGGGTGGAAACCCAGAGGGACAAAGGGTTCCCGCCTTATGCAAAAGATATATAAAGGGGTGGAACAGAAGAGAGAGAGAGAGGAGCCATCATGGAGAATCCCCTAGCTAACACCTAAGCTGGAACAAGAGCTGTACCAGGGGAAAGAATTGTGCCCAGGCCTGGAAGGTGTCCAGTCTGAGAAAAACTTACTGAAGCATCTCTGAGGGTGAGATTATCTGTATTTAGTTTGATTAGGCATAGACTTGCGCATTTTATTTTATTTTGCTTGTGACTTACTTTGTTCTGTCTGTTACTACTTTGAACCACTTAAATCCTACTGTCTGTATTTAATAAAATCACTTTTTATTTAGTAATTTACTCAGAGTATGTATTAATACCTGGGGGAGCAAACAACTGTGCATATCTCTCTATCAGTGTTACAGAAGGCGAACAATGTATGAGTTTGCCCTGCATAAGCTTTATGCAGGGTAAAACGGATTTATCTGAGTTTAGACCCCATTGGGAGTTGGGCATCTGTGTGCTAAAGACAAGCACACTCCTGTGAGCTGTTTTCGGGTAAACTTGCAGCTTTGGAACAAGTGATTCAGACCCTGGGTCTGTGTTGGAGCCAGACTGGAGTGTCTCGCTCAGCAAGACAGGGTGCTGGAGTCCTGAGCTGGCAGGGAAAACAGAAGCAGGGGTAGTCTTGGCACATCAGGTGGCAGCTCCCAAGGGGGTTTCTGTGATCCAACCCGTCACAGTATCCAGGTGTGGAACTGGGCACCCAAATGTACAGTAAAAATTTAAAATTATGCCCTATGTGTTAACTGCTCGCAGGGACCTCTTTTACTTTTTTTTTTTTTAAATCATCCTACCTTGGGCAGTTTGAGTAAAGCCAACAAGAAAGCTGACTACCAGAGCGATTCTAATATGAAAAGAAAGAGCCATTGTGAAGAGTTGTTGTATGTTACTAGCGCTAATAATCAAGGATTAGCTGAAAAGTGCAGAAATTATTCCTAGGGATTATAGACTACATGATGTTTCATTTCTAGAAAGCAGTATCAAGTATGGGTCTACTCTTGGGGCTTGTGGGGCCATGAATCCAGATATTTGTATGACTGAATAGGTAGGGCAGTAGCTAAGGAGGGAAAGAAGGGAAAATTAAAATATTGGTTGTTCTGAAACATAAATAAAATTGTAATATGAGGATCTGTCTGGTCCTGTTGCAATATATATGTCTTGTGACTTGCTATCTGGAGTCAGACAACATATTATACCTGATCTAAGTTAATGATGACATCAGACATTTCTTTTTTCAAACATATTTTGACTACGTATGTAAATCAAAACCAAAAATATTAACAGATCCATCCAGTTTCTTATATTAAAAGGAAAATTTTTGTGAAAAATGTGTCCCCTTTCTTTGGCTGAAAGAATTTGAATTCAGAAAGTTTTCAGCCAGCTCCACTGGAAATGTCAAAGTGTTGGTAATGGAACACTGTGTTTTACTTCTAGATCACTGGCTCAAAGACTGCCTAGACTGGCAGAGGTTGAAAGTTTTTGGTTGGCTTTATGACCCGTGTGAAGTAAATTGACAGTCTTGTTCCTAGTGCACAGATGTCCACACCACAGAAAACAACTTTGTTGCTAGGATCTTTTTATTTAGCAATCCCTGCAGAAAGCCCAAGACTGAATGCACATAGCAGCTGAACTATCTTTTCATTGCCAAAAGTGGCCCTTTTAGGTTAAAGATGCAGTACATTGGCAGGATGATGTGAGGAAGTTTTCACTTCTCTTGTTTATTTTGTACCTGTTCAGTGACCAAATGGAGGAAATTGGTCTTGAGGAATATAAATCTGGTATGTGTATTAGCACAAATTCACTTAATGTTTTTGAAAAGATTAAAAAATCATATAATTGTTACAGCTTTTTCATAACTCTGTCTACTTTCTAACTACACTAACATAAGTAATTTTTCAGTTTGTAGTTTTAGACCTTGAAATCACAGCAAATAATTAATAGTTTAACACCTTTTTCTGGCCATGAGTTTGTGAAACACATTGATTCACAATTCATATTCCACTTAAAGATATTGTGCATGGATCAACAATTTTCATGGCTATTGCTCATTATTTTCTTGATACGCTGATGTTTCATTCTCCCACTACTGTCTTCAAGCTAGACTGCCACACTGTCGTCATTGCAAGCAAATCCGAGGAAAATTGGGATCTTATACGCTCTCTTTTCCCCTTGCTGAGTGGAATGTGATTCAGATAAATAGCTAATATTTTGATGAAGCGTCTGCACAAATAAAACCAGACTGCACTGTGGTGACATGTGAGCAGTTCCATTTTGCTAAAGAATCTTAAAATGAAAATTGCAATTCAAATGCTGTTATAGCTGTCTTTTAACAGATGTCTGAGGATGAACAAACAGCACTTATCTAGTGAAATGGCAAAATGCAGAGACTTAGGGATCTATCTTGCTACCATTGACATCAGTGGCAAAACTTCCATTGATTTCTAAGGGGGCAGGAGTAGCTCCTTATTCTATACAACGTGATTAAATAGACTGAAGATGTAAACAAACCATTGCAAAATGCACACACCTTTTTTTGAGTGTAAAAATCTAGGGGTTAGCTTTATTTCCTTGGAGGCAGAAAAATATATTACATTGCTGGGCTGTTGGAGTGAATCTTAGTGCTAAGTGATAAAATAACAGATTGGCAACATTTTTAATTGGCTCAGTGTTATAATAGAGTAGGTTGGTTTGTTGTGAGGAGCAGCAACAAAAGTGGTTAGCAGGAATTTTATTCCCTCATTTTATTGTGGTATAAAATTGTATTGGAACTTATGTTTCTACTGATGATATGTTTGATCTCTCTGTGTGTCAACTACAAGCCTCAGGAGTTGGTGTCTGTGTGTAATATCTGCACCGTGAAATTCTCTCCAGTTTTGCATAAAAGTGGTGCAGTAGTTTGAGAGTAAGACCCTTACTATGGTTGTCAGAAGTCCTGGGTTCAAGTGTTGTATGTTTGCTTTAATTGGAAGCTGCACTCTATTTTGGAAAGTGTTTACTCAGAAAAGAAGTTTGGAGTCACGGTGGATAACCAGCTTAACACTGACTGCCTGTGTTATGTGGCCAAGAGATCAAATGCAATCTTTGGATGTATAATCAAGGGAATACTGAGAAGAAATAGGGAGGTGTTATGATCACTTTATACAACCTTAGTGAGAGCGTTACTGGTACTGTGTCCGATTCTGATGTCCATACTTTAAGAAGGATTTTGGCAAATTGAAAATGGTTCAGAAAAGAGCTACAAGAATAAAGAAAGGCCTGGAAAACCTGCTTTGCAGGGTACGTCTATGCTGAAATAAAAGATGGGGGTGCCAGAGCCCCAAAAGTGCTCCAGAGCAGTTTTACAGCCTCACAGTCTATGCCCCAGGAGCCCAAGTTAGCTGACCTGGGACAGCTGTGGGGGTTTAATGGCTGTATAGACATACCCACAATGAGAAACCAAAGAAGCTCAATCTATTTAGCTTAACAAAGAAAAGGTTAAGAGGTGACTTTATGTACTAAGAGTAACATATTTGGGGGAAAGATTTCTGATAGGAGAGGGCTCATTTACCTAGGAGACAAAGGCATAACGAGAGCTAGTAGCTGGAAGCTGAAGCTAGACTTATTCAGATTAGAAATAAGGCACACATTTTTAATAGGGTAATTAACCATTGAAGCAACATACCTAGGGATGTGATGGATTCGCTGTCACTTGAAATCTGTAAATCAAGACTTGATGTCTTTCTAAAAGATGTACTGTAGCTCAACCAGAAGTAATGGGCTTGACGCAGGAATCGCTTGTTGAAATTCTATGACCTGTTTTATCCAGAAGGTCAGACCATATGGTCATAATGGCTGGTTCTGGCCTTAAAATCTATGAATATATGAATAAAAGTCCCAGCACAAAAGTAACTTGAGGTGTCTCCCTTCCCCTCCCATCTTGTGCAATGTGGAGTCTGTTTTAAAATTTGAAAAGACACAAACCTTCATACATTTTTAATTTATCAAAGTATCTTTTTAAAAACAACCTGCTGCCCCTCAAATTGGGGTTAGGTGACATTTACATTTTTTTGTCAACTGTTGTGAGTGGTATAGTTCATATCCATGTCCTCTTGGTAATTTTAAATACTGGTATTACAGCTGAGTGCTTAAGGTTTTACTGGTTCTTGCTAGTTTACAAATGATCAGTTAATGTCTATATGCAATAAATTTAAAAAAAAAATCTGTATCCGCACCATAAATATCTATACACTCTACAGGTTGACAGGATATTAAATACAGTTGGGTCAATAATATGGATTTCAAAAACACCCTTACTACGTACTTACCCTATAGATCAGGGATCGGCGACCTTTGGCATGTGGCCCATCAGGGAAATCCGCTGGTGGGCCGGGCAGGTTTGTTTATCTGCAGCGTCCGCAGGTTCGGCCGATGGCAGCTCCCACTGGCCGCAGTTTGCGTTCCAGGCCAATGGGGGCTGCGGGAAGTGGCGTGGGCCAAGGGATGTGCTGGCTGCTGCTTCCCCCATTGGCCTGGAACAGCGAACCGCAGCCAGTGGGAGCTGTGATCGGCCAAACCTGCAGACACAGCAGGTAAGTAAACCGCCCCGGCCTGCCAGCAGATTTCCCTGACGGGCCGTGTGCCACAGGTTGACGAACCCTGCTATATATTGTAATGACTAATTCAGAAAAAGAACTAGATAAATTCATGAAGGATAGGTCCATCAATGGCTATTAGCCAGGATGGGCAGGGATGGTGTCCCTAGTCTCTGTTTGCCAGAAGCTGGGAATGGGCGACAAGGAATGGATTACTTGATGATTACCTGTTCTGCTCATTCCCTCTGGGGCACCTGGCAATGGCCACTGTCGGAAGACAGGATACTGGGCTAGATGGACCTTTGATCTGACCCAGTATGGCCATTCTTGTATTCTTATGACTACTATATAGCCTATAAGTATCAGGTCAATAATATGGATTTTAAAAGCTTCCTATGTGTGGGTCAATAACCCACTTTTTAAATGGGAAATCATTCTTTTAAATAACCCGGTGAAAGAACCCAATTCTAAGATTGAAAATCCATCCTTAATATGCCCCATTATGCCTGAACATAGACGGGAGGTAAGATCAGAGTGTGTTATATAGTGTGCTGAAATATCTTGGCACAAGGGGACAAGTACACATTTTGATGTGTTTGCTTTGGTCCCATTTAAATCAAAATGTTTGTTTTTTCTGGTTAACTGAATATATATACATATAATATGTGGATTTTGGTTTTTTCCCTTCCCCTTGGAGTTTTGAATTTGGTTTTTAACTGTGTCAGCATAAGTGGCTACAATGCATCCTGTATTTCTACATTCTCCGTATACTAATTTGGAAATGGTGAGTGGCTCTTTCCTACTTCATGCTAAAAGCAGCAGCACAACCAGTTCTCATCAAAAGACTTTTGGCACTGCTCAGAATCGCTTTTCTTTGCTCTGATGTCTTTTCTTTTGCCTCACTAGACAGTCTCAACAACTCATATTTGTTCCTCTGCTTTCTGACAACGAGTGAAGGGTAGGAAAGATACTGGTAGCATATTTCTCCCTTCAGCCTGCCATCATGGGTTCCGTGAGTGCTATGTATTTGCGTTGATGCAGCTGCTTACCCTGAGTAGGAGACAACTTGTCCCATGGGCCTCCCCCACACACAGGCCTCCCAGGTGACCTGAGACAACCACTTGGGGAGGAGAGAGTACAAATGAAGAACAGTCCATTCCTTCTAAGCAGCATAGAGAGAAAATGCAATCTTTCAGTAACAGTCAGAGAGGTAAGAAATGTCAACTTGCCTAGCATGGAGTCTCCCTTTTCTACTCAACCACGTTGTAGCCTTAGCTAGCAGTGCTCGTCAACCATGCTTAGTAGGAGGCCACAGTTATGCTTTGGTGGGTCTGCTACACCACCTTCAGCTTTGGTAAGACATGTAGTAGTACTGGGCTCCAGTCCACAGGGGATGAAGTGAGCTTGAGCAAGTTGGTTGGACTCTGGTGACTGAAAGGGAGCAGGGAGGGGGAAAGAGATCTCTTAACCCAAAAGAGAGCACAACACTGTCAAAGGAAAACTTCCCCATATTCCAGCTTTGAAGTGCCAGATCCCAAAGAGGTAGCTAGAAATTTTAGAGCAAAGAAACACCCTCTGTTCACTAACTTGCTCCCTAACAGCTTTCTCCTGAAAGTATACCCCCACGGTGCTCAGTTTGTCCCTCCTTTATAACAGAAGCTAGCAGAGAAAAGTGGCCTTTTTTCTGTCCAGTGCCAGTCTCCTCATCTGCCTCACTGGGAGATAGATTAACCTTAACTATCCCCTTCCTGTGTGATATGGAATATAATTACTGGAAAGGATAAGGAATATTCAGTATGGTCTGCTTTTTAGAGTAGGAGTATGGGGAGCAGAACTTGTGGATTCTTTTCTTAGCTCTAGAACTGAATACCCTTGACTTTAAGTCTCAGTTGCCCAAATGGGTATAATGATACCTACCTCACAGGGCAGTTGTGAACATTAATGTTTGAATACTGGTTTGGGATCCTCGACTGTTAAGTGTTGTATAAATGGCTGTTTTTAAACTCAATCACAGAAATGCTCATAGTTCTTCTTGGGAGCACAATACATTATCACCGAGAGTTCTGCAGAGCTATAGGAATCAAATGCAAAAGTTCCCAAATACTTGCATAGCCCTTAGTTCACCTGGGCAAGAATTTCAGTACTGCCATCCCCTCCGCTTCCCTCCCCCAAAGGAACAATTTGAAGCATGAAGTCAAGTGATTAGAAAACAAAGGATGAAATAAGAAGCTTCTCAGTGGCTTAAATACATGTCTGGAGGGAAGCCACAAAACGGTGAGGTTTACTAGTGTTTTGCCAGAAGATGTTCCCCTAGCCGTTCCTCTACTCCCAGGATGAGATTCTGGTTGCACAGAAATAAATGGAAAAACTCCCATTGACTTCAATAATGCCCAGGATTTTACTCCCAGTGTTTTGATGCACTTCCTCTTAAAGCAAAGACCAAGTATGACTAGAAACGTTAATACAGGTACTAGTCTCCTCTCTTCCCGATGTGTCTCAGTAATTTTTGATGCTAACATAACATCTTACAATTTCAAATCTCTACTGAGGTGGAACAAGAGCTAAAATCTACTCAGAGTGGGAAAACAATTAGAAAAAACACAATAGGATTCAGACTCATAACTGGGGTTCTGAAGTGCAAACACAATGCAAATAATAATAATCATCCTGTTTTGTAGGAATGGAATTGTTTTTGGAACCTTAAATGTAATAGGGAAACTCATAGGGAATGCTTAATAAAAATAATTTGATATCCGTCTGCTCAAGATGAATAGAGGTCAGAAAAGCCCTATGGCACTCCTGTCATTCTCTAAAAGGAAATACATGGACTGAGATTTGCCTGACTGCTTTTGAGGTCTGCCATTTGGCAGAGAGAAAGTAGCCTCTGCTGGAAAACCTAGGCAGAGATGAACAGGTGGTTCTCTTGCTTTTATTGCTTCACCTAGTTGTTTTCAGTATGGTCTCTGATCACAGGGGATCCATTCTAAAGGATTACTGGATAATTATAGGATGACAGATCATTACTGTTTGTAATAACATATACCGGAAGCAAGAGAGGCATCCTTCACAGATGCATTTTTTGGTCTCATGAATGAGATTCCTGTGTTGTCTGCCTTCCCATCAGTTCCCTTAATCAACAAACTACTGTGTAAGACAAAGGAGGAGATTATTCGGGTTTATTCCCCTTTTGCCAGACTGTAGCTGTCACTGTGGTCTTCTTTTTTCATGCAGTGCTTGCCAAACTGATACCTTGGAGACTGAAGTCTTCTGTGATTAAGGAGACTTAACAGAAGTTCATGCTTTTGAGCAACCAACTACATGAAATTGGAGTATTATATAAACCTGCTGAAGAGCAAATGTTCTGATAATCATACTTGCTGCCTGTCTTTTGTTGTATTGCCACTTATCTTCAGACTAAAGATGTATCATACACATTTAGGGCCAAAATCTGGTATCTTTACTCATTTTGAATAGTACTTACCCCTATACTTGATGTCAATGCGTTGTGGAGTAAGATGCTACTTAATATGTGTACAGGACGGAGAATCTGGCCCTTGGAAAATAAAGAGCTTAATATACTTTATTTAAAAATATAGCTTTGTGGATCAGGATTCCATCCAGCATTTTTTTGTTGGTCTGAAGACCACCCCAAAAATATGCTATTTGTAGCCTATAATTAAAAAAGGAACATCTTGCAAAGAGCAGTTAATGCTTTATAGATGATGAAAGCTATTTGAATTGTTCAAGCATAAAGCACGGATTATAAACCATATCTTCAGATCATCTTTGCATATTTATGAATGCACCTGTTATATAAGCAGTGAAAAATGCTCAGATTCATCCTGTCCTAGGCCCCAGTTATCAGAGTGAAGAAAAACAAGATCATTTGTCAGTTGAAGTATTCTAAATCCAAAGCTGTGCCTTATCTGCATAATAACCTAATGCTAGAGAAAGATACCATTTGCTTTTAGTAGGACTATATTCCTGTGATTGTTTGTGGCTGAATTGCTGCACTGAGTTCTGTGTGAAGATTCCCCCCTCATTTTGCATAATATTGCAGTAATACAAATCAGCTCCAGAATATTGAGGTGTTTTTTATATTTGTAAAAAATCTAAGGGCCACATCTTCAGTTGGAGTAAACATCATAGTTTCAATGGCTTCAATGGATCAATGCCAGCTGAGGAACTTGCTGTAACTATAGCTTCTTTACTTGTATCGTATATGTACTCCTAGGCCAGTGGTTCCCAAACTTGTTCCGCCGCTTGTGCAGGGAAAGCCCCTGGCGGGCCGGGCCGGTTTGTTTACCTGCCGCGTCCGCAAGTTCAGCCGATCGCGGCTCCCAGTGGCCGCGGTTCGCTGCTCCAGGCCAATGGGAGCTGCTGGAAGTGGTGCGGGCTGAGGGACATATTGGCTGCCGCTTCCAGCAGCTCCCATTGGCCTGGAGCAGCGAACCGCGGCCACTGG
>NW_020664462.1:19787388-19803336 GCF_002925995.2 Terrapene triunguis | reverse complement strand
TGGGAACCACTGGCCTAGACACTTTGATCCAGATTCAGAGGTGAGGCTAGATGAAGTGTAACTGGTGTAAACTACTTCTTTTTTCCTCCTCCGTGTGTATATTTTGTCACCTGAGACTTACTGATCCTGAAAGTAGATGCACAGTGGGGCTCCATGCAAGTTCAGGAGTCTGCACTAGCCTTTCACTTTGCAGTATAAGACTCTCATCCACTTACTGACATGTAACTCGCACCACTGAACTCTTTACACATCACTTTTGGATTGAGTCCTATGAGTGTAATACAAGATTATATTCTTTTTCATTCAAAGTGCTGTTCTTAGCCATGTTTCCCTATATTTCCCTTCCTTCCTAAACAACAAACTACTATATAGCTGGGAGCATCCTTGGTGGTGATGCACTAAAAACAATGCGTCACTTCAGATCTTTAGAAGGAATAAAAATTCACTTCTATGACATATCTAGTGTCTTGTCTTATAGATATAACACTGCAGTCATTTGGTCCCTATCTCAGATCTCTTGCAGTACTGGAACTTAAATTTGGCTTTAAATTATGCCATGTACAGTAATAACTAGCAAAATATATAATAGAATAATATGCACACAATATATGCATTCAAGCAGATGTTTGAATTTGAAAACTGTTTTACTTAAAATAATAGCTATTGATTTTGTATATAAAACTTTACATCTTGCATGAATGATTTGGACTGAGGTGGTGGTGAGAATTACTGATGGTGATTTGAATGCTAGGGGCCTTATACTCCTGTCACTTACACCGGTTCAACTTCATTGACTTCAGTTGAGTTATTTCTGAATTACACTGGTGTCAGAGAAGTATTGGGCCAGTTTATATTTTAGGAAGAATATTTCCAGCCATTCTAACTGCAGCAAGTGGGTAAGTAGTACTGAATATTGTTTAAAATCAATTTATTTGATTGATTAGACATAAAAGGTAATTTCAGGTATGGAAAACGTCTTGAATTTTGATGAGCTCTTTTTATTACTCTTGTTCAAATCAGTATTGAGATTTGTGTCCAGCTATAATCATGCACTTCCATATCTTTTCACTGTTTTGGACCATTAAAGCAATAATGAATCATTCTGAATAAACAGGAAGCTGTCATCAAACACTTTCGGTATAGTTGAACCACCCACAATAGGATCCCCTGTCCTGAGCACTGTTGTATCACTTTGAACCTCTGTTGAACATTTAGCTTCCGCTACTTGTTTCTCAGCTCTCCAGGCCTTGGATTGCTTCTGTAAGGAGGGAAGTCCAGAGTAGCTGGATTGTATTTTAGGGTACAGGTAAGACCTTTTAGTATGGTCACAGAGCTTCCATATCCAGATGCTCTCCTGACTATTCAAACAATGAGCAACTGGGCACAGCTTTAGCAAATGAAGGGTATGTAGACTATGGCCCTGATTCAGCAAAGCATTTAAGCATGTGCTTAAATCCCGATTTCACTAGTTAAGATTAAGTCCGATTGTTGCAGATAGTGGAAACAAATTAGTCTCCTGGAAACGAGAGCCAAATCTTTGGTATTTTCATTGCTTGGTTAATAAGAGAAGCCAGTGTTAATCAAAGGATCAAAACTCTTTCTTTTTGATCACTGGTTGGAAAGAAAGCTGAAAGACTCCTGAAAGCTTTTGTATTAGTGGTGCTCCATAGTGTTTTAGCCTGTTTAGATAGCTGACTGTAAGATCACATACTTGTGGTCATCATTTTGTACGTTTTCCACTTCTGATGATGCTATTTTATCCCCTGGTGTTTTATGAATTGCTGGAATTAGAGATTAATATTTTATATCACCAAAAATCTTTATATGGTATAAACCAACTCTAGCAGTCCTCAATATGGTGGCTGAAAAAATCATGTCAGAACTGAAATGTTAAAGTAGCAGGATCACAAGCAGTAATGAGAATGACATGATTTGATTTTGAAGGTCTGATTTTCGCAAGCTATGAAGACTAGAAATGAATGCTACACACCCTAGAAAGATTGGAATCCTAGCTTTCAGATAGCATTAAACATTAATTTCTAAGTTTGTAGTCCTGGTGTGGTACTTGAGAATTATTTTTAAAACAAACACTGGACCGTCTATGTATCTAGCAGTAATTTTTGTTGGTGGTGGGAGAGGAACTATTCAGTACTGATTATAGTAAGGCCCTCAGTTGAGAGGACTTTTCAGTCCCCGTAGAACATACAGACAACACCTCATATATGTCTGTATGTACTACACGTACCCATGGGGGTAGGCAGAGGTCTTCCAGGGGATACATCAGCTCATCTAGATATTTGCCTAGTTTTATGACAGGATACATAAAAAGCACTAGCAAAGCCAGTACAAACTAAATTTCATGCAGACAATGATTTGTTTATACTTCTCTATTAGGGCTGTCAATCGCAGTTAACTCATGCGATTAACTCAAAAAATTAATCCCAATTAAAAAAATTAATCGCGATTAATCGCACTTATAACAGAATACCAATTGAAATTTATTAAATATTTTTGGATGTTTTTCTACATTTTCAAATATATATATATATATATATTTTTCAATTACAACACAGAATAGAAAATGCACAGTGCTCACTTTATATTATTATTTTTTTTACAAATATATTCACTGTAAACATGGTAAACAAAAGAAATAGTATTTTTCAATTCACCTGATACAAGTACTGAAGTGCAACTTCTTTATCGTGAAAGTGTAACTTACGAATGCAGATGTTTTTTGCGTTACATAACTTCACTCAAAAATAAAACAGTGTAAAACTTTAGAGCCTACAAGTCCACTAAGTCATAGAATCATAGACTATCAGGGTTGGAAGGGACCTCAGGAGCTCATCTAGTCCAACCCCCTGCTCAAAGCAGGACCAATTCCCAACTAAATCATCCCAGCCAGGGCTTTGTCAAGCCTGACCTTAAAAACCTCTAAGGAAGGAGATTCCACCACGTCCCTAGGTAACCCATTCCAGTGCTTCACCACCCTCCTAGTGAAAAAGTTTTTCCCAATATCCAACCTAAACCTCCCCAACTGCAACTTGAGACCGTTACGCCTTGTTCTGTCATCTGCTACTACTGAGAACAGTCTAGATCCATCCTCTTTGGAATCCCCTTTTAGGTAGTTGATAGCAGCTATCAAATCCCCCCTCATTCTTCTCTTCTGCAGACTAAACAATCCCAGTTCCCTCAGCCTCTCCTCATAAGTCATGTGTTCCAGCCCCCTAATCATTTTTGTTGTCCTCCGCTGGACTCTTTCCAATTTTTCCACATCCTTCTTGTAGTGTGGGGCCCAAAACTGGACACAGTACTCCAGATGAGGCCTCACCAATGTCGAATAGAGGGGAATGATCACGTCCCTAGATCTGCTGGCAATGCCCCTACTTATACAGCCCAAAATGCCATTAGCCTTCTTGGCAACAAGGGCACACTGTTGACTCATATCCAGCTTCTCATCCACTGTAATTCCGACGTCCTTTTCTGCAGAATTACTGCCTAGCCATTCGGTCCCTAGTCTGTAACAGTACATGGGATTCTTCTGTCCTAAGTGCAGGACTCTGCACTTGTCCTTGTTGAACCTCATCAGGTTTCTTTTGGCCCAATCCTCTAATTTGTCTAGGTCCCTCTGTATCCTATCCCTCCCCTCCAGCGTTTCTACCACTCCTCTCAGTTTAGTGTCATCTGAAAACTTGCTGAGGGTGAAGTCCACGCCATCCTCCAGATCATTAATGAAGATATTGAACAAAACCGGCCCCAGGACCGACCCTTGGGGCATTCAGCTTGACACCGGCTGCCAACTAGACATGGAGCTATTGATCACTACCCTTATAGTCCGCTGAGCCCGACGATCTAGCCAGCTTTCTATCCACCTTATAGTCCATTCATGCAGCCCATACTTCTTTAACTTGCTGGCAAGAATACTGTGGGAGACCGTATCAAAAGCTTTGCTGAAGTCAAGTCCTACTTCTTGTTCAGCGAATCGCTAAGACAAACAAGTTTGTTTACATTGATGGGAGATACTGCTGCCTGCTTCTTATTTACAATGTCATCTGAAAGTAGCTGGCGTGGCAAGGTATTTACATTGCAGATATGCTAAACATTCGTATGCCCCTTCCATGCTTTTGCCACCATTCCAGAGGACATGCTTCCATGCTGATGATGCTTGTTTAAAAAAAAAAATGCCTTAATTAAATTTGTGACTGAACTCCTTGGTAGGAGAATTGTATGTTTCCTGCTCTGTTTTACCTGCATTCTGCATATATTTTATGTTATAGCAGTCTCTTATGATGACCTAGCATATGTTCATTTTAAGAACACTTTCACAGCAGATTTGACAAAATGCAAAGAAGGTACCAATGTGAGATTTCTAAAAATAGCTACAGCACTCGACCCAAGTGTGACGGGTTGGATCACAGAAACCCCCTTGGGGCTGCCAACTTATGTGCCAGGACTACTTCTGCCCCTGCTTTCCTTGCCAGCTTGGGTCTCCAGCACCTTGTCTTGCTGAGCCAGACACGCTAGTCTGCTCCAACACAGACCCAGGGTCTGAACCACGTGCCCCAAAGCTGCAGACTTAACTGAAAGCAACTTAAGAAGTGTTCCTGTCTTTAACACTCAGATGCCTAACTCCCAATGGGGTCCAAACCCCAAATAAATCCGTTTTACCCTGTATAAAGCTTATACAGGGTAAACTCATAAATTGTTCACCCTCTGTAACACTGATAGAGAGAGATGCACAGCTGTTTGCCCCTCCCCCCCCCGGTATTAATACATACTCTGGGTTAATTAATAAGTAAAAAGTGATTTTATTAAATATGGAAAGTAGGATTTAAGTGGTTACAAGTAGTAACTGACAGAACAAAGTGAATTACCAAGTAAAATCAAATAAAACACGCAAATCTAAGCCTAATACAGCAATAAAACTGAATACAGATAAAACATCACCCTCATAGGTGTTCCAGTAAGCTTCCTTTTACAGACTAGTCTCCTTCTAGTCAGGGTCCAGCAATCACTCACATCCCCTGTAGTTACTGTCCTTCGTTCCAGTTTCTTTCAGGTATCCTTGGGGGTGAAGAGGCTATCAGCCAGCTGAAGACAAAATGGAGGGGTCTCCCAGGGGTTTAAATAGACTTTTGCTTGTGGGTGGAGACTCCCTCCTCTCTCCTATGCAAAGTCCAGCTCCAAGATGGAGTTTTGGAGTCACATGGGCAAGTCACATGTCCATGCATGACTCAGTTTTTACAGGCAGCAGCCATTGTTTACATGCTACCCTGAACGTCCTCAGGTAGACCTCTTATGGGGATTGGAGCCTTCCAAGATTCATTGTCTTTTAAGTGTTTCTTGATTGGGCACTTAATTTGCACATTCCTTTCTCAAGAAGCTGACCAAATGCTTTACTAAGGCTACTTAGAAATCAAGCAAGTACACAGCCAATATTCATAACTTTGAATACAACGACACATGCATACAAATAGGATGAATATATTCAGTAGATCATAACCTTTACATAGATATGTTACATGGCATATGTAGCATAAAACATATTCCAGTTATGTCATATATACATTCATAAGCATATTTCCATGAAGCCTTATGGGGTGAGCGGCTACGAGATGGACATTGTACTGTAGACAGACGGCTTCCTGGCAAAGGGCAGACAACCTGGTTCTGCCTGGCCTGTTGATATAGAAAACCGTAGCCGTGTTATCCGTTAGGACCTGGATCATCCTGTCTTGTATACAAGGTAGAAAGGATGGCAGGCCAGTCGAACGGCCCTGAGTTCCCCGACATTGGGAACACAACAACGTCACACCAAGGTTTAAGAATCTGAAGTGCCGTCCAAAATCTGAGAGGAACGAGGTATGGAGCATGCTTTCAGAAGTCTTAAAAGAGCAACACCCTGATGCAGAAACTACAGAACCCAAACTACCAAAAAAGAAAATGAACCTTCTGCTGGTGGCATCTGACTCAGATGATGAAAATAAACATTCATCAGTCCGCTCTGCTTTGGATTGTTATCAAACAGAACCCATCATCAGCATGGAAGCATGTCCTCTGGAATGGTGGTTGAAACATGAAGGGACATATGAATCTTTAGCACATGTGGCACGTAAATATCTTGCAATGCCAGCTTCAACAGTGCCATGCGAACGCCTGTTCTCACTTTCAGGTGACATTGTAAACAAGAAGCAGGCAGTATTATCTCCTGCAAATTGTAACCAGCTTTGTTTGTCTGAGCGATTGGCTGACCAAGAAATAGGACTGAGTGGACTTGTAGGCTCTAAAGTTTTACATTGTTTGATTTTTGAATGCAGTTATTTTGGAAAAATTCTACATTTCTAAGTTCAACTTTCATGATAAAGAGATTGAACTATAGTACTTGTATGAGGTGATTGAAAATTTTTTGTTTTTTTACAGTGCAAAATTTTGTAATAAAAAATAAATATAAAGTGAGCACTGTACACTTTGTATTCTGTGTTGTAATTGAAATTAATATATTTTAAAATGTAATAAACGTCCAAAAATATTTAAAGTAAATGGTATTCTACTGTTGTTTAACAGCGCGATTAATCACGATTAATTTTTTTTAATCGCTTGACAGCCCTACTCTATATAATATACACTGAAATGTAAGATCAATACTTATATTCAAATTGATTTATTTTATAATGATATGGTAAAAATGAGAAAGTAAGCAATTTTTCAGTAATAGTGTGTTGTGACACTTTTGTATTTTTATGTCTGATTTTGTAAGCAAGTAGTTTTTAAGTGAGGTGAAAGTTGGGGTACGCAAGACAAATCAGACTCCTGAAAGGGGTACAGTAGTCTGGAAAGGTTGAGAGCCACTGCCATATTGAAATTAATAGTTTAGTTAAGCATGACACATTTGAGAAGGTGAGAGTTAACTCGTGCAAACTTCTGTTGAAACAACTATTTATTTTCCTTATTCGTAAAGAAAATACTCTTATTTTTAAATCATGTGGCCCCCAAACCCCAGAGTACCCTTGCATGTGTGTATAGTATTTGGAAATTAAAAGGGCTGTGCATCCAGAATACCTCCCAACCCCTCCTCCTAAAACCCAATCCCACCTCCCTCAACTCTTTGAATGAGCAAGTCTACCCACTTATGGGAATGTTATCTGAAGAAGCAGCTCTTTCAGAGATAGGCATCCCTATGTTCCCACATTCTGTGACTCACAGATTCCTTCTGAGCTTTGTGGATTAGATATATGCCTTCCCTCCCCGCCATGCTTCCCATTCCTAAAATAATGGCTCAGGTCAAGTGGGACAAGGGACAGATCATTATCATTGTTTTGGTTTTAGAAGGCCTACCACAGTACTCAGATTTCTTGATACTCATCCTCCGCTTCAGCAGAAATATATGGCTCTATCATTGAAACTAATTTTATTTATTTCTGGTTTGTTGTATTCTAGCTCTCTTACTGACTAGCCCTTTGTTGTAATGACTCACCCGTGCCTTTGTCGAGAAAATGATTACATTTTTTTTTTACAAATACCTTTTAGTCTGATGATGTATGTGTTTCAATGTAATCATAATAATTGAATTAAATTTGGTAACAGCTTATATTTTATATGACATTCTTTACAGCAGTGTCTTGCAGCACTGTACAATTAACATGATAAAATTATCTGCATGTCGGAACAGTCTGTGGTTAAAATATACATCTTTAGCCTTGCTCTGTATGGTGACACAGAACAGGCCTTTCCAGTTGCAGTAGCAGTGGCATATAGTTACAAAATGCTCTGGCTCCTCTTGAACCATTTTAAAAACTGGAGCAAGTTCAGATCCCAATAATTGGTTGGGAACATAATGAGAGAGAAGATCAGTTTGGCAGACAGGGACATAGCTTTGAAGTCAATGCATGATTTGACAGGGACCCAATGCAAAGCCTTCAAAATAGGAGTAATGTGCTTGGGTGGGCATGTGGTTGTAAAGCTGTGTCCTATCTATAATGTAAGCCGGAGCTCTTGGATATAAAGAATTGCAATAGTTACTAAAACGTACATATTCATCCGTCGTTTCAGATTTGTGTTGGTTAACAATGGTCTCAGACTGATGATATTTCAGGGATTCATATATTTTGAAGCCAGAGGGGATCGTTACAATCATCTCTTCTATTCTGACCTCCTGGATAACTCAGACCATAGAACTCCTTCTTATAATTCCTGCATCAAGTGCAATAACTTGTGGAGGAAATAGAGCACATCTTTTAGAAAGTTGTTAACCTAGAGACTTCAAGTGAGGGAGAATCTGAGGCCTGGTCTACACTACGAGTTTAGGTCGAATTTAGCAGCATTAAATCAAATTAACCCTGCACCCATCCACACAACAAAGCCATTTTTGTTGACATAAAGGGCTCTTAAAATTGATTTCTGTACTCCTCCCCGACGAGGGGAGTAGCGCCGAAATTGACATTGCCGATTTGAATTAGAGTTAGTGTGGACGCAATTCGATGGTATTGGCCTCCGGGAGCTATCCCACAGTGCACCATTGTGACCGCTCTGGACAGCAATCTGAACTCAGACGCACTGGCCAGGTAGACAGGAAAAGCCCTCCGAACTTTTGAATTTCATTTCCTGTTTCACCAGCGTGAAGAGCTGATCAGCACAGGTAACCATGCAGAACGCATCAGCCCAGGTGACCATGCAGCCCCCGAAATCGAAAAAGAGCTCCAGCATGGACCGTACGGGAGGTATTGGATCTGATTGCTGTATGAGGAGACAAATCCGTGCTATTGGAACTCAGTTCCAAAAGACGGAATGCCAAAACATTTAAAAAAATCTCCAAGGCCATGATGGACAGACTATAGGCTGAGCAAGTGCAGAATGGTGGTTCACTCTACTTCCCTGTAAGCCAACCGCCCTCCCCTCCCCCCTTTGATCTCTGCTTGCAGAGGCAATAAAGTCAGTGTTGTTTCAAATTCATGCATTCTTTATTACTTCATCACACAAATGGGGGGATAACTGCCAAGGTAGCCCGGGAGGGGTGGGGGAGGAGGGAAGCAACGGGTGGGGTTGTTGTACGGGCACCCCCTAGAATGGCATGCAGCTCCTCATTTCTGCGGGATGTCTGGGGCTCTGACCCGGAACGGCCGCTTGCATCTGTGGTTCTTTAGTAGGCTTCCCTGATATTCTAGGCAGCACTGAATCTCTATTACACAAAACCTAAAGAAGAGAATGACCTGGGGAGTCATTCCCATTTTTGTCTAGGAGCCCCCGACCGACCTCATGGAGGCCAGCCAGGAGCACCCATGACAGCAGCAGACGGTACAGTATGACTGGTAACCGTCTTTGCTAACTTGCAAAGGCAAGGAGCTGCAGCTGCTGCTGTTAGCACTGTAGTACCGCTTCTGTCAGCAGCATCCAGTAGACATATGGTGACAGTGAAAAAAGGCTGAACGGGCTCCATGCTTGCCGTGCTATGGCGTCTGCTCGGGCAATCCAGGGAAAAGGGCGCAAAATGATTGTCTGCCGTTGCTTTCACGGAGTGGGGGGGGTTGACTGACGACATTTACCCATAACCACCTGCGACAAATTTTGGCCCCATCAGGCATTGGGAGCTACCCAGAATTCCAATGGGCAGCGGGGACTGCGGGAACTGTGGGATAGCTACCACAGTGCACCGCTCCGAAAGTCGACGCTTGCCACGGTTCTATGGACGCACATCGCCGAATTAATGTGCTTAGTGTGGACGCATGCACTCAACTTTATACAATCTGCTCCCAAAAATCAACTTCTGTAAAATCGGAGTAATTTCATAGTGTAGACATACCCTAAAATTTGCTCTTTATCCAGTTTCAATTTTTCTAGCTTCAACTGCCAGCCATTGGGTCTTGTGTCTTGCTTCTCTAAATGTAAGAGCCCTCTAGTATTATAGGTACTTAATAAATGAGTTTTAGGGATGGGGAATCTGAAATTAATATTACACCCAGGCTTTTTATACTTGAATATGGACTCAGTGGTACTTTATTGAATATAGTTGCTAAGGCGGGAACATTTCTCCACAACTGCTCAGAGCCAGTAATCCGTGCTTATGTCTTTCTTTGGGTTCAGCTTCATAAAATCGTGAGACATCTATTATTGAATGTCCTGTGAAATACTGGTCAGAGTGAAAATTGCAGTGTGACATTCAGATGGAAGAGAAAAATATATCTGAGTATTGTATTGACTGCATAGTTATGGAAGTGTAGATCATACTTGCTAATAAAGGCATTTAGGTACATTCTTAAATCCATCCCTGTTCATCAAATCATTTGAGCATGCACTGAACTTAAACATATGCTTAAATCCCATTGCGGTCAATTGGAACGTAAGTATGTGCTTAATTTTAGGTACATTTTAAGTGATTTGAATAGGAATGGACTGCTGAATCTGCGCCAAAAAGAGGAGAACAAGAGGCATAGTTTGAAAATATGAAAAGGGAAGTGAGAACTGAAAAATGCTGACCCAGTTAGACTGTCCTCATGTGGCATGAGAGACACAATTTGAAACATGCAAAGGCTATATCAGGTAGCTTGTCAGTGGACCTTAAGCATGTTGGAAAAATACATGATTCTCTGTATCAAATGCCTTGGAATTCCAATGATGCTGAAGGTGACAAAAACCTGCATCAGTAGCCATTAGTAAATGTACTGTAATGTCATGGCTGTGCTATAGTAAATTCTCAAACTTGACAGACATTTTTGTTAACAAAGTGAACAGTACAGGATCAGTATGTTTAAAACAATGTGTTTGCTGAAAAAATCCCAATAACTTTTGATATAAAACATCACTCTGCAATTAGACAAAATCAGTAAGATCATCTACTATCAAAGAAGGTATACTTTGAGGAAAACTGGAGGTACTTTAAACCTTTTTTTCTTTTGTTTGGGGGTGTGTAAATGATTGAATTGCCCTCCTTTTAAAGCCTGACTCCTTGTGTTCTGAATGACTGGAGCCATAACAGTTAAATTACCAGGTGGAGTATGATCTAGGAAACATTTTGCTCTCCTTGGTCCCTGTTTCAGGACTCTGATATCTGGCAAAGACTAGGAAAGAAAAACAGATATGGTCTCCACTGGACAACAGGAAGAATCTAAAGCTAGTACAGTAACTCCTCACTTAGTCGTCCCCCTTAACGTTGTTTCGTTGTTACGTTGCTGATCAATTAGGGAACATATTCATTTAAAGTTGTGCAATGCTCCACTCTTACCTTGTTTGGCTGCCTGCTTTCTCTACAGCTGGCAGCCTCCCTACGCGACCCTCCCGCCCGCCGGCAGACCCTGTGGATCAGCGCCTTTCCCCACTTCCCCCGGCCTCCTGCCCGCGGCAATCAGCTGATTGCCGCGTTTTGGAGGCAGGAGGGAGGGGGGAGGAGCGAGGACTCGGCGCGCAGGCTCCCCCTCCCTCCCCTGCCTCCCAAACGCGGCAAGCCAGCTGATTGCCCCGGGCAGGAGAGAGGGGGGAGGAGCGAGGACTCGGCGCACCTCCCCCCCCCTCCCCTGCCTCCTGAATGCGGCAATCAGCTGGCTTGTGGTGTTTAGAAGGGAGGGGGGAGGAGCCAGGATGCAGCGTGCGAAGTAAAGGGGGCGGAGGTGGGGGGGAAGAGGCGGCTCAAGGGTGGGAGCTTGGGGGAAGGGGTGGAGTGGGCGTGCTGAGGGTTGAGCCCCCCCCGCCCCTGGTGCTTGCAGAGTAGGGGAAGCTGCCCTGGAACCTAACCATTTACATTAATTCTTATGGGGAAATAGGATTCGCTTTGTGACAGTGTACCCCATAAGGCTTTATGGGGAGGGGGTGCTTATAAATGTATGTATGACATAACTGGAATATGTTTGGTGCTGCCTGTGCCAGGTAACATATCTCCGTAAAGGTTATGGTCTACTATATCTATTCATCCTATTTGTACATATATATATCATTTTCTACTTGAGGTTAAGAATATGGTCTGTATGCTTGCTTGGTTTCTAAGTAAGCTTTGGGAGGCATTTGGTCAGCTTCTTTAGGAAGGAATTCGCCAGGTTAAGTACCTGATCAGGAAACACTTGGGGAACAATGCATCTTGGAATGCTCCAATCCACATAAGAAGTCTTCCTGGAGACATGCAAGATACCATGTGGACAATGGCTTCAGCCTGTAAAGACTGAGTCATGCAGGGACATGTGACTTGCCCAGGTGACGCCAGAACTCCATCTTGGAGCTGGACTTTGCATAGGAGGGAGGAGAGGGGGTCTCCTCCCACAAGAGAGAGTCTATTTAACCCTGGGGGAGATCCCTCCATTTTGTCTTCAGCTGGCTAAAGAAGGAGCCTCTCCAACCCCCCAGGATGCTTGAAGGAAACTGAAACAAAAGACAGTAACTACAGGGGTGTGAGAGATTGCTGGACCCAGGCTAAAGGGAGATTAGCCTGTAAAAGGGAGCATTCTGGAACTGGTGAGGAGATTATCTGTATTTAGTTTGATTAGGCATAGATTTGCGCATTTTATCTTATTTTGCTTGTGACTTACTTTGTTCTGTCTGTTACTACTTGGAACCACTTAAATCCTATTGTCTGTATTTAATAAAATCACTTTTTATTTAGTAATTTACTCAGAGTATGTATTAATACCTGGGGGAGCAAACAACTGTGCATATCTCTCTATCTGTGTTATAGAGGGCGAACAACTTATGAGTTTGCCCTGCATAAGCTCTATGCAGGGTAAAACGGATTTATCTGGGTTTAGACCCCATTGGGAGTTGGGCATCTGAGTGCTAAAGACAAGCACACTCCTGTGAGCTGTTTTTGGGTAAACTCACAGCTTTGGGACAAGTAATTCAGACCCTGGGTCTGTGTTGAAGTGGACTGGAGTGTCTAATTCAGCAAGACGGGGTGCTGGAGTCCTGAGCTGGCAGGGAAAACAGAAGCAGGGGTAGTCTTGGCACATCGGGTGGCAGCTCCCAAGGTGGTTTCTGTGATCCAACCCGTCACACGCTTAACATCGTTTCACTTAAAGTCGCATTTTTCAGGAACATAACGTTGTAGTTAAGTGAGGAGTTACTGTATTTTAAAAAGGATTACAGGGATCATTCTTCCTGCTGGCAATAATATTAGAAAAATACGTTGCCTGTATCTTTCAGATCATCATGGCCAGTTAACATAAGATTTTCAAGTCTCACAAACATGCAGTCTGTTCGTATAGCTTCTATCTAGATGGTAAGTCTCAGAGTTGGGGTTCACTGAAGAGGTAGGGGTTTATTGGAGAGTAGCTCAGACCACTGTTCATATAGGCACCATCTTATCTAGGCTCTTAAATTTGACTATTCTGTTTTTTATTTAGATGTCAAATCAATCATGTAAGAAAGGTTAAATTCCAGAATAATATAGGGCAACAATTTGCCAAAACAGAACTTGTTTCCTGTCACAGATTTTGCATTTGTATGTGACCTGATGTAGATTGGACACGTGAGTATTTTTAGTGAAGTTGAGCATAATATATAAAAAATGTGAATAAATTAATCTTTAGAATCCTCTACATGACCATAATTTAGATTTGGGCAGGTAAAGAGGTGAGTAACTATATTCAGTGAGTGTGGTGCATTTCTTGAGCAGGCTATTTGATTGTATTATATATTTTTAAAAGTTCCAGCTGCCTTTGCCACAAATTAAAAATGGAATTGTCACACAAACTCCCCATTCCAGCAGCTTTCCTTCATCTCAAACCATAAATGAATAAACTGATGATGAAAATAAATCCAAACAATGTCCCATGTCACTCACAGAAGGCAGCTGTTGTCTCTGTCCTCTTTCCACAATGGATGAGTAGCTGGGCTTCCCAAATTTCCCAGAATCTGGGTATTTAAGTCTAATGGAACAACAAAATGACAGAGAGGAAGCCAGAACTGATATGGGGGAGTTTGAACTTCAGGTTGTGGGCTGTACATTGATATCCAGATGGGACTACTCCTTGTCTTGAAGAATAGGGGGTATAGATCTACAGTCTTCTAACAGTACCTTGTGTTGTTTGTTAGTTCATGTACAAAGATATATGGTGGCTTGGCATAAATATCCTCACTTGGCTTCTTCCTTGGAGGTACAGTAGAGACAGGAAAAGAAACTACAGGCGATACAAAAATAGAGAGAGTTTCCATACTTAGAGTTTGCTTTCAACAAAAGTTTCCAATAATGCAGCCTTTCACATTCCTGACAGATTTATCAGGCCTAGCCACTTGAAGCCCACACTATAGCTTGGTTTGAATCTGATTTTTCCATGAGCTGATGTCATGACTGGACCCATAGTGCAGTTTCAAAACGGTTGCTTTAGATTGCATCATTACTTTAAAACCTCTGTTCTTTAACCCAAAGTGTCTTTCTTAGAACAGTGAATAAATGTCAGTATTCAGTCAAAACATGCTGATTTTAAACCATGTAAACTGCAAAAACAGGTTGGATTGTGGTGACTGAAGTTGTTGTTTTTTTTAAATAGATTACTTATTTGTATTTGTATTTAAAATTACTATTTCCAAAGTGTTGGGAATATGGATGGGATGGAGAAAAGAGTATAATAAAAAAATGCTGTGATTTCTTTACCCCATTTTTTATAGAACCTAACATGCTTTTGAAAAAAAGTTGGATCACTTAAATATTCAAATTCTCTTACAGATTCCTAATGCATTTTTATCACATTAAGATTTGTAACCTATATTCATACACAATAATAGCATATAGTAAAAATTAACAGTCAGCCAGCTCCCTATGGGTAGTTGAAAAGTGTCATTTAAAAAAAAAATCCTTTACAGAAGGTTTTCTAAGGCAATTAAATCACTGTGATGCTATTTGTAAAATACAAAACAAACCCAGGTTATTATGGTATAAGTTGTAAGTAAGGAATAGATATGGTACATAAAACAAGCTTGGAATTCAAAAATTAATAGCAAATGCAATTGCAAACCTGTAGGCTTAACACATAATGGTTTTGTTTTGTTTTGTAGAGGCAAGCCAGCTGAAGAAAAGATCCTATTCTTCATTTCTATTGCACTTGTTCTTCTTACTCTTTTAACACTCATTTTAATCAAATTGCCATGCTTGTTTCAAATAATGGGAATCAAAGATCCAGTCCCATTATCTCAGTGCCTTGCAGAACTGTGAACTTTAATTTTACACCTTTGGTTGGGGAGTGGGGTGAATCCAGGCCTAAATTGATGCATAATACTTTTCACATAGGCCTCAGTTCAGAAAAGTTCTTACACATGCTTAACTTTAAGCACTTGCTTATGTCCAGTTGAAGTAAACAGAACTTAAGCATGTGCTTAACTTTAAGCATGTGCTAATGTGCCATTCTAGATAGGATGCTTTACTGAATTTGAGACTTAGTGCTTTTACCTGAGGTGATCCAAGTGTTTTATAGACAGTTAAATAAGCCTTACCAACACTCTTGTAAAATAAGGTTTTACAGACACTTCCATTACAGTTGTGCCTGGATGAGACACTGCTTCAGGTATTGAAGGATGCACCACCCTGGGGGTGGTGAGTGGCCTGAAGATGTGTTTATCAGTGGAGATGTGCCCCAGGGAGCTATGTAGGTTATCTGTTAGTTAATTTTATATATTTTGTTAAATGAAGAGGTGTAACCAGAGACAGAGTTATTAATAAATAACAGTAACTGCTTCTTATTTAGTTACACTAATGGATAGTAATTCTACAGATTTAGACAAACAAATTGATTTTTTTGTGTGTTAAATTGAATCAGTCTCCTAGAATGTAAAATGAAAAGTTTTCTGGGCATCTAAAATATTTTACTTGTCTCACAATAACTCCGGTTCAGCCTTAGGACTTTTGAGCGAGATGAATTCCCCTCTCTTAACTTAACTGTCTCATTTTAAATTAAAAGGCGGTATTTTTTAGGCCCCCCTGCTTCAGGACAATTGGATCTCAGCTACTTGGACTAGAAGTTGGGATTGTACAGATGA